>NC_060129.1:195197932-195503349 GCF_021461395.2 Schistocerca americana | reverse complement strand
GCCACATTACAACTCTGGCCATGAGCTTTTATTATGCGCAGTATGAATCGAATCTGAATTTCACAATTGGCGACCTCCCCTTGTAAGTCCTAAAACAACACGTTTACGTTTTTCAGACATTTTATTGAGTCACTGTATCACACACAGCTGCACTAAATACGGTAGTGTAAAATATTTCTCAATAAAGCTTATTCAAGTGGAAAACGCGTAACACGACACAGCCCGCTGGATACACTGCGACAATTACAGTCTTCTCGCCACAGCTGGAAACCGATCCAGTGCGCTGATTGTTGACTCACAAGTGAGACAAAGACAAGAGAAGGGGGAGGAGATGTGTTAGCACGTCAACTGAAGGTCGTATTTTATGTACCATTCTACCGCGGGAGGGTACATTCACTTCCGACTAAAATAGAGTAAATAAACAAAGCGAACGCGTCACTGCACCTTAGAGCATTCTGTTATTACGGTACTATTATGCTGTTACAGCAGTGACGGTCAACTGGAACTGACGGTTTAAAGAGTGACGGATAATCGAGTTTTTACTGTACTAACGCTTACAGGAGGCATATATGGGCAGTGCACTGCCGAAGCTGTCATTTTGTACTTGGGTGATTCATGTGAAAAGGATTTCGACGCTGTTACGACCGCGTGACAGGAATTAAACAGACTATGAACGCGGAACTAGTGCTTGGAGCTGGACGCATGCGGCATTTCATTGCGAAAATCGTTAGGGAATTCAGTATTCCGAGATCCACAAAGTCAAGAGTGTGCCGGGAATACTATATTCCAGGCATTACCTCTCACCACGGACAGGGCAGAGGCCGACGGCCTTCACTTAACGACCGAGTGCAGCGGCGTTTGCGTAGTGTTGTCAGTGCTTACAGACAAGCAACACTGCGTGAAATAACCGCGGAAATCAATGCGGGACGTACGAGTAAGGTATGGAGCGAGGTGGCGCAGCGGTTAGCACACTGGGCTCGCATTCGGGAGGACGACGGTTCAATCCCGCGTCCGGCCACCCTCATTTAGGTTTTCCGAGATTTCCCTAAATCGCTCCAGGCAAATGCTGGGATGGTTCCTTTGAAAGGGCACGGCCGACTTCCTTCGCCATCCTTCCCTAATCCGATGAGATCGATGACCTCGCTGTTTGGTCTCTGCCCCCAAAACAACCCAACCCCAAACGAATAGGTTATCCGTTAGGGCAGTTTGGCGAAATTTGGCGCTTATGGGCTGTGGCAGCAGATGACTGACCCGAGTGCCTTGGCTAACATCACGACATCGCCTGCAGAGCCTCTCCTGCACCCGTGACCGTATCAGTTGGACCCTAGACGACTGGGAAACCGTGGTCTGGTCAGCTGAGTCGCGACTCCAGTTGGTAAGAGCTGATGGTAGGATTGGAGTGTGGCGGAGACCCACGTAGCCATGGACCCAATACTTAAACCTGACTAAGCTAAGGACATCACACACACCCATGCCCGAGGCAGGATTCGAACCTGCGACCGTAGCGGCCGCGCGGTTCCGGACTGAAGCGCCTCTGTTTTACTCCATGACTTTCCTTCAGTTGCTACGAACTGTGATCTTCCTGACAGGAAATCACAAACCCAATCATACAACTGAGACTGTACTGTGTAGGCACGCAATTTGATTAGAAGTCGCTTGTGCGACACAGTGTCAAAAGCCTACTAGAAATCTAAAAACATGGAATCAATTTGAGTACCCCTATGGATTGCAGTGATTACTTCGTGTGAATAAAGAGTTTATTGTATGTCACAAGGATGAAAATTTCTGAATCCGTGCTGATTAGTTGCACCTAGATCATTTCCCTCGAGCTAATTGATATCGTTTGAGCACAGTACAGGGGGAGTCAAAAGTCGCACTACACCCTGTTATGTCAAATCCCTGCAGGAATGGGGAATCCTGAATATTCCAGTAAGGTATGGGTACAGGTGTCTACCTTTAACAGTTAGCGAACATCGGTGCCATCTTGACATAGACCATCTTCGAATCGGTCATCGTTATAGAAAGGGGGTCGTGCCAAACTTCAAACAACTTCACCATTTTCTGATTTGTTCATTCTTGAAAATACACTACTGGCCATTAAAATTGCCACACCAAGAAGAAATGCAGATGATAAACGGGTTCAGTGGACAAATATACTAGAACTGACATGTGATTACATTTTCACGCAATGTGGGTGCATAGATCCTGAGAAATCAGTACCCAGAACAACCACCTCTGGCCGTAATAACGGCCTCGACACGCCTGGGCATTGAGTCAAATAGAGCTCGGATGGCGTGTACAGGTACAGCTGCCCGTGCAGCTTCAACACGATAGCACACTTCATCGAGAGTAGTGACCGGTGTATTGTGACGAGCCAGTTGCTCGGCCACCATTCACCAGACGTTTTCAGTTGGTGAGAGATCTGGAGAATGTGCTGGTCAGGGCAGCAGTCGAACATTTTCTGAATCCAGAAAGACCCGTACAGAACCTGCAACATGCGGTCGTGCATTATCCTGCTGAAATGTAGGGTTTCGCAGGGATCGAATGAAGGGTACAGCCACGGGTCGTAACACATCTGAAATGTAACGTCCACTGTTCAAACTGCCGTCAGTGCGAACGAGAAGTGACCGAGACGTGTAACCAATGGCACCCCATACCATCACGCCGGATGATACGCCAGTATGGTGATGACGAATACACGCTTCCAATGTGCGTTCACCGCGATGTCGCCAATCACGGATGCGACCATCGTGATGCTGTAAACAGAACCTGAATTCATCCAAAAAAATGACGTTTTGCCATTCGTGCACCCAGGTTCGTCGTCGAGTACACCATCGCAGGCGCTCCTGTCTGTGATGCAGCGTCAAAGGTAACCGCAGCCACGGTCTCCGAGCTGATAGTCCGTGCTGCTGAAAACGTCGTCGAACTGTTCGTGCAGATGGTCGTTGTCTTGCAAACGTCCCCATCTGCTGACTCGGGGATCGAGACGTGGCTGCACGATCCGTTACAGCCGTGCGGATAAGATGCCTGTCATCTCGACTGCTAGTGATACGAGGCCGTTGGGATCCAGCACGGCGTTCCGTATTACCCTCCTGAACCCACCGATTCCATATCTGCCAACAGTCATTGGATCTCGACCGACGCGAGCAGCAATGTCGCGATACGATAAACCGCAATCGCGATAGGCTACAATCCGACCTGTTAACAAAGTCGGAAACGCGATGGTACGCATTTCTCCTCCTTACACGAGGCATCACAACAACGTTTCACCAGGCAACGCCGGTCAACTGCTGTTTGTGTATGAGAAATCGGTTGGAAACTTTCCTCGTGTCAGCACGTTGTAGGTGTCGCCAGCCTTGAGTGAATGCTCTGAAAAGCTAAACTTTTATATATCACAGCATCTTCTTCCTGTCGGTTAAATTTTGCATCTGTAGCACGTCATCTTCGTGGCGTAGCAATTTTAATGGCCAGTAGTATAGATTTGCTGCAGAAATTATGGTTCAATAGATACAACACTTTTTTGTTGCAGGTGACTGAAGGGGCTTTGCCGAAGATGGAGAAAACTGAGACTGGTTGATTGGTTTTTGGAGGCAGCGAGCAACCAGCGAGATCATCGGATTAGGGAAGGGTGGGGAAGGGAGTTGGCCGTGCCCTTTCAAAGGGACAATCTCGGCATTTGCTTGAAGCGATTTAGGGAAATCACGGGAAACCTAAATCAGCATGGCGGGACGCGGCTTTGAACCGTCGTCCTACAGAATCCGAGTCCAGTGTCTTAACCACTCCACCTCCTTCTTCGGTCAAGGTGGCTCCCACGTTCCGTGCATACCATAAAAGATAGACCACCTCACCCATACCTCACTCGAATACTCAGGTTTCCCCATTCCTGGAGAGGTTTTGACGTAACAGGGTGTACTGCGACTGTTGACTGTAGATGTTTCAAAATCCTAGTGCGAATCGACGTTGGCAATGTTGTTGTTGTTGTGGTCTTCAGTCCTGAGACTGGTTTGATGCAGCTCTCCATGTTACTCCATCCAGTGCAAGCTTCTTCATCTCCCAGTACCTACTGCAACCTAAATCCTTCTGAATCTGTTTAGTGTATTCATCTGTTGGTCTCCCTCTACGATTTTTACCCTCCACGCTGCCCTCCAGTACTAAATTTGTGATCCCTTGATGCCTCAGAACATGTCCTACCAACCGATCCCTTCTTCTAGTCAAGTTGTGCCACAAACTTCTCTTCTCCCCAGTCCTATTCAATACCTCCTCATTACCGAGCGAGGTGGCGCAGTGGTTAGTACACTGGACTCGCATTCGGGAGGACGACGGTTCAATCCCGCGTCCGGCCATTCTGATTTAGGTTTTCCGTGATTTCCCTAAATCGCTCCAGGCAAATGCCGGGATGGTTCCACTGAAAGGGCACGGCCGAATTCCTTCCCTGTCCTTCCCTAATCCGATGAGACCGATGACCTCGCTGTTTGGTCTCCTTCCCCAAAACCAACCAACCAATACCTCCTCATTAGTTATCTGATCTACCCATCTTATCTTCAGCATTCTTCTGTAGCACCACATTTCGAAAGCTTCTATTATCTTCTTGTCGAAACTATTTATCGTCCACATTTCACTTCCATTCATGGCTACACTCCATACAAATACTTTCAGAAACGACTTCCTGACACTTAAGTCTATATTCTATGTTAACAAATTTCTCTTCTCCAGAAACGCTTTCCTTGTCATTGCCAGTCTACATTTTATATCCTCTCCACTTCGACCATCATCAGTTACTTTGCTCCCCAAATAGCAAAACTCCTTTACTACTTTAAATGTCTCATTTCCTAATCTAATTCCCTCAGCATCACCCGACTTAATTCGACTACATTCCATTATCCTCGTTTTGCTTTTGTTGATGTTCATCTTATATCCTCCTTTCAAGACTCTTCAAGACATTATCCATTCCGTTCAACTGCTCTTCCAAGTCCTTTGCTGTCTCTGACAGAATTACAATGTCATCGGCGAACCTCAAAGTTTTTATTTCTTCTCCATGGATTTTAATACCTACTCCGAACGTTTCTTTTGTTTCCTTTACTGCTTGCTCAATATACAGATTGAATAGCATCGGGGAGAGGCTACAACCCTGTCTCACTCCCTTCCCAACCACTGCTTCCCTTTCATGCCCCTCGACTCTTATAACTGCCATCTGGTTTCTGTGCAAATTGTAAATAGCCTTTCGCTCCCTCCATTGTACCCCTGCCACCTTCATAATTTGAAACAGAGTATTCCAGCCAACAGTGTCAAAAGTTTTCTCTACGTCTACAAATGCTAGAAACGTAGGTTTGCCTTTCCTTAATCTATCTTCTAAGATAAGTCGTAGGGTCAGTATTGCCTCACGTGTTCCAATATTTCTACGGAATCCAAACTGATCTTCCCCGAGGTCGGCTTCTACCAGTTTTTCCATTCGTCTGTAAAGAATTCGCGTTACTATTGTGCATACGTGACTTATTAAAGTGATAGTTCATTAAGTTTCACATCTGTCAACACATGCTTTCTATGGGATTGGAATTATTAAATTCTTCTTCAAGTCTGAGGGTATTTCGCCTATCTCATACATCTTGCTCACCAGACGGTAGAGTTTTGTCATGACTGGCTCTCCCAAGGCCATCAGTAGTTCTAATGGAATGTTGTCTACTTCCGGGGCCTTGTTTCGACTCAGGTCTTTGAGTGCTCTGTCAAACTCTTCACGCAGTATCTTATCTCCCATTTCATCTTCATCTACATCCTCTTCAATTTCTATAATATTGTCCTCAAGTACATCGCCCTTGTATAGACCCTCTACATACCCCTTGCACCTTTCTGCTTTCCCTTCTTGGCTTAGAACTGGGTTTCCATCTGGGCTCTTGATATTCATACAAGTGGTTCTTTAATTTTCCTGTAGGCAGTATCTATCTTACCCCTAGTGAGATAAGCCTCTACATCCTTACATTTGTCCTCTAGCCATCCCTGCTTAGCCATTTTACACTTCGTGTCGATCTCATCTTTGAGACATTTGTATTCCTTTTTGCCTGTTTCATTTACTGCATTTTTATGTTTTCTCCTTTCATCAGTTAAATTCACTATACCTTCTGTTACCCGAGGATTTCTGCTAGCCCTCGTCTTTTTACCTACTTGATCTTCTGCTGCCTTCACTACTTCATCCCTCAAAGCTACCCATTCTTCTTCTACTGTAATTCTTTCCCCCATTCCTGTCAATCGTTCCCTAATGCTCTCCCTGAAACTCTGTACAACCTCTGGTTTAGTCAGTTTATCCGGGTCCCATCTCCTTAAATTCCCACCTTTTTGCAGCTTCTTCAGTTTTAATCTACAGTTCATAACCAATAGATTGTGGTCAGAGTCCACATCTGCCCCTGGATATGTCTTACAATTTAAAACCTGGTTCCTTAATCTCTGTCTTACCATTATATAATCTATCTGATACCTTTTAGTATCTCCAGGGTTCTTCCATGTATACAACCTTCTATCAATGATTCTTAAACCAAGTGTTAGCTATGATTAAGTCGTGCTCTGCGCAAAATTATACCAGGCGGCTTCCTCTTTCATTTCTTGCCCCAAATCCATATTCACCTACTACGTTTCCTTTTCTCCCTTTTCCTACTACCGAATTCCAGTCACCGATGACTATTAAATTTTCGCCTCCCTTCACTATCTGAATAATTTCTTTTATTTCCTCATACATTTCTTCAATTTCTTCGTCATCTGCAGAGGTAGTTGGCAATACGGGTCCATAATTTGGCGGATTACTCCTACTGTCTTTCTTGAATACTGGTGCTGTGCAACTCTCTAGTCTTTAGGTTCGAATCTCTTCTCGAGCGAGCGGTTTTACATGGTTGTTAAGTATGAAGCTATTGTATCAGCAGACACTGAAAGAAACTTGATGTACAGTCTGAACTGTAGGCGTTGCATTTATTGTTTCAAGCTGCTTCGCTACGCGCAGGATATACAGGGTGATCCACGAAGATATACAAATATTTTAGTATGTTATTCTACAAGTAAAACTAAAGAAAAAAGTTCATACAAACATAGGTCCGCAAACGTTTGGTTGCGGAGTTCGGTTAATAAAAGATTTTGCCCGAGCATGAAGCCATCGCAAAACTGTGCGAGTATAAAGCAAAGGTCGATTCCCATTTATTTTGTTGTTATTGGTCTGGTGAATCTAATAAAACATGTCCCAGACGTGTCTCTGCAGTAGTTTTCGAGAACATTCAGAGAAGCAAAGATTATTATACCAGTAAATTTGTTTACTTCCATTAAGAATGTAGAATCGTTTATTTCATTGTTGGGAACCGTTAGTGAGTTGTTTCAGTCGTTTCCTAACGTTGAAACGACAGTTTTATTTCTGAACCAACCATCTTTGTCTCAACTTGACATATGGCAAATACTTTCCGGTATGTGTGTGTGTGTGTGTGTGTCTGTGTGTGTGTGTGTGGGTGGGTGGGTGGATCTTTGCTCAATATGGTAATGTGCAAATCGTATAAGTGCTGCATATACTTTGCAATAGTTCAAAAATACAATCCTGCAACTTTTGCAACAAAATTTCGCGGAATTTTCGATGGCACCGACACACCAAGAATATTTCGCTACAGTGGAAGAATAAAAATCGTGAACTGGCGATTATGTAAAGCACATCTGCTGAATATTGTGATCAGCCGTCTGATGATGAATGTGTCAGTTCGAAACCAGTTATGGTGACATCTAGTTAGAATAGAATAGAATAGCATTAAGAATAGTGGCTGGTTGCTGTCTTCTTATTTGTAAGAACCAGCCTACAGTAAATATAAATTGTTACCTATCGATATTTTATAAAAGATTGTTTAAATTAAGAAAACAACATCCAATTAAACTTTTGGCATAAAAATGAAAAATTAAATCATTTTATTTGTGTATGTGCGTTGTTTTATACCACACATGTGGTCTCACACTAATCGGAGTGATAAGCGTCGTCCAAACATGGGAAACAATAATTTTCACGGCATCGAGCAGACCGTACAAAAACTGTATTTTTTACTGTTGACACTGTAGCAATGCAATTTGAGAAGGAGACGGCACGACCGTGGGGTCGGGGATTTGTCCGCAGTTTTGTGTGGTGAAAGAGGACCCCTAACACCTCACGTGGCTGAAATATTAGGACGCACTACTCGGAAAATCCCGAGAAAAATCGATCCAAAGTTTCTTAGGTGCCTTATGAGTAAAAAATGTAAACCTACATGCGAGCCGCCGTTTGGCGTACATGGCTAGAGCTCGGACCGTTACGCCAGAGGTCTCGGGTTCGATTCCTCCTCGAACTTTCATTTTTCTTCTGTTGCTTGCAAAATTGCAGAGCATTGTTATAGGAGAATCGTGAAATTAATTCTCGGGAAGATTGTATAAAAATTCATTCTATAATTCACCGTCAATTATCGTCACAAATATTGCGAGATATGATTCAATATTCCTGGTTTGCCTCAAAATTATCAAAAACTCGAAACATTTTCGTAAATGTTTAATGGGGCATGTTTTTGTACAGATTTATTGCTAACGCAATGTGATTGTAAAAAATCCGTTTTTATATGTTGCGCAAGGTGTCGCAAAAATTATTGCTTTGTTTGTTTTCACGATAATTACCACTGCGGTTCTTGTTTATTATTATTATTATTATTAGTCGTAAAGCTCCCAACATGGAAGACGCTAAGTAAAGATGGTTCACTTCTGGGGCTTCTTATTCTTCTTGTTTGCCCACCAGGTCTTCATTCTTTGCGAGAATTCAGCTTTTCTTTCTTCGCTCCATTTTGTTCCAGTTCTCGGCGCTTTTGTCTCTGGTTTGACCTCCCATTTGTCAACTTTAAGTTTGAAATTGTTTCTTTTGTTCATGTCTTCAGTAGTAATGTTGGCTAATTCCAGATCTTTCTTTACATTTTTGATCCATGCTCCTCCATTAACAAGGGATGCTACGTATCTTACTATTTTTTTTGTAAGTCTGTGATCGGGAAGTCTCATTATGTGGCCATAGAATTTTAGACGCCTCTTCCTCATGTCTATCTCTATGTTAGAATATTCTTCAATTTTAGAATTTTTCTGTAATCTATACCCCTCTTTGGTCCATCTTGGTCCCAGAATTTTCCTAATGATTTTCCTTTCCTCTTTCTTCAGGTTTTCCATATCTGTTTTCCTTTTAAGTGTCAAGGTTTTGCTGGCATATAGCATTATTGGTTTAATTACCGACTTATAATGTTTAATTTTTGTATTTATAGAAAGACATTTTTTATTGTAAATGTTTTGGACCAGCCCTAGACCCCTACGAGCTTTTAATATTCTTTCTTGTTGTGAGTATTTTTCAGAAATTATCTCTCCTAAATATTTAAAGTATGGTACCCTCTTAATTTCTCCATATTTGGTTTGTAACTTAGAAATTTCTAGACTTGTTGTTGTAAACACCGTTTTCTCAAAAGATATTTGTAGGCCAACTTTTCCTGCACACTCTTTTAAGGTTTCTATCTGTTTGACTGCCATTTCACTAGAATCTGCCATTATTGCAAGATCGTCTGCGTAGGCTAAGTAGGGGATTTGTAGGTCATCTTTTTTGGTTCCCAGTGATATTGGTTTCCAGTACTTTTCTTTTTTGAGTTCTTTTTCCCATTCTGCCATGACTCTATCCAGAACTAAGTTAAATAACAGAGGTGATAATCCATCACCTTGTCTAACCCCAGTTTTTATCTCAAATGATTTTGAAAGTTTTCCCATGAATTTCACTTTGCATTTTGTATTTGTTAATGTCTGCTCTATGATGTTCCGTGTCTTCTTATCCAGTCCTTGTTCTTCAAGAATTTTAAATAGTGTGGGTCTGTGAATTGAATCATATGCCTTTTTAAAGTCGACAAAGACATATACTGTAGGCTTCCTTCGCATTAGTCTCATCCTTGTAATCAATTTCAAGTTTAAAATTTGTTCTGGACATGATCTGTTTGGTCTGAAACCAGCTTGGAAATCTGAGATTTTGGGTTCTAGCAGTTTTTGTGTTCTTTCAAGAAGACAAGCTGATAATATCTTGTATGTGACGGCAAGTAAGGAGATTCCTCTATAGTTGTTCACATCCGATTTATCCCCTTTTTTATGTAACGGATGTATTAGGGCACATTTCCAATCTTCTGGTATTTCTTCAGTAACCCATATGTTTTGAATAATTTTAACTAGCTCATTTCTTGAGTTAGACCCTAGACTTTTGAGAAATTCGGCTACAATTCCATCTTCTCCTGATGCTTTGTTATTTTATTTATTTTATTGTTGTTTATAATTATTATATGTATGAAAACTAAATGTTTCCCAATCGACTTTGTTATTCTGATTAAAAACCCAATGTTTTTTCCTCAAATACCTTACAATGAAAAATGGAAGACCCACTGCCATGAATTGTGTTCTTGGACAAAAAGAAAATAATTTTTATTCAAAAATGAAACTAATTTGTTAAAGATAATGTAGGTTTGGCAAACTTTCTGAATAATTGGTGGAATAACAAAAGAAAATGAGACAGAAGAAAAAAAAATGCCAGAGGAGGAATCGAACCCGAAATCTCTGGCGTAGGAATCCGAGCCCTAAACACCGAGGGCACACGGCGGCTCGGCAGTGTGCTAACATTTTATACTCATAAGGCACCTAAGAAACTTTGGATCGATTGTTCCCGGGATTTTCCGGGTAGTGCGTCCTAATATTTTAGCCACGAGAGGTGTTAGGGGTCCTCTTTCACCACAAATCCCCGACCCCACGGTCGTGCCGTCTCCTTGTGAGCCCAATAAGATTGAATCTGAGCCAAGTTAAAGGATTTGTCGCGAGAAATAACAAGACATTTAAGCTGCCAAACGTTCCGGAACTAACGCACGAAACTACGTCGCTGTCGAACGCTGGTGACTTGTAGAACGTCATAAAAAGAAGAGAAAAAAAGTGGTTTTTTTTGTGGCTTCGTGTATTCCGTTGTTGATCTCGTCGTCAGTGTAACATATGACAGTTGCAGCGCTGAAATGTATTTCTTGCTGTCTGATAAGGAAGGAGCTAAGAGAATGACTGTAATCAATACCTTCGTTGGCGTCATTATTCAACAATACGCTGAATTTAGGGTTGCCATAATACAAGGGCGAAAGTGAAGGACAAAATTCGGTGATTATAAAGATGTGGTTGAAACACGGACCGACATGTTGTGCAAGTGACCATTGGTTTGCATTTCAGTTCAATCATTACTTTACAGTGGTAATTATGAAGACGTGGTTGAAACCTGGAATCACACAATGTCCTTTCACCTTTCTGCAAATCTTGATAATTACCATAATTCAAACAGTAATTCTGTCAGCAAAGAAGTTGTAATTAACAAGGAATATTAATCCAAGCATTAACGGTGTCCATAAAGGAGCGGTCGATGATGGAGGAAAGTAATTGCAATTGACATTAAATAACTTTTTTAATTACAGCACTGAACACAAATTATTAACATGTGCGTCCGCAGCTCGTGATCGTGCGGTAGCGTTCTCGCTTCCCGCGCCCGGGTTCGATTCCCGGCGGGGTCAGGGATTTTCTCTGCTTCGTGATGACTGAGTGTTGTGTGATGTCCTTAGGTTAGTTAGGTTTAAGTAGTTCTAGGGGACTGATGACCATAGATGTTAAGTCCCATAGTGCTCAGAGCCATTTGTACCATTTTTTTTATTAACATGTGCACAATCATGCTGCTACAGGTGATACATATCTTTCACTTTATGCTTTAAACCAGTCATATTTCTCTGAACTCTGGACAGAAGAAAGAAACTCGCTCCGATTCTGAATCAGTCTATGACAATCTGTGCAATTTGTGTTTTTCATGTTATATTGGATTTCGATCATTGCACTGACTGATATTAAAGCTAGCCTGTTTCTTTCTTCTGTCCATTGTGCGTTCACTAGGGAAAACACTCTCTGCACATTGGCATTATGACCTGGAATGGAGAAATGGTACTGCACAATAGCACGCACTTCTGAATACTGCTCTTTAGAAACACAAACCTCAAAAAATTAAGCCCACTTTTTATGAGGCATCGTGTCAAGTATTTGGAACTTGAAGCAGAATTCAGAGCTCTTGTGTGTTTCTTGCTTGTCATATGGTCATTGAGAACTCGTTTCCCTCCATTGGCGATTGAAATGTAGCAACTGTAATGAAACAATTTAGGATTAGTTGCCATTTAACCAAAAGCACGCGAATTAACATTTTAGTTTATGTACGGTATTTCGTAAACGTGCACAATCTATTGCGCGATGTTTCGAAGTGTCACATCTACTAAATTTTTACGCCTCAAAACACACGTTTTTGACAGCTCTTTCATTCTATGGTCACCCTGAAAAGTGAGTTTGATGGCACGGTGAAAATATTTTTTTCGATAACTGAAAACTATCGCCAGAAAATAAAATTTGGGGAGACTTGGTTTTTTAAACACGTGCATTTCACTAATCTGATCAATTACAATACTCATTTGTATGCTTTCTACAAATGGTAGGCATTGTTCACTGTTACGTACCTACAATGCGTTGTACTTACCCACACACTTTGCAAATAGCCTCATGTTCGTTTCTTCCACGTTTAATACTCGGAAACGCATCAATATATTCTTCTCGAAAATGTACTTTTCGTTTTGACATTTTAAATTTCAAATTCTTTGCAATAACAACGCCAGAACTACAATTCGCTCAGCTGAATGTTAACTTTACACGACCAAAGAATATCAGATACCGACAGCAGAGACGTAGTAAACCAACAGCGGAAAACTGAAACAGTCGCAAAGAATCGATTATTGCACTGCTTCCACAGCTGAATGTTAACTTTACACGACCAAAGAATATCAGATACCGACAGCAGAGACGTTGTAAACCAACAGCGGAAAACTGAAACAGTCGCAAAGAATCGATTATTGCACTGCTTCCACAGCTGAATGTTAACTTTACACGACCAAAGAATATCAGATACCGACAGCAGAGACGTTGTAAACCAACAGCGGAAAACTAAAACAGTCGCAAATAATCGATTATTGCACTGTGTAATGGTACTTGAATTACGTAACCATTGCGGCATCTCACCTCAGCCTCTCGATACCAGCAATATTCTACTGTGTTTCTGTAAAGTAGTTAACATATTTCTGAGACAACATTCAGATTTGATTTCATTAATGTAGAGGTACTTTGATACATCGATATGTTTATATTGCAATGATATTATTCTTTTGTGAATTCTTTCTTTTGTCACTATGATCTTTGACGTACTTGTAACTGTGATTTTTGGGCGCGTAAGCGGCTATTAGAGAGTCAAGCTTTGGTCGTCATGTTGAAAAGACGCAAATTGTAGTCAGTTTATGAAATGTGAACTTTAACAGTGAGGAAGATATTTTCAAGTATGTTTTGTATTGTGAAGTGATGTTGCAACAAAAGTAATAAAAAAGAAATGTAACTGAAATTCGGAGTGCTGATTACTTTTTCTTACACCACCATTGTCCTAATTTGCAGAAGTTTAATCTTCAAGAATGGTTTATGAAAGAGATCTATAAAACTTTTGAGTATCGCAGAATAACACCTAGGCCTCTTTGCTTGGAATCTTCACCACCTAGATTTTCGACGATTGAGCCACGAGTTCACAACGAGACCAGCGTGGGAAACACGAAAAGATGAGTGCATGGTTTATCCATTATTTCAAGAAATGACTTTATTAACTCTGCTCTCATGACACCTGCCCCAAAATATAACTTTGTTGTTGGCCGAAAATGCAATATTTAGCAGCGTGAGCAACACTGCAGTCATAATTAATTTTTGACCTGCGTTGTGGTAGGGTTGTTAGAACTGCTTCCACAGTCTCTTCTGAAAATAGCCGAGCGATTCTGAAGTGACACGGAATATCAGCACAGGTTTCAACGGCTTTTGTCAAGTTTGCAGGAGTTAGGAAGCACTTGTTCCGCAGCCAGTGGCAAAACTTGCGTAATATTTTTTTTTTTACTTACTAGCCACTTTTTTTCGCGGTCATTTTCCTCTTCGTCCAGGACACTCGTCTTCGGGCATAAGATGGCGGACTGGCCGCGAAATCCGCGACGTATGGCAATCCTAGCTTAAATCCCTGCAGAATGCTTTTGCGTCACACACAGCTCGCTCATAAAAATGATCCTGTGTTTAAGTTAGGAATTGTCGTAACTTTCGTTTGTCATTAGAACACTGTGTTGGGTGAGAACGAGAGAATTTCATGCTTTCCGTGTGGACACCTAAGAAGCGTGCGATGGCGCTGGATGTTATGCCGAACATTACTTCATTCTGTTTAAAAATTAAGCGACATTCGAAACTGTACAGGGTGTTACAAAAAGGTGCGGCCAAACTTTCAGGGAACATTCCTCACACACAAATAAGGAAATGATGTTATGTGGACATGTGTCCGGAAACGCTTAATTTCCATGTTAGAGCTCATTTTAGTTTCGTCATTCCGACGTGATCAAATTGTAAATTTTCACACTCGACATGTGTGGGCTGACGAGAATCCGCACGCAATTGTGCAATCACGTCATCGACACAGATTTTCTGTGAACGTTTGGGCAGGCATTGTTGGCGATGTCTTTATTGGGCCCCATGTTCTTCCACCTACGCTCAATGGAGCACGTTATCACGGTTTCATACGGGATACTCTACCTGTGCTGCTAGAACATGTGCCTTTACAAGTACGACACAACATGTGGTTCATGCACGATGGAGCTCCTGCACATTTCAGTCCAAGTGTTCGTACGCTTCTCAACAACAGATTCGGTGACCGATGGATTGGTAGAGGCGGACCAATTCCGTGGCCTCCACGCTCTCCTGACCTCAACCCTCTCGACTTTCATTTATGGGGGCATTTGAAAGCTCTTGTCTACGCAACCCCGGTACCAAATGTAGAGACTCTTCGTGCTCGTATTGTGGACGGCTGTGATACAATACGCCATTCTCCAGGGCTGCATCAGCGCATCAGGGATTCCATGCGACGGAGGGTGGATGCACGTATCCTCGCTAACGGAGGACATTTTGAACATTTCCTGTAACAAAGTGTTTGAAGTCACGCTGGTACGTTCTGTTGCTGTGTGTTTCCACTCCATCATTAATGTGATATGAAGAGAAGTAATAAAATGAGCTCCAACATGGAAAGTAAGCGTTTCCGGACACATGTCCACATAACATATTTTCTTTCTTTGTGTGTGAGGAATGTTTCCTGAAAGTTTGGCCGTAACTTTTTGTAGTACCCTGTATATTGTTTCCCTGTTCGTCTCTTTTTCCGTCTTTACTGCAACCGCTCACATCGTTGCGCGAGCTGGGTGGACACTGGAAAACTACTGGAAAGAAGGAGCACATACGTTATTTTATGTAGTCCTCAACAGGGCAAACCAATTTTTAAAAGATGTATCCCACATTGTATGAACATTGTTTGCTTCAAATATTACATGTAAGCAAGTAAAATTTGGACAATATAAATGTGAACATATTACTTTGACAATGTCAGCATTATGACAGAATTTCGGAAGTTGATAACTGAAGGAAACTTCACAAGCCAAGATAGCTAAAAAGCGTTTTATTGGATGACAGGTTTAGACAGAGTTACGCTGTGACTATTGAATCTCAAGTTATAAAACTTTTACGACATGTTATCTATTAATGTTACAAGTCGCTTCACATTTTGTCACGGGCAACATGGGTTTACAAAACATCGTTCCTGTGAAACACAAATGGTTCAAATGGCTCTGAGCACTATGAGACTTCACATCTGAGGTCATCAGTCCCCTAGAACTTAGAACTACTTAAACCTAACTAACCTAGGGACATCACACACATCCATGGACGAGGCAAAATTCGAACCTGCGACCGTAGCGGTCGCTCGGTTCCAGACTGTAGCGCCTAGAACCGCACGGCCACTCCGGCCGGCTGTGAAACACTTCTAGCTCTTTATTCACATGAAGTGTTGAGTGCTACTGACAAGGGATTTCAGATCGATTCCGTATTTCTGGATTTCCAGAAGGCTTTTGACACTGTACCACACAAGCGGCTTGTAATGAAATTACGTGCTTGAAACTTCCTGGCAGATTAAAACTCTGTGCCAGACCGAGACTCGAACTCTGCCTAAGTAAAGCTGTGAGGACGGGGCGTGAGTCGTGCTTGGGCAGCTCAGTTGGTAAAGCACTTGCCCGGGAAAGGCAAAGGTCCCGAGTTCGAGTCTCGGTCTGACACACAGTTTTAATCTGGCAGGAAGTTTCATATCAGCGCACACTCCGCTGCAGAGTGAAAATCTTATTCTGGAAATTACGTGCTTATGGAATATCGTCTCAGTTATGTGACTGTATTTGTGTCAGAGAGGTCACAATTAGTAGAAATTGACGGAAATCATCGATTAAAACAGAAGTGATTTCTGGCGTTCCCCAAGGTAGTGTTATAGACCCTTTACTGTTCCCTATCTATGTAAAAGGTTTGGGAGACTATCTGAGCAGCCGCCTTAGGTTGTTTCCAGATGACGCTGTTGTTTATCGACTAAGAAAGTCATCAGAAGATCAAAACAAATTGCAAAACGATTTAGAAAAGATATCGGAATGGTAGGAAAATTTACAGTTACCCCTAAATAACGAAAAGTGTGAGGTCATCCATGCTAAAAAGAATCCGTTAAACTTCGGTTACACAGTAAATCAGTCAAATATAAAAGCCGTAAGTTCAACTAAATACCTAGGTGTTACAATTACGAAATTTGAAGGAGCACATACAAAATGTTTTGGGCAAGGCAAACCAAAGACTGCGTTCTATTGGCAGGACACTTAGAAAATGTAACAGACCTACTAAGGAGACTGCCTACACTACGCTTGTCCGTCCTCATTTAGAATACTGCTGCGCCGTGTGGGATCCTTACCAGATAGGGCTGACGGAGAGCATCGAAAGAGTTCAAAGAAGGGCAGCACGTTTTGTATTATCGCGAAATATGGGAGAGACTGTCACTGAAATGATACTGGATTTGGGCTGAACATCATTAAAAGAAACGCGGTTTTCGTAGCGACGGAATCTTCTCACGAAATTCCAATCACCAACTTTCTCCTCCGAAAATATTTTGTTGACACCGACCCACGTAGGGAGGAACGATCACCACGATAAAATAGGGAAAATCAGAGCTCGTACGGAAAGACATAGGTGTGTTCGTTCTTTCCGCGAGGTGTGCGAGATTGGAATGGCAGGGAATTATGAAGGTGGTTCGATGAACCCTCTGCCAGGCACTTAAATGTGATTTGCAGAGGATCCGTGTAGATGTGTATTATGAGGATGCTAACGGTGATGGGTATGATAGTGTTGATGGACTTGGTAATGATGATGATGATGATGATAATCATGGTAATGGTGATGATGACAGTGATGGTATGTCGCAGTTTAGGATGCGCTCTGATGGCTTTAGTGGCTTCTGCAATCTGCCCCGTTCACACAGTGCAGAAATGAATGCGAAAGTGGTCGATGACGCAAAAAATGTACCCATGTAGATGTAGATGCACAAATTCCAGATGCACTGCACACTAACTTGAAGATCACGACACATTGGCATGTCAGTGATAGAAGTATTATGTACAAACATAAACATAACTCACTGATAGTGGAAAATGTGTCAGAAAAATTTTAAAGCGTAAGATTCGATGATTAAGAAGGCATAACCTCTGTTGGAACCCGTCATCCAATAAAATACTAGTAGCGTCGCGCTAGAACGCCCAGTGGGCAACGCAAAGTACCTAGAACGCCGCACACAGCACACTAGCATATCCAACACCAGCGCTGTTTTTATGGGAGAACGCTGTTGGATGGGTACCCCTAAACGTTTTGGTCAACAAAGCAATTTTTTTTACGATGTTGAGAACTTGGAAGAGTGCCAAAGATTTATTTCGCGGACGTAGATTTTTTTATTTCATTTTTTCGTGTCGGTAATTGCAATAGAACGATACCAGTGCAGGTTTTGGTGGGAAAAGCGATGTCATTGACACGCTATTAATGTAAGTTACACTGTAGTTTTATAGTTAAATAAATTTTCAGCTGTATTAAAAATTGGGTCGGTTGAAGCACGGGATGCCACCCATCAGCTATGCCATTTCGGGAGCCAAACAAGGTTACAAAAGATTATTGTAGTGTAGTTTCTATTGTTGTTCATGATAGGTGTGGATGGTTTTGGTTGTATTGTGTCTTTTAGCGGTGTTTTATAGGTTAAAATATATGTTCGACAATATTTCCTCGTACTGTTTTGTATGTCGGAGGGTTGATTGGACTCACCTGTTCATTTGAGGTATATTATAGGTCAATTGAAGTGTACGATACCGTTTTCTATTATTGTTCAGGGGTTGGTGGGAATCGCATGCTTCATTTGAGGTGTTATAAACTGTTTTGTTCGATACCACATTCTCTTGTATGTTTGGGTGTTTCTCGGTATCGCCTGCTTCTTTTGAGCTGAAAGTCAACTGAAGAGTCCGATACCAGTTTTTTTTTCCAATTTGATATGTTGATTACATCATGGCTAAAAGCAGACGGTTGCTATCCCATGCTTCAGTTATAAGTAATTTTCGCTGCATTATATCCAATGTCGGAGTGCCCTCAAATTTTTTTTAGAAAAATAGCACTGGCTGTAAGTGCTATATATATAGCATGGGTCATTTTCCATGACCCAACAGGTTTCTTTTTTGCTGTCGTGTAATATTTTTTATTTTCTTATTTTCTCAAGGTCAAATAAGAAAACGACAGGTGCTTTATTTCAGTTTCTATAATAATGCATGGCATAACCAACAGCTTTAGTCTTGGCATAATTAAGTGCACCTTTAACCCTTACGGACACAGACTGTGTGTGATTCATTTACTTTACGACGATAGCGAAGTTTTCTTCAGTTACCACGCATTGCACAGCCCCCACAGAGTGACAAAGTGAGGAATATATAAAAGTTACAAAGCTTTTCAGAACTTTATGAAATAATGCTTTTATGGAAAGTTCAGTTGATGTATTTTGCCAAGGTTGATTAATAATGGGCGCGCGGGATTAGCCGAGTGGTCTAAGGCGCTGCCGTCACGGACTATGCGGTTGGTCTACATCTACATCTACATGATTACTCTGCAATTCACATTTAAGTGCTTGGCAGAGGGTTCACCGAACCACAGTCATACTATCTCTCTACCATTCCACTCCCGAACAGCGCGCGGGGAAAACGAACACCTAAACCTTTCTGTTCGAGCTCTGATTTCTCTTATTTTATTTTGATGATCATTCCTACCTATGTAGGTTGGGCTCAACAGAATATTTTCGCATTCGGAAGAGAAAGTTGGTGACTGAAATTTCGTAAACAGATCTCGCCGCGACGAAAAACGTCTTTGCTTTAATGACTTCCATCCCAACTCGCGTATATCTGCCACACTTTCTCCCCTATTACGTGATAATACAAAACGAGCTGCCCTTTTTTGGACCCTTTCGATGTCCTCCGTCAATCCCGCCTGGTAAGGATCCCACACCGCGCAGCAATATTCTAACAGAGGACGAACGAGTGTAGTGTAAGCTGTCTCTTTAGTGGACTTGTTGCATCTTCCAAGCGTCCTGCCAATGAAACGCAACCTTTGGCTCGCCTTCCCCACAATATTATCTATGTGGTCTTTCCGACTGAAGTTGTTCGTAATTTTTACACCCAGGTACTTAGTCGAATTGACAGCCTCGAGAATTGTACTATTTATCGAGTAATCGAATTCCAACGTATTTCTTTTGGAACTCGTGTGGATCACCTCACACTTTTCGTTATTTAGCGTCAACTGCCACCTGCCACACCATACAGCAATCTTTTCTAAATCCCTTTGCAACTGATGCTAGACGGTAAATTACAGCATCATCTGCGAACAACCTAAGAGAACTGCTCAGATTGTCATCCAGGTCATTTATATAGATCAGGAACAGCAGAGGTCCCAGGACGCTTCCCTGGGGAACACCTGATATCACTTCAGTTTTACTCGATGATTTGCCGTCTATTACTACGAACTGCGACCTTCCTGACAGGAAATCACGAATCCAGTCGCACAACTGAGACGATACCCAATTTGATAGCTGGATTAGAAGTCGCTTGTGAGGAACGGTGTCAAGAGCTTTCCGGAAATCCAGAAATACGGAATCAACTTGAGATCCCCTGTCGATAGCGGCCATTACTTCGTGCGAATAAAGAGCTGGCTGCGTTGCACAAGAACGATGTTTTCTGAAACCGTGCTGATTACGTATCAATAGATCGTTCCCTTCGAGGTGATTCGTAATGTTTGAACACAGTATATGCTCCAAAACCCTACTGCAAACCGACAGAGGTTCGAGTCCTCCCCCGGGCATGGATAATTTAGTTCAAGTAGTGTGTAAGCTTAGGGACTGATGACCTTCGCAGTTACGTCCCACAAGGTTTCCAACACATTTGAACATTTGATTAATAATGTTTTCGCCAATGTTAGGAACAATTTTTTTTCCGGTTCCCAGATAAGTAATTTAATTTAGGGTTACTGAAATCCCACCACAGAGATAATGTTAAGTTAGTTGGCCACAGTAACTAAGCGTTGACAGTGCCCTCTTTTCAAGAATCAACTTGTACGCCGGCAGTGCTTAAGTCGTGTGTGATAACAGCTGCGGCCAGAGGCGAACGCCCCCGTAGCCGGCGCGTGGCTTTGCAAAGCGGTTGCGAAAACGGCGCATTAGACCGTCGCGAAATCTTGGGCGCGGGCCGGACCCCTGTCTGTGGCGCAACGCGCGCGTCAGCTGTTTTCGGGCGCGCGGTGCTGACTGCGCGTGCGAGAACAGCGAAGCAACGGCCGGCGCGCGCGGGGTCATTGGAACCGTTGGCGCATGCGCAGTCAGCGTTGCCGCCCGCTGCTTTCACCACGCGTCGAACAATCGCGCATCGTGCTGACAACAGAATAGTTGGCTGTTTAAACCGTCGCGCGAAGGCAAAGCGCGGGACAGGAAAGAAGGGGCAAGTCAGTACAGCGAGTTTAACATTCGCAATATCAAAATGGCGGGGGATAGGGAAGAGGAAGTTACTTTGTGCCCACCTTTTGAAAATATTCTATTGTTGATTGTAATACATTCTTCTACCTGGTTCCAAAAATGGTTTAAATTTCCCGTTAAACTTAACACAAAAATTTAGGTCTCAATGTGAGACGTCACTTTACCTTATGAATGTCATATTCAATATTTTCAAGTTCAGGACCTTCCTTACACATCAGTACTATTTTAAGAAATGTATTGTAACAGTTAGCAACGATTTACGAAATTGGTCTTTTCAAATTTTTTTAGGAGAGACATGAAGTACCCCCTCCCCCCTCGGTCATAGTAGTAGCCTAAACGTTACTCGAAATCTACATTTACATCTTCATATACATGGGTACTTTGCAAATCACACCCTGGCACAGGGTTCAACGAACCACCTTCACACTAATTCTCTATTATTTCGTCCTCCGACAGCGCGCACGGAAACAACGAACACCTGTACTTCTTTTTGCATTCGGAGGAGAAAGCTGTTGACTGAAATTTGGTAAGAAGATCCCGACCGCAACGAGAAAGGCCTCTGTTTCAATGACCCCCACGCCAAATCCTGCATCTCTTCCGTGACACTCCCTCCCCTATTTCTCGATAATACAACACGTTCTGCCCTTCTTTGAACATTGTCATTGTACTCCGTTTAGGGGTCCCAAACCCTGCAGCAGTATTAAAAAAGAGAACGTACAAGCGTAGCGGTAGTCTCTTCCAGTACATCTGTTCCACCTTCTACGTGTTCTACCAGTACATGGCAATCTTCGGTTTGTCTTATCCACAACATTTCCTATGTGTTCTTGACAATTTAAATTGTTCGTAAGTGTAATTCCTAGATATTCAGTTGAATTTACGGCTTTTAGATTAGACTGATTTATCGTGTAACCGAAGGTTAGCGGATTCCTTTTAGCTTTCATGTGGATGACTTCACACTTTTCGTTATTTGGGGTCAACTGTCAATTTTCGCGCCATTCAGAAATATTTTCTAAATCGTTTTGCAGTTTGTTTTGATCTTCTGATGACTTTATTAGTAGATAAACGACAGCGTCATCTGCAAACAACCGAAGACGGCTGCTCATATTTCCTCCCAATACGTTTACGTACATAAGGAACAGCAAAGGCGCCAGAAATCATCTCTGTTTCACTCGGTGACTTTCCGTCAGTTACTACGAACTGTGACCTCTCTGACAGGAAACGAAGAATCCAGTCGCATAACTGAGGCGATATTCCACAAGCACGTAATTTCAATAGAAGCTGCTTGTGTGGTACAGTGCCAGAAGCCTTCCGGAAATCCAGAAATACGGAATCGATCTGAAATCCCTTGTCAATAGCACTCAACACTTCATGTGAATAAAGAGGTAGTTGTGTTTCACAGTAACGATGTTTTCTAAACCCGTGTTGACTGTGTGCCAGTAGACCGTTCCCTTCGAGATAATTCATTATGATCGAATACAGTATTCGTTCCAAAACCCTATGCATATCGACGTTAATGATATGGGCCTATAATTTAGTGGCTTACTTCTGCTACCTTTCCTGAATATTGGTGTGACCTGTGCGACTTTTCCGTCTTTAGTTACGGATTTTTCGTCGAGCGAACAGTTGTGTGTAATATTTAAGTATAGATCTATTGTATCAGCATACTCTAAAAGGAACCCAACTGGTATACGATCTGGACCGGAAGACTTGCTTCTGTTAAATGCTTTAAGTTGCTTCACTACTGCGAGGATTATCTAATACTAAGTTACTCACGTTGGCAGCTCTTCTTCATTCGAATTCTGGAATATTTACTTCGCGTTGTTTGGTAGTAGAATGCTAAGTGTGCTAGGAGAGATTTTCATTTTCTAGATCCTACTAGCGCAGCGATGTCGCTTTAAAAGAATGTTCTTAAGGCAACAACAATTGACGAATTTAGCTTTTTAATATTTTTTTAGGGTCGGCCCAAAGTACCCTCCCCACATGATAATGCGCACTACGGAAAATGCGTTGGTATTGCTGACAAAAATACCCGAGAAGGATCTTTAAGACCCCTATCTCATAACAAATACAAAAAGCTATTTATTAAACGGTATTATCAAACTATGATGGGTTCGGTGACACGGAATAAATCAGAAGACTTTTATTATGAATTTGTGGCCTTGAAGTTTTACGTGCACGAGATATAACGCTGTAAATTACGGTAATATTTTTCTGAGGTCAAATGGCACAATCTGAATTTTACTGGACTCACATTAGAAGTTCTACGCGTGAAAAATATCAAATTTACAAATAATGGCGCTACATTTTTATCAGATATGCATATTTGATAATTATTTCATGTCCTATCTTCGAGAGCACATGGAACAATTTGTTTTTTCTGGTCTTCCAATTCGCATATTCTTCGGCCGTTGGCGAGTAACTCCACAATGTTTCATTGTTGCCCTTGAAGACGTAGATTGTCGACCCTCTCGTCTATATGAGGACGTATTACTTCCTCTCCTAATTCTCTGAGGAGAAATCTTCTTTTATCTTCCTGGTAGTTGGAATGTTGCTCTGAAAATAAACACATTGTTGGATGCTACATTTCTCCGTAACTGAAAAAGCTGTGTCATCGACTGTCTCTTTTATTTGTATGTGTGGGACTTCTGACCAAGAGAAGCAATTCCTGATTTGGTTTAATTTTGAATAAAAGCATTTCTGGCACCTTTTTACGCCATTCCTCTACTGTGACACGGTGGTGTGCGGACAACAATATGCAACCGCTCACTCGACCAAAGATACTTAACCTAAATTCTAGAAAGTTGCGCAGGTCACACCGATAGTCAAGAAAGAAGCTAGCAGAAGCCCGATGAAATGCAGAGCCATATCACTGACGTAGATTTGCTGTAGGATTTCGTTCTTTGGTAATTATTTATTTAAAAAAAATCTTTCACCCACTATTTTACCCTCTTAGCGGTTGAATTTCTAAAAATGCTGAAACACGTACTTTTTATTTTCTGACTCATGAACCAAACACCACCAGTTTTCGTAGTTCTAGCTTCACAATTCCCTAACAACGGCATACTTTCAAAGAGCCTTTCATCCCCTATTTCACACCCTTAACTGTGCAATTTGGGACCCTTTCTTAAACGATGCCTCCGGTATAAGCTTTTATCCTGAGCGGTTTGCGCTGTGCGGTGGTGAATGAGTGAATCGGTCTGACCCTATTTCACCCTCTTACCGGTTGAATTTGCAAAAACAGTGAAACACGTATTTTTTCATTTCTAACCGAGAAGCCAAACTCTGATTTTGAAAGATTCAGCTTTAGAAACAGCAATGAAATATTTTCATAAAACGTTTCACCACCTATTTCACTCCCTTTGGGATTGAATTTCCAAAAACAGTGACATGTGTATGTTTTATTTGTTGCATAAAAGCCTAATACAAATTCTCACACATTTAGCTTCAAAAATGCTTGCACAATTCCAGGAAAACTTTCAGCCCTACGGGGGTTGAAATTCCAAAAACGGTGAAATACGTATTTTCTTTATTTCCAACTGATAACCCAACTTTAAATTTTCATACATTTAACTTTAAAAATGCTTTCATAATAAAATATTTTCATAAAAAATCTTATACCTTATTTCCAAAAAAACACTGAAACACGCATTTTTTATTTGTAATCAAGAAGTCAAATACTAATGTTGCTAAATGCAGCTTTAAAAATACTTTAGTAGTTCTTCAATAATGACATATATTGGAAAAAAACTTTCACCCACTATTTCACCCTCATAGGGCTAAATTAAAAAAAAATCAGAAACACGTGTTTCTTTAATTCTGATCGAGAAACCAAATTCCAATTTTCGTAGATCTAGCTCCAAAATAGCCTTAATAGAGACATTTCAAACAAAAAAAAAAAAAACTTCCTTCCCTATTTGACCCCTTAGGCGTGGAATTTTAAAAAATCCCTTCCTAACCCTGAGTTGTCAAATTGTCTTTAAAACGGTACGACGAGGAAAAACTTATATGGACTTGGGACTCTTCATTTCTGGTGGATCTTCCTTGTTGTTTTGTCTCAAAGTTACTATTGTTATAATCTCTTCCTGCGATTATTCTCCAAATATTGGAACACTTGTGAAAAAATTATTCGTTGCAATGTTCTTTGAGATTCCTCCCAATGTCTTGGTTAGTACTTTTACTGTGCTAGAAGCAATACTAGCTTGTTTTGTGTGACCATTGTCCACAAATTCATGCATTTCCTCAGACTTAATATCGTATCTTTTTTTACTTGATGCCGTCAATGCGTCCAGCTTCTAAATTAGTACAATGCATGATCTCATCTGACATTCTTTGCGCCGGCCGCTGTGGAAGAGCGGTTCTAGGGCCCAGGCGCTTCAGTCTGGAACCGCACGACCGCTACGGTCGCAGGTTCGCTTCCTGCCTCGGGCATGGATGTGGGTGCCTGTCCTTAGGTTAGTTAGGTTTAAGTAGTTCTAAGTTCTAGGGGACTGATGACCTCGGATGTTAAGTCCCATAGTGCTCAGAGCCATTTGAACATTCTTTGCGAGGTAAAAGTCCCGTGCGTTCTTAAACTAACTGTTACCCCACCTCTTACTCCTTCGGGTGTATAATCTCGCCCCTCCTTCCTCATTTCATCTATTGTCCACATTAGTATTTTATGAAGATTTGAGAGGAGCGAAGATTACAATAAACTTCCTAGTTTACTTAGCTTTTCACCTAGAATTGTCTCCAGTTCTTCTTGTTTAGGGGTGTGTTTCGTGAAGCTGAAAATGTCACATTGTAGGTCCTCACGGTTGGATTGATCCAAATACATTTGAACATTGTTGTTGCAGAATTTTTGTTTTTTCTTAAATCTGTTTTCTCACATTTTAGTATATCATACAGTCTTCTGATTTTTCACATTAACAAAGCCGAAATTACATTGTTCGCACAAAATACAAAAATACGTCCTATCGCATCAGACGCATGATTACGACTTCCACACTGCGGAAATAACCATATTCCAGAGGGTTTATAATTTTCCTTAACAAATGAATTACTGGTTTCTGTTACATTATTAATTTCCATTATTATTTCATAAATGAATCCAGAAATAAATATAGTAACCAGTACAGTATTGCGTAATTAATGACAGAAATTTTAACTGTGCCAATAGATCGTAATTCCAAATGTTTCTAAAAAAAATAATTTTAACTATACTTTCAAGACTAGTACTTATCGATTATAACATCGAGACTAAAACATCTTATAAAGTAATTCATTTTCATAAATTTTAGCTTGAAATGTAATATACTGTGTATCAAATTATACGAAAGTTTTCAGGAAAGCAACTAAGGCAATACTGACCTGTGCAAAATTCGAAAAATAGTAGTGTCGTCGACAACTACTGTTGAGGAGAAGTACTGTTAGAGGAGGATGTCGCCTTACAGGTGGAATTTCCATGATATTGTTCACTCGAATTCTGCTCCGAGTTTTCTACTGTGGTAGAAACAATACTGGCTTGTTTTGTATCACCAGGATCCAAAAATGCATTCATTTCCTCAGACGTAATATTGTGTCTGCTTTTTACTTGATACTGGCAATCTACATCTACATCCATACTCGGCAAGCCACCTGACGGTGTGTGGCGGAGGGTACCTTGAGCACCTCTATCGGTTCTCCCTTCAATTCCAGTCTCGTATTGTTCGTGGAAAGAAGGATTGTCGCTATGCTTCTGTGTGGACTCTATAATCTCTCTGACTTTATCCTCACGGTCTCTTCGCGAGATATACGTAGGAGGGAGCAATATACTGCTTGACTCCTCGGTGAAGGTATGTTCTCGAAACTTTAACAAAAGCCCGTACCGAGCTACTGAGCGTCTCTCCTGCAGAGTCTTCCACTGGAGTTTATCTGTCATCTCCGTAACGCTTTCGCGATTACTAAATGATCCTGTAACGAAGCGCGCTGCTCTCCGTTGGATCTTCTCTATCTCTTCTATCAACCCTATCTGGTGCGGATACCACACTGTTGAGCAGTATTCAAGCAGTGGGCGAACAAGCGTATTGACCTACTTCCTTTGTTTTCGCATTGCATTTCCTTAGGCAATGCGTCTAGCTTCTAAATTATAACAATGTACGATCTCATCTAACGTTCTTTGCGAGGTGAAACACTCCCCTATCTGTTACTTGTTCAGGTGAAATTTTCATGATATTGCGTATTCGAATTCTGCTCCATGGTGGCTGTGTTTTGCTCAACTGCGTTTCATCAAGACCACCAAAAACTGACCACCATTACTGTCTGAATCAGTCACCCTCCTGATCAAAAAGAGCGTCGTCTTCATGCCGCTCATGAATCGCTGATACAAAATTCCGTTCACTTGTACTATCTTCAAGATGATGTTCTTTTGGTTCTAACAAAGAATATGGAGTCTACGCTGAAAGTAAAAGACAGAAGTACGTCGCATAATTATTCTATTCATGAAACTAAACTTATGCCCAACTGAAACAATGGGGGGGCGTAAAGAAATGCACTTCTCTTCCGAAAGAATACTCAGTTGCAGCTTTCGCTGTACTTCTGACTTAATGAGTGCACGTGTACAGAAGTAATTATTCTCAGGAATCTCGACAGCGCAATGTGCCATTTACAAGGGTCTATTCGAAAGATTCGGTCTAAAAGACGCCTGCCATGTGCACTAGATGTGTTGGAGTCCAATTAATTTCACTTGTAGCAAATAATGAATTCGCAAGAGAAAGCCGTTTTGTGTTTCCGAGGATTACACAGAATGTACATTAAAATAAACAATTGTTAAGGCAGTACTGGTTAAAAACAGTCTTGGTTGCAATTTTAGTTTTTTTATTTTTCAACGACGCGTTTCGCCTTATTTAGGCATCTTCAGGTTATCTCTTTTTTTTTTTCTTTTTACTCTGTTACCCGCTCCTGTGAACGGGAACGCGTTATGGGGATCTTGATGCCTCTCGCGTCCATCTAGAACAGATAATCTGAAGATGCCTAAATAAGGCGAAACGCGTCGTTGAAAAATAAAAAAACTAAAATTGCAACCAAGACTGTTTTTAACCAATACTGTCAAGCACTGGTTTGCTGCATGCTACATATGGATATGGATTGGAAGAATTTTTAAGACAGGTTGCTGATAAAATGGTAGGTTGCCGGATGCAAAACACCCACGTTACGCATCTAACAAGGGACGCTCCCCCCTCCCCCCCCCCCCCTTCCCCCAGTCAAAAACTGAACACAGATCGAGCATGAGAACAGGAAGGTGTAGTGGACTGTGAAAAAAAGCAAAATAGAAACAGTGAACGGTTCAAGAACAAGAAGAGCAATATAGAGCAGCCGGGTAAAAAAATTGTGTGGTTAAGTGATTGAGTAAATGTATTGACGATGAGCCTCAATGACTGTCATAGGATGTCCGCCCCGAACAAATGCAACGATCAGTTACGAACAAAATAAGATTAACAAAAAAAAGTAGTAACGGTGTTGCACTACCACGCGGGCGGACCGTGATCGAATCTCACTCGGGTCAAATTTTTTTTCGCTGTGCGCATTACTCTAATTTGTCTCTGCGCCGTGGTGCAGCGTCCGTTTGCGACATCGAGGTGTAAGGTAGGGACCTCTAATGACAGCTGATTCTCCTCAACTACTGTATTAGCAGCCGAAACGAAATGGTCGAATGGCAGCGGCAAACGGTTGACGACAAGGCGACAAGTCAATCGAATACTCCGACGGAAAACACGTTTGGTGTGTCTTACACGGCATTGCTGACAGTACGTGTGTCATACGATAGGAATCTCTTATCGACGCACCTAATTTGTACGACTCGTAAATGAGATGTTTTTATGAATGTGAATGTGATCACTGCCAAGGAAATGTCGAAAACGTAACAATTCGTCACATAGTTGCAACAAATGATCGGAACAGTTTCTCTGTGTTCTGTCGGAACAAACGTTCTTAATGTTTTTGAAGTTGAGTTCCATTTTGGAACTTTTGACTCTTGCATTCCTTTGCCGGCCGCAGTGGCCGAGGGGTTCTAGGCGCTACAGTCTGTAACCGCTCGATCGCTACGGTCGCAGGTTCGAATCCTGCCTCGGGCATCGATGTGTGTGATGTCCTTAGGTTAGTTAGGTTCAAGTAGTTCTAAGTTCTAGGGGACTGATGACCTCAGAAGTTAAGTCCCATAGTGCTCAGAGCCATTTGAACCATTTTTCTTAAATTCCTTTGTTGTAACATAACTCACACACGTTTATTTGTTGTTTTCATTTCTGTGAGACGTCTGTGCGGTATCTCGCCTGGGGCCCTATTCTGTATCGTTCATACTGATCGGTGTAGTAGCTTAGTCTCGGTAGTGGCGTCATTTTCGGTTCTTTATCGAAATATCCTATTCAGTAAGCTTCTGAGACCTGTTACCGAAAGGTCCTCCCACCGATTTTACGACAACTGTACCGAGAGGTTTTGGATTTCGGTCTGGCCCCGTCGATCGGTGAGCTGTGGTTTATGTACACCTGTAATTTGCTATTTTAAACATATTTAGTGGTTTTAGCTTTGGATTTAGTAATTGAGTTACTAAAGAATCACCAGAGGACGCATCCGATTGGAAAGTGAGTTCATAGTAGAGTATTTTCCTTTGTTAAAAATATGGTTAGGTTAATCGTCTTGTGGTGCAGCCCTTCTTGTCGTCTCCGTGCTTGCTAAGAAAATGGGATGAGAAGTTGCGCCTTATGCAAGACACCTTTTTTCTTTTGTTTCACCCATACGTGTTTCAGCACTTTTGTGCTATCATCAGTGGGTTCTATTTTTATTTTTAACTGTAAATTTGTTGCTAACATATTAACATTTGCGTCGTTTACAACATTACGTAAAAGTTTGCATTTATAATTTCATTGGCGAAAAGTAACATACATTACATTATGTTATTGTCCTCTTGTTTTGGTAGCTGTTATGCTACACAATATACAACATGTCATCTGCAAACAGCAAAACGTTATTTATTTTCTATTTGTTATGTGGTTCAAATGGTTCAGAGCACTATGGGACTCAACTGCTGAGGTCATTAGTCCCCTAGAACTTAGAACTAGTTAAACCTAACTAACCTAAGGACATCACAAACATCCATGACCGAGGCAGGATTCGAACCTGCGACCGTAGCGGTCTTGCGGTTCCAGACTGCAGCGCCTTTAACCGCACGGCCACTTCGGCCGGCGGTTATTATGTATTTACGAGCGGAAATAAGACTGTATCACGTTTTCTTTCTGTAACTTACAGTTTTGAAGTTGTGGTACGTTTTCACTGTTTTGTTGGCGAAGTAAATAGGCTTACTTCTTTGCCTGTGTTCGCGTGGCAATGCAGTTTTTCGATTACTCAAAACATAGGCGGAGTTTTCGCTGCCATTACGTGTTGTTGTGGCTGTGTGGCGTTGATTTGTTTCGTAGCGTGTTCTGCTGGGTGAGGCGCGCAGAGTTTGAATTGTATTTGGTGTTAGTGGTGTGTGGTTTGTGTGGGTTTGCGTGTGTGTTCTGGGGCAGAGAGAGAGAGTGTGTGTGTGTGTGTGTGTGTGAGAGAGAGAGAGAGAGAGAGAGAGACTGAAAGAAAGAAAGAAAGAAAAGAGAGAGGATTTGCGTGTGTGTGTGTGTGTTACTTGTATAGTTCTGCTATTGTCGAGAAGAGGGTTTTGTTGCGCAGTGATGTGTATTCATTGAGTACTTTCTTTGCTTGGGCTGTTGATTTTTGGATGTGGTAGTTTTCTTCTATAGTTAATTTTTGGTATAGGCTGCTGCTAGTTTTTAGGATGTGAAGGTCAGTTTCAATGTTTGTTGGGTGGTGGTTGAGTGCTACCAGGTGGTCTGCAAATGTTGAGTGTGTGCTATTGCTTTTCGGTGCTCTGAGGTGTTCATTATATCTGGTTCTGAAGGTCCTGCGTGTTTGGCCCACATATACAGAGTGACAGCAGTTTCAAGTAAGTTGGTAGATGCCAGATGTTGTAAACGACGCAAATGTTAATATGTTAACAACAAATTTACAGTTAAAAATAAAAATAGAACCCACTGATGATAGCACAAAAGTGCTGAAACATGTATGGGTGAAACAAAAGAAAAAAAGGTGTCTTGCATATGGCGGAACTTCTCATCCCATGGTTAGGTTGGTCGTTACTGTGAATGATTACATAAAAAGAAATGGTTTTCGGCCAATATTCTCTCAAAATACGTGTTATTTTTATGCAAAGAAGAGTTTAAAGATCATTAAATATCAAGACGTCGGCTCTGCTTACGTATATTACATGAGTGTGTTCTGACGTTCCTAGCGACATTGTGTATTTCTTCCCACAAATGGTTTAGTTAGTAATTATCGAAACGTGTTTATAACTTTCTAGTAACAATGGAAAGCAATTATGTGACGCCTGATATTGCAAACCTTCCAAACTATCACGCATTTATGACTTACGCAGCACCGTTTGGCAACCGAGTCCGCCTACGTTGCTCTACATAATAATACAAGGATTGCGGCCTCTGTTACTGCTGTTCGGCGTGGCTAAGTGGTTAGCGCGCGAAAATGCGATACCTAAAGGTCATTGGTTCGCCCATGGGTGGATGCAAAAAAATTTTTTTTTTTCCTTTTCATACGTGCAACACGTTCTGAGACATCAAAAGTGGACAAATGGTTCAAATGGCTCTGAGCACTATGGGACTGCTGAGGTCATAAGTCCCCCAGAACTTAGAACTACTTAAACCTAACTAACCTAAGGACATCACACACATCTATGCCCGAGGCAGGATTCGAACCTGCGACCGGAGCGGTCGCTCGGCTCCAGACTGTAGCGCCTAGAGCCACACGGCCACTCCGTTCGGCTTCCAATCTCGTATAGCGTGAGGAAAGAATAAACACCTATTACCTTTCCGTACGAGCGCTGATTTCCCTTATTTTATCGTGGTGATCGTTCCTCCCTATGTAGGTCGGTGCCAAAAAAATATTTTCGCATTCGGAGGAGAAAGTTGGTGATCGGAATTTCGTGAGAAGATTCCGTCGCAATGAAAAACGCCTTTCTTTTAATGCTTTCCAGCCCGAATCCCGAATCATTTCTGTGGCACTTTCTCCCATATTTCGCGATAATACAAAACGTGCTGTCTTTCCTTGAACTTTTTCGATGTACTCCGTCAGTCCTACCTGGTAAGGATCCCACACCGCGCAGCAGTATTCTAAAAGAGGACGGACAAGCGTAGTGTAGGCAGTCTCCTTAGGGCTTAGTAGGTCTGTTACATTTTCCAAGTGTCCTGCCAACAAAACGCAGTCTTTGGTTAGCCTTCCCCACAACATTTCTTATGTGTTCCTCCCAATTTAAGTTGTTCTTAATTGTATTTCCTAGGTATTTAGTTAAATTTACGGCTTTTAGATTAGGCTGGTTTAACGTCTAACCGAAGTTCAACGAGTTCATTTTAGTACTCATGTGGATGACCTCACACTTTTCGTTATTTAGGGTCAACTGCCAATTTTCGCACAATTCAGATATTTCTTCTAAATCGTTTTGCAGTTTGTGTTGATCTTCTGATGACTTTATTAGTCGATAAACGACAGCGTCATCTGCAAACAACCTGATACGGCTGCTCAAATTGTCTCCCAAATCGTTTATATACACTCCTGGAAATTGAAATAAGAACACCGTGAATTCATTGTCCCAGGAAGGGGAAACTTTATTGACACATTCCTGGGGTCAGACACATCACATGATCACACTGACAGAACCACAGGCACATAGACACAGGCAACAGAGCATGCACGATGTCGGCACTAGTACAGTGTATATCCACCTTTCGCAGCAATGCAGGCTGCTATTCTCCCATGGAGACGATCGTAGAGATGCTGGATGTAGTCCTGTGGAACGGCTTGCCATGCCATTTCCACCTGGCGCCTCAGTTGGACCAGCGGTCGTGCTGGACGTGCAGACCGCGTGAGACGACGCTTCATCCAGTCCCAAACATGCTCAATGGGGGACAGATCCGGAGATCTTGCTGGCCAGGGTAGTTGACTTACACCTTCTAGAGCACGTTGGGTGGCACGGGATACATGCGGACGTGCATTGTCCTGTTGGAACAGCAAGTTCCCTTGCCGGTCTAGGAATGGTAGAACGATGGGTTCGATGACGGTTTGGATGTACCGTGCACTATTCAGTGTCCCCTCGACGATCACCAGTGGTGTACGGCCAGTGTAGGAGATCGCTCCCCACACCATGATGTCGGGTGTTGGCCCTGTGTGCCTCGGTCGTATGCAGTCCTGATTGTGGCGCTCACCTGCACGGCGCCAAACACGCATACGACCATCATTGGCACCAAGGCAGAAGCGACTCTCATCGCTGAAGACGACACGTCTCCATTCGTCCCTCCATTCACGCCTGTCGCGACACCACTGGAGGCGGGCTGCACGATGTTGGGGCGTGAGCGGAAGACGGCCTAACGGTGTGCGGGACCGTAGCCCAGCTTCATGGAGACGGTTGCGAATGGTCCTCGCCGATACCCCAGGAGCAACAGTGTCCCTAATTTGCTGGGAAGTGGCGGTGCGGTCCCCTACGGCACTGCGTAGGATCCTACGGTCTTGGCGTGCATCCGTGCGTCGCTGCGGTCCGGTCCCAGGTCGACGGGCACGTGCACCTTCCGCCGACCACTGGCGACAACATCGATGTACTGTGGAGACCTCACGCCCCACGTGTTGAGCAATTCGGCGGTACGTCCACCCGGCCTCCCGCATGCCCACTATACGCCCTCGCTCAAAGTCCGTCAACTGCACATACGGTTCACGTCCACGCTATCGCGGCATGCTACCAGTGTTAAAGACTGCGATGGAGCTCCGTATGCCACGGCAAACTGGCTGACACTGACGGCGGCGGTGCACAAATGCTGCGCAGCTAGCGCCATTCGACGGCCAACACCGGGGTTCCTGGTGTGTCCGCTGTGCCGTGCGTGTGATCATTGCTTGTACAGCCCTCTCGCAGTGTCCGGAGCAAGTATGGTGGGTCTGACACACCGGTGTCAATGTGTTCTTTTTTCCATTTCCAGGAGTGTAGATAAGGAACAGCAAAGGGCCTATAACACTACCTTGGGGAAGGCTAGAAATCACTTGTGTTTTACTCGGTGACTTTCCGTCAATTACAACGAACTGTGACCTCTCTGGCAGGAAATCGCACACCGCTCTCTCGGCCTTTGTCGTGTTTCTTGACCTCGGAGCCGCTACGGCAGGTCCTCGTTTTACCACCCCCTTTAAGTCCTCCCACTGAGGAAATATCAATGACAGTAACAGGAATCGAACCCAGATCCTGCGTATAGCAGTCAGCAGCTCCGAGTGTTCATGTCACGTAGGCGGACACGTAGCAATACCAGGGTGGGAAGATTGTTTCCAAACCTGTTTGCATTTCATGCACTTAAAAAAAAAAATAGATGGTTTCCTTTCATTGTTCCTGGAAAATTTCAGTAGGTAGACCTTTTATTCAGTTGCTTTGTATTGCTCGACGCATGAAAAGGTGCTCCAATTGTTCGAAACGCATCACAAACGAATTGGTGTTATAGGAATAATTATCCATCGACATCGAGATTGATTGCGGTGTATACACATTACTGTCATTCTGGCGCATTTACAGAAATCAAACAAATGTTAGATGATCTAAACACAAAATTAGAAGAAATATGGAATGAAGCTTAACAAGAAGAAAACGAAAAAGCATGGTAACTGGAGAAGAGGGGAAAAAATGCCGTATGAAAATAGGGGGAGTGGAAGTAGAGCAAGTGAATAACTTCAATTACTTTGGAAGTGTAATAATGGATGATATGTATCGCTCAACAGAAATTAGGAAAAGAATTGCAATGGCAAAATAAGGATTCAAGAGGAAACAGAAGTTACTTTGTGGAGCACGAAACAAAGATCTGAGGACAAGACTTGCCAAACGTTACATCTGGAGTGTTGCACTGTATGGTGCGGAGACCTGGACATTGAGGAAGGAAGATGAAAGAAGATTTGAGGCACTAGAGATGTGGACTAAGGAGAAGAATGGAAAAAGTGAAATGGGAAGACCGAGTAAGGAATGAAGAAGTATTAAGAAGAGTTGGAGAAGAAAGAGACATGCTGAAACTCATCAGAAAGAGAAAACGAAACTGGATTGGACATTGTTTGAGGAGGGACTGTTTATTGAAGGAAGGAGGGGTGGAGGGATAAAGTGGAAGAGCAAAAAGAAGATATCAAATGCTGGACAATATAAAAAGATACAAATATTCAGACATGAAAAGACTGGCTGTGGACAGACAAAAGTGGAAGAGACTTAACCCATGACAAGACCTGCCATAAGGCAGAATACCATACATACATACACATTACTACCAATATGGCAAATGGCTATGTTAAAGGAGATCATCTGAACGCATTAGTAAGTCGAGTTATGACGAAGTTCTCCGACGATGAGGTTAACTGATGTACCGGGTGATCAAAAAGTCAGTATAAATTTGAAAACTTAATAAACCACGAAATAATGTACATAGAGAGGTACAAATTGACACACATGCTTGGAATATCATCGGGTTTTATTAGAATAAAAAAAAGCAAAGTTCACAAAATGTCCGACAGATGGCGATGGACAGCAAAACGTCAGCGGCTGCGCATGACAATCGTGTATAAAAGGAGCTGTAATGAGAGAGAGAATCAGATGCGCCAGCAGTCGCAGCATGTTGACGTTACCTGAAAAGGCGCTTTTACTGAAGCTGTATTATCAGAATGGGGAATGTGCTAGTTCAGCGTTACGATCCTATCGCCGTAGGAAGGGGATTCGAACGGGTAAAGGTCCGTTAACAAATGCAGCTGTGGCGACAATGATTTCGAAGTTCGAAGCCACGGGTTGTTTAGACGATAGATCCCGTAGTGGCCGACCGAGCACAAGGCGTAATGCTGCTGAGACAGTTCAGGAAGAAATGGAGACTGTAGCGGGTTCGTCTATGCACGGAGAGGTCAGCGCTCGTGCAGCCGCACGTCGCACCGGCATTCCGTACACTACTGTTTGCTTGGCACCCTCCGATGCTATCCGTACAAAATCCATCGGCATCGTGAACTGTTACCTGGCAATTTAGTGAAGCGGAAGACATTTGCGGTGTGGGCGTTTCAAAAGATGGCGGAAGATGACGATTGGTCGAGTAACGTGTTGTGGACCGACGAAGCTCATTTCACGCTCCGAGGGTCTGTCAATGCCCACAACTGCAGAATCTGGGCTACCGAAAATCCTAGAACTGTCGTGGCAACTCCATTGCACGACGAGAAAGTGGCGGTATGGTTTGGATTTACCACATCTACCGTTATCGGGCCTTTTTTCTTCGAGGAAATGCGTGATTCTGGTTTTGTAACTGCTACCGTGACGGGTGAGAGGTACGCCGATATCTTACAGAATCGCATGATCCCCAGCCTGGCTGATAAACACCTGCTGGAACGTACGATGTTTATGCAGGATGGCGCTCGATCCCATATTTCTAGACGCGTGAAAGATCTCTTGCGCGCGTCGTTTGGTGATGATCGTGTGCTCAGCCGCCACTTTCGTCACGCTTGGCCTCCCAGGTCCCCAGACCTCAGTCTGTGCGATTACTGGCTCTGGGGTTACCTGAAGTCGCAAGTGTATCGTGATCGACCGACATCTCTATGGATCCTCAAAGACAACATCCGGCGTCAATGCCTCACCATAACTCCGGACATGCTTTACAGTGCTGTTCACAACATTATTCCTCTACTGCAGCTATTGTTGAGGAATGATGGTGGACATATTGAGGATTTCCTGTAAAGAACATCATCTTTGCTTTGTCTTACTTTGTTATGCTAATTATTGCTATTCTGATCAGATGAAGCGCCATCTGTCGGACATTTTTTGAACGTTTGTATTTTTTTCGTTCTAATAAAACCCCATGTCATTCCAAGCATGTGTGTCAATTTGTGCCTCTCTGTCGACATTATTCCGTGATTTATTCAGTTTTGAAATTTATACTGACTTTTTGATCACCTGGTGCATGGGCATTAATATGTTATTTTACAAGTAAAAGTGAAGAAAAAAGTTCATATAAACATGGGTCCCCAAATTTTTAGTTTCGGACTTAAGGCTAATAAAAGATTTTGCCTGAAATTTAGCAACTTCGCTAATTTGCAGCCATCGCAGAACTGTGCAAGGTTAAAGTGAAGGACGATTTCCATTTATTTTGTTCTCATTGGTCTGGTGAGTCAATGAAAAGTGTCCCAGACGTGTAACTGCAGTCGTTTCCGAGAAGATCCAGTGAAGCGAAGACATTATTTCGTAAAATTTTTAATTCATTAACTACTCAACCCAATTTGCTTTTAAAATTACAGACAATTGCACAAAGTTTCCGACGGAATTTGTAGAGAACTTCATTTTGGAAAAATGATGGTAATCTCGATAACTGAAACTGTATGAATGTGTCAGATAATCTGCTTTTATTATACCACAGCACACCTGAATTCATGTTAAACCGGAAATACACTGTTGTTGTTATGTTGTTTCACTGGACAATAGAGAAAACTAAATCTTTCCAGGTTAGAAAACGGCAGAAACAAGTCACTAACGGCTGCCAACAACGACGTAAGCCGGCCAGTGTGGCCACGCGGTTCTAGGCGCTTCAGTCTGGAACCGCGCGGCCGCTACGGTCGCAGGTTCGAATCCTGGATGTGTGTGATGTCCTTAGGTTAGTTAGGTTTAAGTAGTTCTAAGTTCTAGGGGACTGATGACCTCAGAATTTAAGTCCCATAGTGCTCAGAGCCATTTGAACCATTTGAACAACGACGTAAACGTTTGTACATTCTTAATGGACAGTAAACAAATTTACACTACTGGCCATTAAAATTGCTACACCAAGAAGAAATGCAGATGATAAACGGGTATTCATTGGACAAATATAATATACTAGAACTGACACGTGATTACATTTTCACGCAATTTGGGTGCATAGATCCTGAGAAATCAGTACCCAGAACAACCACCTCTGGCCGCAATAACGCCCTAGCTACGTCTGGGCATTGAGTCAAGCAGAGCTTGGATGGCGTGTACAGGTACAGCTGCCTATGCAGCTTTAACACGACACCACAGTTCATCGAGAGTAGTGACTGGCGTATTGTGACGAGCCAGTTGCTCGGCCACCATTGACCAGAAGTTTTCAATTGGTGAGAGATCTGGAGAATGTGCTAGGCCAGGACAGGACTCGAACATTTTCTGGATCGAGAAAGGCCCGTACAGGACCAGCAACATGCGGTCGTGCATTATCCTGCTGAAATGCAGGGTTTCGCAGGGATCGAGTGAAGGGTAGAGCCACGGGTCGTAACACGTATGAAATGTAACGTCCAGGCACCCCATACCATCGGGCCGGGTGATACACCAGTACGGCGATGACGAATACACGCTTCCAATGTGCGTTCACCGCGATGTCGCCAAACACGGATGCGACTATCGTGATGCTCTAAACCTGGATTCATCCGAAAAAATGACGTTTTGCCATTCGTGCAACCAGGTTCGTCGTCGAGTACACCAACGCAGGCGCTCCTGTCTGTGATGCAGCGTCATGGGTAACCGCAGCCACGGTCTCCGAGCTGATAGTCCGTGCTGCTGCAAACGTCGTCGAACTGTTCGTGCAGGTGGTTGTGGTGTTGCAAACGTCCCCATCTGTTGACTCTGGGATCGAGACGTGGCTGCACGATCCGTTACAGCCGTGCGGATAAGATGCCTGTCATCTCGACTGCTAGTGATACGAGGCCGTTGGGATCCAGCACGGCGTTCCGTATTACCCTCCTGTACCCACCGATTCCATATTCTGCTAACAGTCATTGGATCTCGACCGACGCGAGCAGCAATGTCGCGATACGATAAACCGCAATCGCGATAGGCTACAATCCGACCTTTATCAAAGTCGGAAACGTGATGGTACGCATTTCTCCTCCTTACACGAGGCATCACAACAACGTTTCACCAGGCAACGCCGGTCAACTGCTGTTTGTGTATGAGAAATCGGTTGGAAACTTTCCTCATGTCAGCACATTGTAGGTGTCGCCAGCGGCGCCAGCCTTGTGTGAATGCTCTGAAAAGCTAATCATTTGCATATCACAGCATCTTCTTCCTGCCGGTTAAATTTTGCGTCTGTAGCACGTCATCCTCGTGGTATAGCAATTTTAATGGCGAGTAGTGTACTTGTATAATAATCTTTGCTTCTCTGGATGTTCTGAAAACTGCTGCAGATACACGTCTGGGACATATTTTATTAGATTCACCAGACAAATAACAACAAAATAAATGGAAATCGTGCTTTACTTTCACCTCGTAGAGTTTTGCGCTGGCTTCACATTGGCGAAGGTTGGTAAATCTGAGGCAAAATATCTTATTACCCGTAACTCCGTAACCAAACGTTTGCGGATCTATGTTCATATGTACTTTTTTCTTTAGTTTTACTTGTAGAATGACATATTAAAATATTTGCGTATCTTCGTGAATGACCCTTGTTACGGACACACAACACCGTGATTCCAATACAACATTAATTTATTTCTCTCCAAGCAACGTACATCATGGAATATAAAACATTAATTCAAGGATAATCAATATTTCCAGAGTGTCTATAATTACAAATATCAACCCGCAACACCCTCCCCACCCTGGTCAACTTCTAGAGGAATGACCAGTCGAACGGGACGTGAGATTATGGATCCTTCTGAAGTTCGTAAGATTGTTGTTGTTGTTGTTGTGGTCTTCAGTCCTGAGACTGGTTTGATGCAGCTCTCCATGCTACTCTATCCTGTGCAAGCTTCTTCATCTCCCAGTACCTACTGCAACCTACATCCTTCTGAATCTGCTTAGTGTATTCATCTCTTGGTCTCCCCCTACGATTTTTAGCCTCCACGCTGCCCTCCAATACTAAATTGGTGATCCCTTGATGCCTCAGAACATGTCCTACCAACCGATCCCTTCTTCTAGTCAAGTTGTGCCACAAACTCCTCTTCTCCCCAATCCTATTCAGTACCTCCTCATTAGTTATGTGATCTACCCATCTAATCTTCAGCATTCTTCTGTAGCACCACATTTCGAAAGCTTCTATTCTCTTCCTGTCCAAACTATTTACCGTCCATGTTTCACTTCCATACATGGCTACACTCCATACAAATACTTTCAGAAATGACTTCCTGACACTTAAATCTATACTCGATGTTAACAAATTTCTCTTCTTCAGAAACGCTTTCCCTGCCATTGCCAGTGTACATTTTATATGCTCTCTACTTCGACCATCATCAGTTATTTTGCTCCCCAAATAGCAAAACTCCTTCATACAGTAAAGCTGCATGCCCTCGGGAAAAATTACGGCCGTAGTTTCCCCTTGCTTTCAGCCGTTCGCAGTACCAGCACAGCAAGGCCGTTTTGGTTATTGTTACAAGGCCAGATCAGTCAATCATGCAGACTGTTGCCCTTGCAACTACTGAAAAGGCTGCTGCCCCTCTTCAGGAACCACACGTTTGTCTGTCCTCTCAACAGATACCCCTCCGTTGTGGTTGCACCTACGGTACGGCTATCTGTATCGCTGAGGCACGCAAGCCTTCCCACCAACGGCAAGGTCCATGGTTCATGGAGTTCGTATTTTCCCATCTCCTCCTTCATGAAGATCTTCTATCCGCGCCTTCCTCCACATGTGTCGTGGACGAACATCCTCTTGTAGAAGAACGACATCACCCAGCTGGAGTCTTCCTGAACCTGGCCTTGGTTGGTGAGTTTCATGCAAATCTTTGATCGGGATCAGATATTATTTCTTCCACCTGTTCCAGAAGTGTTCTACCATCTTCTGCAGCCGCCGAAATTCCTTGGACAAGCCCTTTCTAACTGGTGATCCTGGACCAGTAGGTAGTGTTGTGAGTGGATCACCTACAAGGAAATGTCCGGGCGTCAGTGGCTCAGATTCCTCTCCCCCTTGCGTAATTGCTCTAGAGTTTAGTGCTGCTTCTATGCTGACCAGGATTGTGTTGAGACCTTCTTCGTCCAACTGTGACTGTCGTAAAACTTTTCTCAGGCAGCGTTTGGCAGATCCCACCGTCCGCTCCCAGAATCCTCCCCACCAAGGCGCGTGTGGGGCGATGAATTTCCAAGTGATGGCTTGCTGGGCGAGCAACTTGCGCGTCGTGCTTGCCATGAGAGCCTGCCAGAGCTCCTTCAGCACTAAGTGCTTGGCATGGAAGGTAGTAGCATCATCCTCGTCTTCAGACAAACCTTTGTAGGGCTTGAAGAAATCTTGTAAGAGCTCCGAGCAGATGTAATTTCGATGTATTGCTCATGCGCTGCCTGCGATATGCAAGGTATAAGAGAATCTCTGACCAGAGAGCAGTGTTGACTGCAGTAGGAACTGTGTAGCTGTAGCAGTTAGTTGTGGCTAGTCGCTTGTCTGCCCTGGTCTGGTCTGGTGTATCGTGTTGGCTGGGCCGGTCGCGGTGCAGCGATGCCGGAGTATTAATGTAAGTCCCATGTAAATGTTTTAAAAATCTCGTAATAATAATCTTCCTCATAAAAAGTAACTTTTAACAACTATTCATTTCAATTTAAAGAATTTACTAATTTCTCCCATCCATGATCATCCCGATTGTTGCAAAAGAAAGAAAAAAAATCAGTTGCTTCCTTTCATAAATGACAGATAGGTCGGCCAGCATTGCACAGAGCTGTGCCGGAAAAATTTATTGTAAGAGCAGATATATATGCGTTACCCGTCGACTTCATTGAGGTAAGAATTTTTCCTTTTTTTATTCAGAATGATCTTTCAGGGCCATGACGCAGCACTGCTGTCATCCAAAATTTACCAGGTTAAATTCACAGTGAATTATTGAAAAGTCATAAATGAGCGACAGTTTAATTGAGAGGTTAGTTACATTCTATTGTTACCAGGTTACTGAATTTATTTTTCATTGGGATGTTACACTGAATGTGAACGACATAATTCAAGTGTAACCTCCCCACAATAATTTAAAATAATTAATACAAATAAATATCGTCATTCAGTGTAACCTGACCACAAAATTTATTTAAATAATATGAATATGATTCTAATTTAGTGTAACCTCAAAACAGAAAATATTAACATAAATAGTATTCACGTTTAGTGTAACCTCAAAACAGAAAAATTCCTAAACCTCTCAACAGTAAGAATTATAATTATGTCGCTCACATTCAGTGTAACGTCCCAATAAAAAATAAATTCAGAAACCTGGTAACAATAGAATGTAACTAACCTCTCAATTAAATTGTCGCTCACTTATGACTTTTCAATAATTCACTGTGAATTGAACCCGGTAAATTTTGGACGACAGCAGTGCTGCATCATGGCCCTGAAAGATCATTCGGAATAAAAAAAAGGAAAAATTGTTACCTCAATGAAGTCGCCGGATATATCTGCTCTTACAATACATTTTTCCGGCACAGCTCTGTGCAATGCTGGCCGACCTATCTGTCATTTATGAAAGGCAGCAACTGATTTTTCTATTGCAATAATCAGGATGATCATGGATGGGAGAAATTAGTAAATTCTTTAAATTGATAACATGTCCTTGTCTGACATATAATGGACCAGCAAAGTCGATACCTGTTACTGTAAATGGTTTCAGTGGTGAGACTCGTTCAGCTGGCAATAGAGCCTCTGTCTGTTGAACATCGTGAGCTTTCACCATCTTACGAGGTAGGCAGCAGTGTAGAACATGTTCAATTGCCTGTCGAGCTCTAAGGATCCAGAATTCTGTTCTCAATTCAGATAACACTATGTTTACTCCAGATTCGGCCGTGGTCTAGGGGTAGCGTCTTTGATTCATAATCAAAACGTCTTCGGTCCCGGGTTCGATCCCCGCCACTGCCTAAACTTTGATAAATAATCTGCATTGGCGGCCGAAGACTTCCGGCATAAGAAGTCAGCCTCATTCTGCCAACGGCCTTGTCAAAGAGGGCGGAGGAGCGGATAGAGGTTCAGGGCACTCTCTTGTCCTAGGGGTGGGAAATTGCCCCTAAAGGCGGAAGAATCAGCAATGATCAACGACATGAGGATGCAGAAGGCAATGGAAACCACTGCATTAGACACGTAACGTGTATCCACAGGACATGTGGCCTGTAACTGAAGAAGTGTCATGATGATCTCTCCATTGGCAAAAGATTCTGGAATAGTCCCCCATTCGGATCTCCGGGAGGGGACTGCCAAGGGGGAGGTTACCATGAGAAAAAGATTGAATAATCAACGAAAGGATAACGTTCTACGAGTCGGGGCGTGGAATGTCAGAAGCTTGAACGTGGTAGGGAAACCAGAAAATCTGAAAAGGGAAATGCAAAGGCTCAATCTAGATATAGTAGGGGTCAGTGAAGTGAAGTGGAAGTAAGACAAGGATTTCTGGGCAGATGAGTATCGGGTAATATCAACAGCAGCAGAAAATGGTATAACATGTGTAGGATTCGTTATGAATAGGAAGGTAGGGCAGAGGGTGTGTTACTGTGAACAGTTCAGTGACCGGGTTGTTCTAATCAGAATCCACAGCAGACCAACACCGACAACGATAGTTCAGGTATACATGCCGACGTCGCAAGCTGAAGATGAACAGATAGACAAAGTGTATGAGGATATTGAAAGGGTAATGCAGTATGTAAAGGGAGACGAAAATCTAATAGTCATGGGCGACTGGAATGCAGTTGTAGGGGAAGGAGTAGAAGAAAAGGTTACAGGAGAATATGGGCTTGGGACAAGGAATGAAAGAGGAGAAAGACTAATTGAGTTCTGTAACAAGTTTCAGCTAGTAATGGCGAATACCCTGTTCAAGAATCACAAGAGGGGGCGGTATACTTGGAAAAGGCCGGGAGATACGGGAAGATTTCAATTAGATTACATCATGGTCAGACAGAGATTCCGAAATCAGATACTGGACTGTAAGGCGTACCCAGGAGCAGATATGGACTCAGATCACAATATAGTAGTGATGAAGAGTAGGCTGAAGTTCAAGACATTAGTCAGGAAGAATCAATACGCAAAGAAGTGGGATACGGAAGTACTAAGGAATGACGAGATACGTTTGAAGTTCTCTAACGCTATAGATACAGCAATAAAGAATAGCGCAGTAGGCAGTACAGTTGAAGAGGAATGGACATCTCCAAAAAGGGCCATCACAGAAGTTGGGAAGGAAAACATAGGTACAAAGAAGGTAGCTGCGAAGAAACCATGCGTAACAGAAGAAATACTTCAGTTGATTGATGAAAGGAGGAAGTACAAACATGTTCCGGGAAAACCAGAAATACAGAAATACAAGTCGCTGAGGAATGAAATAAATAGGAAGTGCAGGGAAGCTAAGACAAAATGGCTGCAGGAAAAATGTGAAGACATCAGAATTTCTAAAATCATTGGGGGAAGTGGCAACAAAACGACTATTCACGTTGGTGTGTAGAATATATGAGTCTGGCGATATACCATCTGACTTTCGGAAAAGCATCATCCACACAATACCGAAGATTGCAAGAGCTGACAAGTGCGAGAATTATCGCACAATCAGCTTAACAGCTCGTGCATCGATGCTGCTTACAAGAATAATATACAGAAGAATGGAAAAGAAAATTGAGAATGCGCTAGGTGACGATCAGTTTGGCTTTAGGAAAAGTAAAGGGACGAGAGAGGCATTTCTGACGTTACGGCTAATAATGGAAGGAAGGCTAAAGAAAAATCAAGACACTTTCATAGGATTTGTCGACCTGGAAAAAGCGTTCGACAATATAAAATGGTGCAAGCTGCTGGAGATTCTGAAAAAAGTAGGGGTAAGCTATAGGGAGAGACGGGTCATATACAATATGTACAACAACCAAGAGGGAATAATAAGAGTGGACGATCAAGAACGAAGTGCTCGTATTAAGAAGGGTGTAAGACAAGGCTGTAGCCTTTCGCCCCTACTCTTCAATCTGTACATCGAGGAAGCAATGATGGTAATAAAAGAAAGGTTCAGGAGTGAAATTAAAATACAAGGTGAAAGGATATCAATGATACGATTCGCTGATGACATTGCTATCCTGAGTGAAAGTGAAGAAGAATTAAATGATCTGCTGAACGGTACGAACAGTCTAATGAGTACACAGTACGGTTTGAGAGTAAATCGGAGAAAGGCGAAGGTAATGAGAAGTAGTAGAAATGAGAACAGCGAGAAACTTAACATCAGGATTGATGGTCACGAAGTCAGTGAAGTTAAGGAATTCTGCTACCTAGGCAGTAAAATAAACAATGACGGACATAGCAAGGAGGACATCAAAAGCAGACTCGCTATGGCAAAAAAGGCATTTCTGGCCAAGAGAAGTCTACTAATATCAAATACCGGCCTTAATTTGAGGAAGAAATTTCTGAGGGTGTACGTCTGGAGTACAGCATTGTATGGTAGTGAAACATGGACTGTGGGAAAACCGGAACAGAAGAGAATCGAAGCATTTGAGATGTGGTGCTATAGACGAATGTTGCAAATTAGGTGGACTGATAAGGTAAGGAATGAGGAGGTTCTACGCAGAATCGGAGTGGAAAGGAATATGTGGAAAACACTGATAAGGAGAAGGGACAGGTTGATAGGACATCTGCTAAGACATGAGGGAATGATTTCCATGGTACTAGAGGGAGCTGTAGAGGGCACAAAAAAAAAAGTTTACTCCAAGGTGATGCAAAGGAATGTGAGTCTGCTGGATCAGTAAACGTGTGAAATGATGATGTCCTTCAAGAAGAATCGGGTGGCGTTGATCTCTGGGCAATTCTGCAAACTGCAGCCGTGCACCGAGATGAATAAGACCATTATCCAAGAATGGGTCGTAGCGAGCTATCAGAGAAGTACGTGGTAGAGGCATGTTGTTGTATAGTGCATGCAGTTCGAGCGCAAAATGTTGCTGTTGAACAATTTGTATCCAGTAAGTGTGTGCTTCGCCCAAATCTGATGCTGTTAGTTCTCCAGAGGTCCTGTTTTCTTTCAGTAAGTGCCGATTAAAGCGAGTACCCATCCTGTAACTCTTAACAGCTTGAAGTAGCTACTGTACCGTGTCGCTGTTAAAATAGGAATCGTTGTTTGTGCCATGAAGACTTGGTCTGTTAATTTCTTCTTTTCTGGCAAGGAGTGCTCTTCCATCTGTAAAATTCGAGGCCACTGTGTTCTGTTCTTTGTTAACCAAGCAGGTCCATGGAACCATACAGAAGCATGGTGAAGTTTATCTGCTGTGGTACCTCTGGAAGTTAGATCAGCTGGATTTTCGTTACCAGGGCAGTGCCTCCACTGTGACGGATTCGTTAGTCATCGTATTTCTGTAGCACGGTTTGACACAAAGGTTTTCCATCGATTAGAGTCATGTTGAATCCATCCTAAGGGTACAGTTCAGTCAGTCCACAATGTTGCACGACTTGCATTATACGAGGTGCATTAAAGTTCTAAGACCTCCGATTTTTTTTCTAATTAACTACTCACCCAAAATCGATGAAACTGGCGTTCCGTCTCGACGTAATCGCCCTGCAGACGTACACATTTTTCACAACACTGACGCCACGATTCCATGGCAGCGGCGAAGGCTTCTTTAGGAGTCTGTTCTGACCACTGGAAAATCGCTGAGCCAATAGCAGCACAGTTGGTGAATGTGCGGCTACGGAGAGTGTCTTTCATTGTTGGAAAAAGCCAAAAGTCACTAGGAGCCAGGTCAGGTGAGTAGGGAGCACGAGGAATCACTTCAAAGTTGTTATCACGAAGAAACTGTTGCGTAACGTTAGCTCGATGTGCGGGTGCGTTGTCTCGGTGAAACAGCACACGTGCAGCCCTTCCTGGACGTTTTTGTTGCAGTGCAGGAAGGAATTTGTTCTTCAAAACATTTTCGTAGGATGCACCTGTTACCGTAGTGCCCTTTCGAACGAAATGGGTAAGGATTACGCCCTCGCTGTCCCAGAACATGGACACCGTCATTTTTTCAGCACTGGCGGTTACCCGAAATTTTTTTGGTGGCGGTCAATCTGTGTGCTTCCATTGAGCTGACTGGCGCTTTGTTTCTGGATTGAAAAATGGCATCCACATCTCATCCATTGTTACAACCGATGAAAAGAAAGTCCCATTCGTGCTGTCGTTGCGCGTCAACATTGCTCGGCAACGTGCCACACGGGCAGCCGTGTGGTCACACGATGTTCTGCCTTCATTAAACTGTCGCACCCACGAACGCACTTTCGACACATCCATAACTCATCACCACATGTCTCCTTCAACTGTCGATGAATTTCAATTGGTTTCACACCACGCAAATTCAGAAAACGAATGATTGCATGCTGTTCAAGTAAGGAAAACGTCGCCATTTTAAGTATTTAAAACAGTTCTCATTTTCGCCGCTGGCGGTAAAATTCCATCTGCCGTACGGTGCTGCCATCTCTGGGATGTATTGACAATGAATGCGACCTCATTTTAAAACAATGTGCATGTTTCTATCTCTTTCCAGTCCGGAGAAAAAAAATCGGAGGCCTTAGAACTTGAATGCACCTCGTAGCTTACAGAAATAATGAAGTAGTCTTGATCCAAGAAGTGTCGCTAGAAGTTCCAGGCGTGGAAGTGTTATTTTTTTGATGGGACCTAGTCATAATATAAGTTAATTACGGCATTGTCATCTTTAGCACCTGCTACAAAATCATCCATGAACATATTATCTTCAACAAGTAAAGCAGCTTGCGGAAAATTCGTTTTGGGCATTACAGCAAGTTCTTTCAGCGTGGCTGCAAGAAGAAACGGACTGCAGGTAAGTCCGAAAGGTGGAAGGGTGAAGTGGTATGTAATCCTTTCGTCAGTTGTAATATAGTTTCCTTGTTGATCTACGATTACTTTCTACCAAAAGAACCTCGCGAGATCTCTATCTTTCCTGTGAAGAACTAACTGTAGAAATGCTTGTTTGATATCGGCAATTAAGGCTACTCGATGTAGACGATATCTCAGTAATATTGGAAACAATGTCAGGAAGTAAATTAGGACCTATTTCTAAAGAGTCATTCAATGAACGTGCATTCTGGTTGTGCGACGAACCATCAAATACAATCCTCCATTTCATGACACCTAACTTTTCTTTCTTCAATGAATGATGTGGCAGATAAAATGTGTCACGCAATTTCTGTCCAGAAGGGATGACTTCCACATGTTTCTTCTTGATTTGTTCTATCATTTGCGCCTCGTAAACTTGTTTCATTTTCTTGTCCTTCGTAATTTTTTACTCCGGTGAAGTAAATCTCTTCTCTGCTTCCTGACGATTATTAGATAACATAACGTTGGGTTTTCTGGGGGAAGACACCACTCTTCTTTTGTCTTCGATGCAGTAGGATTTTGAGAAATTTTTGCAATAACGCCAATTCCTTCTGATTCAGAGTTGTTTCGTCTTCTGTGGTTCCCATTGTTTCTAAATTCCAGAAACGTCGTAAAATATCGTCCGTTCTTGTCGCTGTCTCTAAACTGAAGTAGTTTGCCGCCACAAGGTGCTTGCTTTGTTTCCCCTAAGAATCCAACCTAGAATGGAAGGTACCAGAGCAACTGATGACGTTAGTCCAATCGGAGGGGAATCTTCAACGATTTTCCAATAGTAATCTGCTCCGATAAGAATCTAGATGGGAAGATCTTCTGTACCATGCCTTAGGCCCACAAACTGAAGTCCCCGTGTGCGTACAAGTTTCCTTAAATCGGAAGGTACAGTCGGGTGCGCGGAAAAGGAGTATGTGCTTTCAAACGCAGTCATAGACCTCTTGGAGTTAGTCCATGTACCCTCTACGATGCGTTGAAGTTGCGGATGGCATTTCAAAGGCGCTGGCAGATAGGTCACGATGCTCTATAGTTCTTAAACCTAGCTCATCAATCAGGAACTTGGAAATGAAGCTTGACTGACTACTGCTATCCAGAACGCAGCAAGTTAAGTTTGCTTAATCCTGCGGGTCCGCTGACCCAAACTCGAGCTGTCTGAAGATAACTAAAACCTGCTGAACTTACGTCGATTCTCCCTACAGATGTAGAGCTAATTTGCTGAGAAGATGAAGAAGAGGCAGCAGTGTGATGACTTTTCTTGCACTTAGAACACGAGACCTTACGAGATGCATTCAAGTTCTAAGGCCTCCGATTTTATTTCTAATTAACTGCTCACCCGAAATCGATGAAACTGGCGTTACTTCTCGACGTAATCGCCCTGCAGACGTACACAATTTTCACAACGCTGACGCCACGATTCCGTGGCAGCGGCGAAGGCTTCTTTAGGAGTCTCTTTTGACCACTGGAAAATCGCTGAGGCAATAGCAGCACGGCTGGTGAATGTGCGGCCACGGAGAGTGTCTTTCATTGTTGGAAAAAGCCAAAAGTCTCTAGGAGCCAGGTCAGGTGAGTAGGGAGCACGAGGAATCACTTCAAAGTTGTTATCACGAAGAAACTGTTGCGTTACCTTAGCTCGATGTGCGGGTGCATTGTCTCGGTGAAACAGCACACGCGCAGCCCTTCCCGGACGTTTTTGTAGCAGTGCAGGAAGGAATTTGTTCTTCAAAACATTTTCGTTGGATGCACCTGTTACCGTAGTGCCCTTTCGAACGCAATGGGTAAGGATTACGCCCTCGCTGTCCCAGAACACGGACCCCGTCATGTTTTCAGCACTGGCGGTTACCCGAAATTTTTTTGGTGGCGGTGAATCTGTGTGCTGCGATTGAGCTGACTGGCGCTTTGTTTCTGGATTGAAAAATGGCATCCACGTCTCATCCATTGTCACAACCGACGAAAAGAAAGTCCCATTCGTGCTGTCGTTGCGCGTCAACATTGCTCGGCAACGTGCCACACGGGCAGCCGTGTGGTCGTCCGTCAGCATTCGTGGCACCCACCTGGATGACACTTTTCGCATTTTCAGGTCGTCGTGCAGGATTGTGTGCACAGAACCCACAGAAATGCCAACTCTGGAGGCGATCTGTTCGACAGTCATTCGGCGATCCCCAAAACAATTCTCTCCACTTTCTCGATCGTGTCGTCAGACCGGCTTGTGCGAGCCCGAGGTTGTTTCGGTTTGTTGTCACACGATGTTCTGCCTTCATTAAACTGTCGCACCCACGAACACACTTTCAACACATCCGTAACTCCATCACCACATGTCTCCTTCAACTGTCGATGATCATTTGGTTTCACACCACGCAAATTCAGAAAACGAATGATTGCACGCTGTTCAAGTAAGGAAAACGTCGCCATTTTAAGTATTTAAAACAGTTCTCATTCTCGCCGCTGGCGGTACGGTGCTGCCATCTCTGGGACGTATTGACAATGAACGCGGCCTCATTTTAAAACAACACGCATGTTTCTATCTCTTTCCAGTCCGGAGAAAAAAAATCGGAGGACTTAGAACTTGAATGCACCTCGTACTGCAGTTTCTAGCATTATGACCTCGGTTTAGACAAATAAAACAGCGATTATCTTGCTTTAGTTTATCGATACGTTGCTGGCTGTCAGTTACTATGTTGCAGTCTTGGGCCCAACGACAGCGAGCTTCGCAAAATACGCAATATGGTTGTACCGGTACTTCTCGTTTAGGCTTACGCGGATTTTTCGCTTGCTTTTAATCTATGTGGAGCGCTGCCGCAGTGGGCGTGAAGCTAGGAGATGACTGATATTCTGTACGAATCTTTTGTGCGGTGAGAGCACCACGAACTTCTTCTTCCAGTTTCAGTACATCTCCTTCCGCTACTTCGGTTCTTCTAGCATGAATGACCCATTTCTGGCGCATTCCAGCGTGAAATGCACGCGGAATTTTCGGAGTGAGAATTTTACCGTATACCGCGACGTCTTGCCCTAAGGCATGCAGTGCTTGAATTACGACGGCTACATTCCAGGAATGTACTGTTCAGCGTTTCAGCTGTTGCTGACTGTACAGGCTTCAGCGCATCCAAATAATAGAGGTGCGCCTGTATAATGCGCTTGCTATTTCCGTATCTACTCAATAAAATTTTCTTTGTTTCTTCATACGTGTTAGCTGTTGTAGGTATTCCATGTACTAGCAACTTCGGTTCGCCTGACAGATACCCTCGTAGGAAAACATGTTTGGTTTCTGTAGAAAGGGATGGGTCTTTATCAATGGTCGATTCAAATTGTTCCACATTTCGACATCTCCACAAAATGACTCGAGCTTAATTGCTGGTAGCTTGACAGAGTGGAATACAGTTGGCTGTGTGAGCACTGGTGGTGACGTGATATTCATCTGCGACGTTGTGGCTCAAAGCTTGTAATCAATTGCTTTCCTTCTGTATAGCGCGTTTGACTTTGTCTATATATTCCTCACAGCTCAACACATCTGTATTGTATTCATCGTCAGAGAGAAAATTATGAATAGCGTCATCTAATGAAACGAGCTTCTCTAGAGTTTCTTGAAGACGTTCCCTGTAATGTTCAAAATCATCAAACGGGCTTTCTGTGGTAAGAGCATCAACAGCCGCGCAGCATCAGTCCTCTCCCTAGTTCGCTTTCTTTTGAAGTTTGCTAACTGTATCTCTGATTCGTCCTGCATTATGTCTTACTAAAGACGGCTGTTGTAAGACTGTTTACGAGTGCGCTTGTGAATAGCTTAAAGGTTTAACAAGTAGCGTATGCGCAAACGTAAGTGAACGAAAACCTTAAAAAAAAAACTAGCTACTCTGAGTGCAAGTTTCAGGCTTGCAACACAAAGCCGCAAAAATTGTTTCGAAGCAACCAGTTCATGCGATCGTATTATATTAGAATGGACTTAGCCTGTGATGCGGTCCGACGTCGTCTCTTGTTTCCTACAGCGTGAAGTAAGCCGTTAATTGTTGAAATCACGCAGGAAATCGCAATTTCTTCCCGGGTTTCGGCACCAAAATACAGGGTGATTCAAAAAGAATACCACAACTTTAAAAATGTGTACTTATTGAAAGAAACATAATATAACCTTCTCCTATACATCATTACAAAGAGTATTTAAAAAGGTTTTTTTTCACTCAAAAACAAGTTCAGAGATGTTCAATATGGCCCCCTCCAGACACTCGAGCAATATCAACCCGATACTCCAACTCGTTCCACACTCTCTGTAGCATATCAGGCGTAACAGTTTGGATAGCTGCTGTTATTTCTCGTTTCCAATCATCAATGGTGGCTGGGAGAGGTGGCCGAAACACCATATCCTTAACATACCCCCATAAGAAAAAATCGCAGGGGGTAAGATCAGGGCTTCTTGGAGGCCAGTGATGAAGTGCTCTGTCACGGGCTGCCTGGCGGCCGATCCATCGCCTCGGGTAGTTGACGTTTCATAACTAACCTTTTTCGTAGGACATAACACAAAAAGCTTTCTGTTGAGCGGTCGCCATCTTAGCATCAACTGACGCTGACGCCTAGTCAACAGCGCCTCAAGCGAACAAATGTGCAACTAAATGAAATTTTATAGCTCCCTTAATTCGCCGACAGATAGTGCTTAGCTCTGCCTTTTGTCGTTGCAGAGTTTTAAATTCCTAAAGTTGTGGTATTCTTTTTGAATCGCCCTGTATTACGGACACACAACACCGTGATTCCAATACAACATTAATTTATTTCTCTCCAAGCAACGTACATCATGGAATATAAAACATTAATTCAAGGATAATCAATATTTCCAGATTGTCTATAATTACAAATATCAACCCGCAACAACCCTGTATTCCCGTAGAGGGGGGACATTTTACTTGAAAGTCGCTCGCCCAGTGTCGGCGGATAAATACGATACTGTGGTATTCCGACTTACGATGCAATGTTTCTGCCGTGCTGATGCTCGGGCAGCCTAATGTTCAGGTGGCTGCTCTCGATCTCGAAATCCAGGTTCGAGTCCTGGGGTCTGACACAAATTTTCATTGTCGTCATTCCATTGTACAGCTGATGGCGTCCACATTAGCAACTGACTATACATTTCATGTACGGTGTGAGCATTTTGGCCGATCAGGTCCATCTCATGGTGCAAGGATTTTGCTTTATACAGAAAATGGTAATTTTGGATGTCACATGGAAAAGCAAAGCTTTAATAGCGTCTGAGCAGTCATCTCTATACAACCTGGATGTAGAAGTCTGGTCTCTGAGTATAGAACTGCAGCGTGTCTAATACACGTGCTTTGCATCATCCGCCATATTGTAGTTTGTCAAACAAATTTCCATCCGTCTGCATGTGACAAAGAATTGAACACTGGTGTCTTGTTTTGAACTTTATGTGAACATGTGAAGTAATAGGCTTATGAGGAATTGAAAGGTATTTTCTTTTCGTGTTCTAGTGACATTTGCTAGCAGCCATGTTGTAGATTGGCAAGAAACGAAATGGGAGCATCTATGGCCGGGAACGATAGAATGGCTGAAGTTCAACATCCAGGTAGCATAGAGATCACTGCGTCTAACCATAGAGTAAATATCTCTGGAGTGAGCATTCACATGCGCAGAACAGATTTTGTGTTGTCAACATACATTGCCGGCCTGGTCACGTGATCTCGGGACGTCGTGTGTTTGTCCGTATAGCGCCCTGTATATTTAGAATGTCACTACATCCCTAGTAAAGACGGATTCTTTTCGTACGTCTCGTGGATTATTTATATATGTTGCGAAGACATTTTAACAGTATTCATTTGATACCGGGAATAAACCAGCTGCGTAACTTTTAAGGGCAAGTGATATTACATCCTGCTTCTTTGCGATAGGTGTCACAGTTCAGATGCACTCGGTTTTTGGTAGTTTTCGGTATGATACGGCACTTTATAGTATTACAGGGCCTGACGTACGTTTTTGCAGTGATAGTCCTGCAAAACGACTTGACAGTACGCTAGTACTTTTGCAAGTGTCCGAAAAACACCGAATTTGCCACACATTAGCGATTATATCCCTGCTAATTCGTCCTTTTTTTCTGCTATTTCTGCGTATTTATTTTCTCGTTTTTGCGACCTAAAGCACAATTTTCCTTACTGGTGACACTTTGAAGTATTTATTTAACGCATTTTACGTACTTGCTCCCAGTTCATTAAATAAATAGTAGACTGAGTAATCTACATACATAATCGACAAGTCACTGATGGATGCATGGAGGATAGTATTTGCTGAAACAACTAACCATTCCCTTTCCTGTTCCATTAGCAAATTTACGAGAGGAAGCGAATGTTTGTAAGGTTTTGTACGAGCCGTAATATCTATTATGTAGTCATACAATCGCAGGAAAATAGGTCTAGAGAATTAAGCCCTAATTATAATGCGTCTCGAAATTTTTAAACATATACAGCGTCTCTTACTAATGTGATAACTATAATTAGAGCTACATGGTATGTACCTACGAAAAGTTGCTATCCCTCTTTTCACATATATGTCTTTGCATCCGTAGCAACAACAGTTATTCACCATCGCTATTACACTATCAACAAACGGTGAAACACAACAAAAACTCTTGATATTATAAACTACAAACGCTGCAGAAAGCACACACTCACAGCCAAGTCCCGAAAACACGTGACAATCCTGGTTTAATGTTGACAGAACGCAATGCTCACTCCAGAGATATTTACTCTATGTGTCTAACAGGGGGCAACATCTCTGGCAAAGAGTTAGAGCTGCGAGACACTGTTAGTAGAATCTTTGCTTCAGAGTGGAGTGCAGTCTTGAGAGAGAGAGAGAGAGAGAGAGAGGTTCCTTGTGGTGGACTAAGACGAATTTAGATTGTGCTGTGTGATGGCAATTATTTTTCATTTATGTAGAGACATTTTATAAATTCATTCAAACGACTTCAAAAGGATCTGTACTACTGCATTTGCCGAAACATGGAAATGTAGCAATTAATTTGGTCAGGCATTTAGAATTGGAGGTTTTTATGATAATGCAACGATGTGCGATTTACTGATTTTTCTTCAAAGATGGATAGCACACGTATTTGTAAGAAAGTAAAGAGAATTTGTTCAGTTTTTTCCACTATTAATGTAAAGTGAATTTTTAATATTTCAGGCATTAAAATGTTTTGTCTTAGTGATGTAAAGTTTTGTTAATACAGTTACGTTATTATTTTTGAATCAATCAGCATTCATCTCTTTATTTCAAGTTTCGCATATATAATTTTTCTTTCCCGAGTTTCTCAGTAACAGCACTCTACTAGTTTAAAGCACGCATTTCGCACCATGTTCCTAGATCACACCAGGTCGGGTTGACAGAGAAGATAGAGAAGATCCAAAGAAGAGCGGCGCGTTTCGTCACAGGGTTATTTGGTAAGCGTGACAGCGTTACGGAGATGTTTAGCAAACTCGAGTGGCAGACTCTGCAAGAGAGGCGCTCTGCATCGCGGTGTAGCTCGCTGTCCAGGTTTCGATAGGCTGCGTTTCTGGATGAGGTATCGAATGTATTGCTTCCCCCTACTTATACCTCCCGAGGAGATCACGAATGTAAAATTAGAGAGATTAGAGCGCGCACGGAGGCTTTCAGACAGTCGTTCTTCCCGCGAACCGTACGCGAGTGTAACAGAAAAGGGAGGTAATGACAGTGGCACGTAAAGTGCCCTCCGCCACACACCGTTGGGTGGCTTGCGGAGTATAAATGTAGATGTAGACGTAGATGTAGTATATCTTTAAGTAGCTTAGCAGCACCAGCCTCATCAGCAGTTTGGAGATAGCAGCAGCGCAGCATTTATTCACTGCACAAAAAGGTAAGCCATTTGTAATTTATTTGTGGTACAATTAACATTTCAACAGTAATATGCTTTTCAGACAAGGTATTTTATATATATATATATATATATATATATATATATATATATATATATATATATATATATATATACTCCTGGAAATTGAAATAAGAACACCGTGAATTCATTGTCCCAGGAAGGGGAAACTTTATTGACACATTCCTGGGGTCAGATACATCACATGATCACACTGACAGAACCACAGGAACATAGACACAGGCAACAGAGCATGCACAATGTCGGCACTAGTACAGTGTATATCCACCTTTCGCAGCAATGCAGGCTGCTATTCTCCCATGGAGACGATCGTAGAGATGCTGGATGTAGTCCTGTGGAACGGCTTGCCATGCCATTTCCACCTGGCGCCTCAGTTGGACCAGCGTTCGTGCTGGACGTGCAGACCGCGTGAGACGACGCTTCATCCAGTCCCAAACATGCTCAATGGGGGACAGATCCGGAGATCTTGCTGGCCAGGGTAGTTGACTTACACCTTCTAGAGCACGTTGGGTGGCACGGGATACATGCGGACGTGCATTGTCCTGTTGGAACAGCAAGTTCCCTTGCCGGTCTAGGAATGGTAGAACGATGGGTTCGATGACGGTTTGGATGTACCGTGCACTATTCAGTGTCCCCTCGACGATCACCAGTGGTGTACGGCCAGTGTAGGAGATCGCTCCCCACACCATGATGCCGGGTGTTGGCCCTGTGTGCCTCGGTCGTATGCAGTCCTGATTGTGGCGCTCACCTGCACGGCGCCAAACACGCATACGACCATCATTGGCACCAAGGCAGAAGCGACTCTCATCGCTGAAGACGACACGTCTCCATTCGTCCCTCCATTCACGCCTGTCGCGACACCACTGGAGGCGGGCTGCACGATGTTGGGGCGTGAGCGGAAGACGGCCTAACGGTGTGCGGGACCGTAGCCCAGCTTCATGGAGACGGTTGCGAATGGTCCTCGCCGATACCCCAGGAGCAACAGTGTCCCTAATTTGCTGGGAAGTGGCGGTGCGGTCCCCTACGGCACTGCGTAGGATCCTACGGTCTTGGCGTGCATCCGTGCGTCGCTGCGGTCCGGTCCCAGGTCGACGGGCACGTGCACCTTCCGCCGACCACTGGCGACAACATCGATGTACTGTGGAGACCTCACGCCCCACGTGTTGAGCAATTCGGCGGTACGTCCACCCGGCCTCCCGCATGCCCACTATACGCCCTCGCTCAAAGTCCGTCAACTGCACATACGGTTCACGTCCACGCTGTCGCGGCATGCTACCAGTGTTAAAGACTGCGATGGAGCTCCGTATGCCACGGCAAACTGGCTGACACTGACGGCGGCGGTGCACAAATGCTGCGCAGCTAGCGCCATTCGACGGCCAACACCGCGGTTCCTGGTGTGTCCGCTGTGCCGTGCGTGTGATCATTGCTTGTACAGCCCTCTCGCAGTGTCCGGAGCAAGTATGGTGGGTCTGACACACCGGTGTCAATGTGTTCTTTTTTCCATTTCCAGGAGTGTATATATATATATATATATGTTTCGTATTTTTCTTACAGTCAGATTGCTTGTGTTACTGCCAACAGGGCAGTTATCTTAAATTTATCACAACAGACCTCTCGCCACGTTGCAGTACACAGTCTTATGTTGCATTTCTGATTAACGTTTGCGCGTGTGGGATGTCGCATTGTCCTGCTGGAATTGCCCAAATCCGTCGCAATGCACAATAGGCACGAATGGACGCAGGTGATCAGACAGGATGCTTACGTACGTGTCACCTGTCAGAGTCGTATCTAGACGTATCAGGGGTCCCACATCACTCCAACTGCACACGCCCCACACCATTACAGAGCCTACACCAGCTTGAACAGTCCCCTCCTGACATGCAGGGTCCACGGATTCGTGAGGTTGTCTCCATACCCGTAGGCCTCCACACGCTCGATACAATTTGAAACGAGACGCGTCCGACCAGGCATCGTGTTTCTAGTCATCAACACTCCATTTCAGTTTTGACGGCCCAGGCAAGGCATAAAGCTTCGTGTCGTCCAGTCATCGATGGTACACAGTTCCGAAAGCCCATATCGATGATGTTTCGTTGAATGCTTCGCACGCTTTTATTGATGCCACAGCACTGAAATCTGGAGCAATTTGCGGAAGCGTTACATCTCTGCCACGTTGAAAGATTCTCTTCACTCGTCGTTGGTCCCGTTCTTGCAGGATCTTTTTCCGGCCGCAGCGATGACAGATATTTCGTGTTTCGCCGGATTCCCGATATTCAAGGTACACTCTGGAAACGGTCATACGGCAAAACCCGCACTTCATCGCTACCTCGGAGATGCTCTGTCGCATGGCTCGTGCGCAGGCTGTGACAGCACGCTCGAAGTCGCGTATATCTCGACAACCTGCCATTGTAGCAGCAGTAACCGATGTAACAACTGCGCCAGACACCTGTTGTCCCAGCCGGCCACTGTGGCAGAGCGGTTCTAGGCGCTTCAGTCCGGAACCGCGAGACCGCTACGGTCACACAGGTTCGAATCCTGCCTCGGGCACGGATGTGTGTGATGTCCTTAGGTTTAAGTAGTTCTAACTCTAGGGGACTGATGACCTCAGATGTTGAGTCCCACAGTGCTCAGAGCCATTTGAACTTGTTGTCTCACACTACTGGCCATTAAAATTGCTACACCACGAAGATGACGTGCTACAGACGCGAAATTTAACCGACAGGAAGAAGATGCTGCGATATGCAAATGATTAGCTTTTCAGAACATTCACACAAGGTTGGCGACACCCACAACGTCCTGACATGAGGAAAGTTTCCAACCGATTTCTCATACACAAACAGCAGTTGACCGGCGTTGCCTCGTGAAACGTTGTTGTGATGCCTCGTGTAAGGAGGAGAAATTCGTACAGTCACCTTTGATAAAGGTCGGATTGTAGCCTATCGCGATTGCGGTTTCTCGTATCGCGACATTGCTGCTCGCGTCCGTCGAGATCCAATGACTGTTAGCAGAATATGGAATCGGTGGGTTCAGGAGGGTAATACGGAACGCCGTGCTGGATCCCGACGGCCTCGTATCACTAGCAGTCGAGATGACAGGCATCTTATCCCCACGGCTGTAACGGATCGTGCAGCCACGTCTCGATCCCTGAGTCAACAGATAGGGACGTTTGCAAGACAACAACCATCTGCACGAACAGTTCGGCGACGTTTGCATCAGCATGGACTATCAGCTCGGAGACCGTGGCTGCGGTTACCATTGACGCTGCATCGCAGACAGGAACGCCTGCGATGGTGTATTCGACGACGAACCTGGGTGCACGAATGGCAAAACGTCATTTTTTCGGATGAATCCACGTTCTATTTACACCATCACGGTGGTAGCATCCGTGTTTGGCGACATCGCGGTGAACGCACATTGGAAGCGTGTATTCGTCATCGCCATACTGGCATATCACTTGGCGTGATGGTATGGGGTGCCATTAGGTACACGCCTGGGTCACCTCTGGTTTGCATTGATGCCGGTTTTAACAGTGGACGTTACATTTCAGATGTGTTGCAACCCGTGGCTCTAACCTTCACTCAATCCCTGCGAAAGCCTTCATTTCAGCAGGATAATGCACGACCGCATGTTGCAGGTCCTGTACGGGCCTTTCTGGATGCAGAAAATGTTCAACTGCTGCCCTGGCCAGCACATTCTGCAGATCTCTCACCAACTGAAAACGTCTGGTCAATGGTGGCCGAACAACTGGCTCGTCACAATACGCCAGTCACTACTCTCGATGAACTGTGGTATCGTGTTGAAGCTGCACGGGCAGCTGTACCTGTACACGCCATCCGAGCTCTGTTTGACTCAATGCCCAGGCGTACCGGGGCCGTTATTACGGCCAGAGGTGGTTGTTCTGGGTACTGATTTCTCAGGATCTATGCACCCAAACTGCGTGAAAATGTAATCAGATGACAGTTGTAGTGTAATATATTTGTGCAATGAATACCCGTTTATCATGTGCATTTCTTGTTGGTGTAGCAATTTTAATGGCCAGTAGTGTATACAGGTGTTGGCGACACCACCATCGTACATCTCTGTGTTTGGATACACTTGCCTATACCAGTACGTTGGAGCTTCAGTCTATAAGTACACATTACCGTACAACAGAATAGAAACTGTCCACGTCCAGTGGCGCAGTGTACGCTCGCCAGTGGTGATCCTGTGTTCCTAGACGACGGGGTGCCAGCTCACGAACCTCCTATCGTCCAGGACTGGTTTTGCGAGTACGAGGATGAACTGTCGCATTCCCTTCGCCACGACAGTCACCTATCAATATTATTCAGACTCTGTGGTCTACTTCGGATAGAAGAATACTAAACACCTTTTTCCAAAGCTGTTTCACAGAGGAAGACCGCACTGCAGTTCCTTCTCTAAATCCTCGCACAAACGAAAAAATGGCTGACGTCGAAATAAGTGTCCAAGGAATAGAAAAGCAACTGGAATCACTCAATAGAGGAAAGTCCACTGGACCTGACGGGATACCAATTCGATTCTACACAGAGTACGCGAAAGAACTTGCCCCCCTTCTAACAGCCGTCTACCGCAAGTCTCTAGAGGAACGGAGGGTTCCAAATGATTGGAAAAGGGCACAGATAGTCCCAGTCTTCAAGAAGGGTCGTCGAACAGATGCGCAAAACTATAGACCTATATCTCTTACGTCGATCTCTTGTAGAATTTTAGAACATGTTTTTTGCTCGCGTATCATGTCATTTCTGGAAACCCAGAATCTACTATGTAGGAATCAACATGGATTCCGGAAACAGCGATCGTGTGAGACCCAACTCGCTTTATTTGTTCATGAGACCCAGAAAATATTAGATACAGGCTCCCAGGTAGATGCCATTTTCCTTGACTTCCAGAAGGCGTTCGATACAGTTCCGCACTGTCGCCTGATAAACAGAGTAAGAGCCTACGGAATATCAGACCAGCTGTGTGGCTGGATTGAAGAGTTTTTAGCAAACAGAACACAGCATGTTGTTATCAACGGAGAGACGTCTACAGACGTTAAAGTAACCTCTGGCGTGCCACAGGGGAGTGTTATGGGACCATTGCTTTTCACAATATATACAAATGACCTAGTAGATAGTGTCGGAAGTTCCGTGCGGCTTTTCGCGGATGATGCTGTAGTATACAGAGAAGGTGCAGCATTAGAAAATTGTACGGAAATGCAGGAAGATCTGCAGCGGATAGGCACTTGGTGCAGGGAGTGGCAACTGACCCTTAACACAGAAAAATGTAATGTATTGCGAATACATAGAAAGAAGGATCCTTTATTGTATGATTATATGATAGCGGAACAAACACTGGTAGCAGTTACTTCTGTAAAATATCTGAGAGTATGCGTGCAGAACGATTTGAAGTGGAATGATCATATAAAATTAATTATTGGTAAGGCGGGTGCCAGGTTCAGATTCATTGGGAGAGTCCTTAGAAAATGTAGTCCATCAACAAAGGAGGTGGCTTACAAAACACTCGTTCGACCTATACTCGAGTGTTGCTCACCAGTGTGGGATCCGTACCAGATCGGTTTGACGGAGGAGATAGAGAAGATCCAAAGAAGAGCGGCGCGTTTCGTCACAGGGTTATTTGGTAAGCGTGATAGCGTTACGGAGATGTTTAATAAACTCAAGTGGCAGACTCTGCAAGAGAGGCGCTCTGCATCGCGGTGTAGCTTGCTCGCCAGGTTTCGAGAGGGTGCGTTTCTGGATGAGGTATCGAATATATTGCTTCCCCCTACTTATACCTCCCGAGGAGATCACGAATGTAAAATTAGAGAGATTAGAGCGCGCACGGAGGCTTTCAGACAGTCGTTCTTCCCGCGAACCATACGCGACTGGAACAGGAAAGGGAGGTAATGACAGTGGCACGTAAAGTGCCCTCCGCCACACACCGTTGGGTGGCTTGCGGAGTATCAATGTAGATGTAGATGTAGAAGGGCGATCGGTACACATCCCTCATCCTTATCGCAACTTGCCGCTACTTTGTAGAAAGATGGAAGCTGTTTTTCGAATGCCAACGGCTTTCGTACGCCGTATTAGGCACGAAAGTGTTTTCTGTTTATCGTGCTTTGATACTTTTGTCCGCCGTCTGTACGTCAGCGGGTTTTCCGATGTCCTGTCTGTATCGTAGCTGAAATGATGCTGCATTCGTCTCTGCCCCACTTAAACAGTTCTCTTACAGCGTCATATTAAAATATTTGCATGTCTTCGTGAACCACTGTGTAAGTGGCTGTTGTTATTGTTATTTTTATTATGGTTCGGAGCCGAGTGGAAGGCTTAAAGGACGATCCCTGCGGAGATCTGGGGTGCAAATTTCTCGACCTCCGCTGTCGGGTGGAGAAATGTAGGGTCGCCCTGAAGAGGTCAGGCTACAAGGGTAGCGGAGTACGTGTGGAGTGCGCACGGGGGTTTTTTAGGTTAGAGAATCCCCTCCCTAGGCCAGACAAGACGCCTCCTGAGACGCGGCAAGGTAGGAGTAGGCAAAATGCAACAGGGAATAACAATATCAATGTGCTAATAGTAAACTGCAGGAGCATTCCCAGAACTGCTCTCATTAATAAACGGTCACAACGCCCATATAGTACTAGGGACAGAAATTTGGCTGAAACCAGACGTAAACAGCAATGAAATCCTAAACTCAGATTGGAATGTATACCGCAGAGACAGGCTGGACAGTGAAGGGGGAGGCGTGTTTATAGCCATAAGAAGCGCAATAGTATCGAAGGACGGAATGTGAAATAATTTGGGTGAAGGTCACTGTTGAAGCAGGCTCAGACATGGTAATTGGATGTCTCTATAGGCCCCCTGGCTCAGCAGCTATTGTGGCTGAACACCTGAACGATAATTTGGAAAATATTTTGAGTACATTTCCCCACCATGTTATAGTTCTGGGTGGAGATTTTAATTTGCCGGATATAGACTGGGAGACTCAGACGTTCATAACGGGTGGCAGGGACAAAGAATCCAGTGAAATTTTTTCAAGTGCTTTATCTGAAAACTACCTTGAGCAGTTAAACACAGAACCGACTCGTGGCGATAACATATTAGACCTTCTGGTGACAAACAGACCCGAACTATTTGAAAAAGTTAACGCAGAACAGGGAATCAGCGATCATAAAGCGGTTACGGCATCGATGATTTCAGCCGTAAATAGGAATGTTAAAAAGGGTAGGAAGATTTTTCTGTTTAGAAAAAGTGACAAAAAGCAGATTTCAGAGTACCTGTTGGCTCAACACAAAAGTTTTGTCTCAAGTACAGATAGTGTAGAGGATCAGTGGACAAAGTTCAAACCATCGTACAATATGCGTTAGGTGAGTATGTGCCAAGCAAGATCGTGAGAGATGGAAAAGAGCCACCGTGGTACAACAACCGAGTTAGAAAACTGCTGCGGAAGCAAAGGGAACTTCACAGCAAACATAAACATAGCCAAAGCCTTGCAGACAAACAAAATTTACGTGAAGCGAAATGTAGTGTGAGGAGGGCTATGCGAGAGGCGTTCAATGAATTCGAAAGTAAAGTTCTATGTACTGACTTGCAGAAAATCCTAAGAGATTCTCGTCTTATGTCAAAGTGGTAGGTGGATCAAAACAAAATGTCCAGACGCTCTGTGACCAAAATGGTACTGAAACAGAGGATTAAGACTAAAGGCCGAAATACTAAACGTCTTTTTCCAGAGATATTTCACAGAGGAAGAGTGCACTCTATTTCCTTCTCTAGATTGTCGCACAGATGACCAAAAAAAAAAAAAAAAAAAAAAGAATTAAAATCGCTCAAAAGAGGAAAGGCCGCTGGACCTGATGGGATACCAGTTCGATTTTACACAGAGTACGCGAAGGAACTTGCCCCCCTTCATGCAGCGGTGTAACGTAGGTCTGTAGAAGAGCGTAGCGTTCCAAAGGATTGGAAAAGGGCACAGGTCATCCCCGTTTTCAAGAAGAGACCTCGAACAGATGTGCAGAACTATAGACCTATATCTCTAACGTCGATCAGTTGTAGAATTTTGGAACACGTATTGTGTTCGAGTATGACTTTTCTGGAGACTAGAAATCTACTCTGTAGGAATCAGCATGGGTTTCGAAAAAGACGATCGTGTGAAACCCAGCTCGCGCTATTCGTCCACGAGACTCAGAGGGCCATAGACACGGGTTCACAGGTAGATGCCGTGTTTCTTGACTTCCGCAAGGCGTTCGATACAGTTCCCCACAATCGTTTAATGAACAAAGTAAGAGCATATGGACTATCAGACCAATTGTGTGATTGGATTGAAGAGTTCCTAGATAACAGAACGCACCATGTCATTCTCGATGGAGAGAAGTCTTCCGAAGTAAGAGTGATTTCAGGTGTGCCGCAGGGTAGTGTCGTAGGACCGTTGCTATTCACAATATACATAAATGACCTTGTGCGGAACATCGGAACTTCACTGAGGCTTTTTGCGGATGATGCTGTTGTATATCGAGAGGTTGTAGCAATGGAAAATTGTACTGAAATGCAGGAGGATCTGCAGCGAATTGACGCACGGTGCAGGGAATGGCAAATCATTTTGCAGTTTGTTTTGATCTTCTTTTGACTTTACTAGATGATAAACGTCAGCAATATCTCAAATGATTCAAATGGCTCTGAGCACTAAGGGACAACACCTGAGGTCATCAGTCCCCTTGAACTACGTAAACCTCACTAACCTAAGGACATCGCACACATCCATGCCCGAGACAGGATTCGAACCTGCGACCGTAACAGCCTCGTGGTTCCGGACTGGAGCGCCTAGAACCGCTCGGCCACATCGGCCGGCAGGAACATCTTTAATATTGCCCAGCCACACAGTAAATTCGGCGTGCATTTCAGCGACGTTGCAGCAATATTGACGGAAACACTGCTCTGGCCAGACATTTCCGTAAATGTGGCCCTTCTAAGGTCAGCTTCAGTGCTGGTGGCTAGACACACATGCTCGGTACATAATCTACGCTCACAGCTAGAAACGTCCCGTGGGGCGCCTCTCCGAAAAGCACTGCGGAAGAGAGCTGCGACCGCGCGGCCTTATCGCGCCCTGAACCCACGACCCTCGGCGGTCAAGGGCGCCCTCCTATCTCAGCGCAGATGGCCGACTTTTGCCGTCTTATGGCGCCAGCTAACGCGGTACACCGATACAAATAACCCGCAAGGCATATGGAAACTAGAATGAAATTTTCACTCTACAGCGGAGTGTGCGCTGATATGAAACTTACTGGCAGATTAAAACGATATCCCGGACCCAGACTCGAACTCGGGACCCCAGACACGAACTCCCGAGTTCGAGTCTCGGTCCGGCACACCGTTTTAATCTGCCAGTAAGTTTCACATATGGAAAATACTCCACCCCTGGCGCCAATATACGCTACACGGCCAGCAACCTACACTGGGGAACCAAAATGTGACGACTGACCACCTACATCTACATCTACATCCATACTCCGCAAGCCACCCGACGGTGTGTGGCGGAGAATACTCTTACCTCTTCATCTACCAGTACCTACTGCAACCTACATCCTTCTGAATCTGCTTAGTGTATTCATCTCTTGGTCTCCCTCTACGATTTTTACCCTCCACGCTGCCCTCCAATACTAATCTGGTGATCCCTTGATGCCTCAGAGCATGTCCAACAAACCGATCCCTTCTTCTAGTCAAGTTGTGCCACAAACTTCTCTTCTCCCCAATTCTATTCAATACCTCCTCATTAGTTATGTGATCTACCCATCTAATCTTCAGCATTCTTCTGTAGCACCACATTTCGAAAGCTTCTATTCTCTTCTTGTCCAAACTATTTATCGTCCATGTTTCACTTCCATACATGGCTACACTCCTTACAAATACTTTCAGAAACGACTTCCTGACACTTAAATCTATAGTCGATGTTAACAAATTTCTCTTCTTCAGAATCGCTTTCCTTGCCGTTGCCAGTGTACATTTTATATCCTCTGTACTTCGACCATCATCAGTTATTTTGCTCACCAAATAGCAAAACTCCTTTACTACTTTAAGTGTCTCATTTCCTAATCTAATTCCCTCATCATCACCCGACTTAATTCGACTGCATTCCATTATCCTCATTTTGCTTTTGTTGATGTTCAACTTTTATCCGCCTTTCAAGACACTGTCGATTCCGTTCAACTGCTCTTCCAGGTCCTTTGTTGTTTCTGACAGAACTACAATGTCATCGGCGAACCTCAAAGTTTTTATTTCTTCTCCATGGATTTTAATACATACTCCGAATTTTTCTTTTGTTTCCTTTACTGCTTGCTCAATATACAGATTGAATAACATCGGGGATAGGCTACAACCCTGTCTCACTCCTTTCCCAACCACTGCTTCTCTTTCATGTCCCTCTACTCTTGTAACTGCCATCGCTCCCTGTATTTTACCCTTGCCACCTTTAGAATTTGAAAGAGAGTATTCCGGTCAACATTGTCAAAAGCTTTCTCTAAGTCTACAAATGCTAGAAATGTAAGTTTGCCTTTCCTTGATCTATTTTCTAAGATGAGTCGAAGGGTCATTATTGCCTGACGTGTTCCAATATTTCTGCGGAATCCAAATTGATCTTCGCCGAGGTCGGCTTCTACCAGTTTTTCCATTCGTCTGTAAAGAATTCGCGTTAGTATTTGGCAGCTGTGACTTATTAAACTGATAGTTCGGTAATTTTCACATCTGTCAACACCTGCTTTCTTTGGGATTGGAATTATTATATTCTTCTTGAAGTCTGAGGGTATTTCGCCTGTCTCATACAGCTTGCTCACCAGATGGTAGAGTTTTGTCATGACTGGCTCTCCCAAGGCCGTCAGTAGTTCCAATGGAATGTTGTCTACTCCCGGGGCCTTGTTTCAACTCATAGAATAGCGAAAAAGTAAAATCGGAGAAAGTAAAATCGAAGTTCCACTCTACTTATATTTAAGATGGCCACAGGTTTCCCAGGCTGACTCATTTCTTCAATATCTGAAATTAGAGATTCGGAGTCTTCATCTCGTAATGACGGAGAACACTAATGCCATTTTAATATCACCGATTTATCGTCGGTTCTTTGTTTCAACACCAGTAATATTTGGCATCACTTTCAAATACAATTCCATATAAATTGGCTATTAACCTCGCAGTTTGAGATAGTAACCAATAACTTTGGAGCAGTTAATAGTTTCTTTTCCAAACCAAGTTCTAACTAATCACATGCATTAAAGGCACAAATAACAGCTCCAAAGGTTCCGCAAGTGAAAGATACGTATCTGAGTACATTCAGTTGAATAAATATTCTCTGTGTTTTTGACGACATCAAAGAAATTCAGATTTCATGTAATAGTTTGTTACATTATATCATATTTTTATTTTATACAACGTCATTCTGTTTATTTTGCTTTAAATTTATCATAATAAATATCAGGATGACCAGCTTTTTGGAGTCAACTTATTTTTTATGTACATCAGAGTAAAGTGTTTTTATAATTTATGAAATGAGTAGTAAAATAGCAAACCAGGACAAAAGTAGTGAAAGTGTGGTTTCTGAGCAAATCATTGAAGATTGCAAGAATCCGACCAAAAGTGGTATCTGACAATTCGTGTACAAGGGATCCCATATCGAATGATTTAGTCTACAGTAATGAGATAGCCTGTGGTTCTTACAGTAAGCAGTGGAAAACACATTTCCCTGAAGAAATTGACCGTGTTGTCTCACAGTAGGGTTGCCGTATTAACAGTTGCGTCAGTTACTGTTGAAATAGAAACAATTTGCTTACTTTTTTTCTATCTGTCTCATTTTCGTTTGATTGCCTCCCATATTTAGGAATTCAAGGATTGGCACACAGTAGTAGTCACACTACCTCACATCAGATTTTGTGAAGTAAATTCATTCCTTTATAAAGTGTAAGCATTAAAACTTTTTCCAAAAGGAAAGACAGATATGCTTGATGTGAGACGTATTCCAATCATATTATCCATGGGCACGATTCCAGTCTACTGTTAGCAATGAGGGTTTTTTTTCCTGAGCACTATGGGACTTAACTTCTGAGGTCATCAGTCCCCTAGAACTTAGAACTAATTAAACCTAACTAACCTAAGGACATCACACACATCCATGCCCGAGGCAGGATTCGAACCTGCGACCGTAGCAGTCGCTCGGTTCCAGACTGTAGCGCCTAGAACCGCTCGGCCACCGCTGCCGGCTCTACCCTTCATTCGATCTGTGCGAAGTCCTACATTTCAGCAGGATAATGGACGACCGCATGTTGCAGGTCCTGTACCAGCACATTCTCCAGATCTCTCACCAACTGAAAACGTCTGGCCAATGGTGGCCGAGCAACTGGCTCGTCACAATACGCCAGTCACTACTGTGGTATCGTGTCGAAGCTGCATGGGCAGCTGTACCTGTACACGCCATCCAAGCTCTGTTTGACTCAATGCCCAGGCGTATCGAGGCCGTTATTACGGCCAGAGGTGGTTGTTATGGGTACTGATTTCGCAGGATCTATGCACCCAAATTGCGTGAAAATGTAATTATATGTCAGTTCTAGTATAATATATTTGTCCAATGAATACCCGTTTATCATCTGCAATTCTCCTTGGTGTAGCAATTTTAATGGCCAGTAGCGTAGTTCCTTTGTAATGAGAGATTTTTTTTAATTCTTAGAGTCTTCTGTTTTTCTCCATTATACAGGGTGGTCCCGAATTCATGGTACAAACTTTAATGGTAGGTACAGGACATTGTAACAAGGATTTATTGTATAGGAATGTATAGTCGCAGGTGACGCGGTGAGGCGTAAACAGGGGAAAGAGAAATGGAGTGATCGGTTTGTGTCACTGCCGGTAGAGGGCAGTAGATGAACATGATGTATCGCAGTAGGGACAAGCGCCATTCACAATTGTGCTGCCGTAGACGATGGGTGACTTTACGTATGCAGAAAAAGCAGACATGCATTACATGTACGGCCGTGCAAATGGTAACGCCAGAGCTGCGTTACGAATGTATCGCGCGGAGTATCCTAATCGACGAATGCCGGATCATAGAATTTTTCAACGGTTACATCGTCAACTTTGTGAAACAGGTACGTTCGACGTCAACAGACATGACGCTGGTCGATTAAGAGCTGTACGCACTCCAAGACTGGAAGAACGCATCTTGAACATAGTGGCTGATAGACCCGAGTCAAGCACAAGAACTGTTGCGCGTGACGTACATGTGAGTCATCAGACTGTATGCAGAGTGTTAAATGAAAATCGCTTACACCCCTTCCATTTTCAAAAAGTACAAGCATTGAATCCGGCAGATTATCCTCTTCGCGTGAACTTCTGCCAGTGGTTGTTGCAGCAATGTGCGTTGCAGCCGGATTTCGTAGGTCATGTGCTATTTACAGATGAAGCGACATTTTCACGCGAGGGTGTCTTTAATGCGCACAATTCCCATGTGTGGGCAACAGATAATCCACATGCAACGCGTCCACATGCGTATCAACAACGTTTCGGTATTAATGTGTGGGCTGGTATTGTGAACGACTTTTTGATTGGGCCATACTTACTACCCACGCGACTCTGTGGCGAAAGCTATCTTATTTTTCTGCAAGAAGTGTTACCAGAACTGCTGCAAGATGTTCCGCTCGCCATTCGTAACCGCATGTGGTTTCAGCACGATGGAGCGCCAGCACACTTCAGCACTGCTGTACGGAATTACCTGAATGCCACGTTTGGTGCTAGATGGATTGGGCGTGGTGGACCAGTCCCTTGGCCACCCCGATCTCCTGATTTCTCTTGCCTCGATTACTTTTTATGGGGACATCTTAAGAGTCTTGTTTATGAGACTCCAGTTGACTCAGATGAGGATCTCGTTGCTCGCATATCTGTAGCTGCTGCAGGTGTGCGTGAAATACCAGGCATCTTTGAACGTGTACGCCAATCGCTGCACCGACGCTGTCAAGCATGTATCGCTCATGGTGGACGCAATTTTGAACACTTACTGTAAACATGACACTTGTCAACAACGATTTCAATAAAATCTTTCGTTTTCCTTTCGGCCGTTATTTCCCCTGTTTACGCCTCACCGCGTCACCTGGGACTATACATTCCTATACAATATATCCTTGTTACAATGTCCTGCACCTACCATTAAAGTTTGTACCATGAATTCGGGACCACCCTGTATATGTTTTTCTTAAGCCTGTGACTGTGGAAACACTGAGTTTGTTTATGAGTAACTTTTCTGTTACCAGCCACGACTTTCTTTTATTCATATTTTACACGACGCGTTGAGGGCAATGATTCGCATTTTCGAGTCTGGATTTCTTTGTACAAAGCCATTTTTTATGTAGTGCGAGATGCGAGGTGTGAGGTCCTGCTCTGTTTTGTTGCTTTTACTGCAATATATAACAAACGCGCAATTTTTGGTTAGTCGTCGATTTTTATATGTGGTTGGTGGAAAAATTCGGAAGAACTTGTACCTACATTTTTCTTATGGTCCATTTGTGCAGAGTCTCACAGATGTCAAACGCCACTCTCAACTTTCAGTTCAAATCACACATCCAGAATAATTTAGATAAACAAACAAAGATGTTTTTATATGAAGTTGCCAGAGATAATGTTACAGGTTCTCCATAGTTCAAAATGGTTCAAATGGCTCTGAGCACTATGGGACTCAACTGCTGTGGTCATAAGTCCCCTAGAACTTAGAACTACTTAAACCTAACTAACCTAAGGACAGCACACAACACCCAGCCATCACGAGGCAGAGAAAATCCCTGACCCCGCCGGGAATCGAACCCGGGAACCCGGGCGTGGGAAGCGAGAACGCTACCGCACGACCACGAGATGCGGGCGGTTCTCCATAGATATGCTTTTGTACAGAAGAAATTTATCTTAACTATATGGATTATGAGTTGCTGACAATTTTTTTTTTTTTTTTAGAATGGTGCTGATTTCTAAGTGTTACGACTTTTGTTTGAGTATTTTGTCGAAGCATCTGAAGAAATTCACCGATTCACTTTCAAGTTTTTCGTTTAGCAGTTTGTCGTCATATCTTCTGTAATGTGTATATATTTCGAGTTCTTATCACGAATCCATTTTATGTCCTTTATTTAGTCGGTGAAGTACTTTGACATTTTTCTCTACTTTTCCAAATGGGTGTCCCGTATTACATAGGGCCTATGTGTGTAGCTAACGCTGCTGTGTGTCTGTTGTACGTGTAGGCTTTAACGTGCTCTGCGCACCTGCTGTTGAAATTTCGACCTGTCTGTCCCAAGTAGGAAACATGGGACATTCCTGGCATGTTACTTCGTATATTCCAGAGTCTGAGTGTGGACCATGATTATCTCTTCTGCGATGTATTGCCAATGCATCGAACATTGTATATTTGTTTTTCTCTTTTTCTTATGTGGTGCACTTTGTGTTTGCGTGCTTCTTCACCTTGTTCAGAGCCTGTGTCAACCATGGAAGCAGTATAATCATTAGCAACTGCAATCTCTTTCACTATATTTATTTTTTGTTGCATGTTTTCTTGCTTCACAGGAATTTTAGTGGAAATTCTTCTACATCTACATCTAAATTTATACTCCGCAACCCACCCAACGGTGTGTGGCGGAGGACACTTTATGCACCACTGTCATTACCTCCCTTTCCTGTTCCTGTCGCGTATGGTTCGCGGGAAGAACAACTGCCGGAAAGCCTCCGTGCGCGCTCTAATCTCTCTGATATTACATTCGTGATCTCCTCGGGAGGTATAAGTAGAGGGAAGCAATACATTCGATACCTCACCCAGAAACGCACCCTCTCCAAACCTTGACAGCGAGCTACACCGCGATGCAAAGCGCCTCTCTTGCAGAGTCTGCCACTCGAGTTTGCTAAACATCTCCGTAACGCTATCACGCTTACCAAATAACCCTGTGACGAAACGCGCCGCTCTTCTTTGGATCTTCTCTATCTCCTCCGTCAACGCGACCTGGTACGGATCCCACACTGATGAGCAATACTGAAGTATACGTCGAACGAGTGTTTTGTAAGCCACCTGCTTTGTTGATGGACTACATTTTCTAAGGACTCTCCCAATGAATCTCAACCTGGCACCCGCCTTACCAACTATTAATTTTATATGATCATTCCACTTCAAATCGTTCCGCACGCATACTCCCAGATATTTTACAACAGTAACTGCTACCAGTGTTTGTTCCGCTATCATATAATCGTACAATAAAGGATCCTTCTTTCTATGTATTCGCAATACATTACATTTGTCTATGTTAAGGGTCAGTTGCCACTCCCTGCATCAAGTGCCTATCCGCTGCATTTCGCTGCAATTTTCTGATGCTGCAACTTCTCTGTATACTACAGCATCATCCGCGAAAAGCCGCATGGCTTCGTATTTTAGTTGCCCTATGTAGCACTGATTGAGCAGGACGTAAGTGACTTTTATTCCAGAGCAGACGGTCACCCCGCGTTATTATGAGGAAGCAGTGTGTAGTCGAGAGTGTCAGAGTTCTTGCTAGCAAGTACATTACTTTTTAGCGAACAGTATTGCTAATTTGCAACAGTTATTTTCTTCCGAGAATAGCAATATTTATTTTTTGTGGATATTCCTAGTATAACACAACACTTCGTATCACGGAACGCTTATATTGTACTTCGGTACTGAGTTTTAGTTATACAGTTGTCACTCAATTAGTTTCTTTTGGCATTTAATTGCATCCATTTCCTTTATGTCAAATTTTGTATTTCATGCAGTTTCGAGGTTTTATCTCAGGACACTGTCCCAATGCGCAAGACAGCGCCAACTAACAATGAGTTTTGCTCAGTACCTGAATACCATGTCTAAAGTACGCCTTACAGGAGGAGAAAGTTTTTGATATCAACACATTCACTTTTCTCTTGGACAGACAATATTTAATAGAAAGCTTACAGAATGAGGGATAACAGATCCCAATCAGTATGAGGCAAGTTTCATTTCTATGAGAACGCAGGCTTTCTCGGCGATTCTTGATGATAATATCTTCTCGGGTTGAGCAGCCGTCTGAAGATGGGGAGTAAGAAACTTGCTGAAACGCTGCCAGAGAACAAAAGCACTGACTCGCCTCTTAACCCGAAAAGATTTTACCAAGTTTTGTTTCGCAAAAATACAAAACGAGCTGGCCTTCTTCGAAGTTTTTCGATATCCCTTATCAATCATGTCCTTCCGCAGCTCGTGGTCGCGCGGTAGCGTTCTCGCTTCCCACGCCCGGGTTCGATTCCCGGCGGGGTCAGGGATTTTCTCTGCCTCGTGATGACTGGGTGTTGTGTGATGTCCTTAGGTTGGTTAGCTTTAAGTAGTTCTAAGTTCTAGGGGACTGATGACCACAGATGTTAAGTCTCATAGTGCTCAGAACCATTTGAAACATTTTAAAGCAATCATGTCTGATGCGGATCCCACACCACACAGCAATACTGCAGATGAGGGCGTACCAGCATAGAGTAAGCAGTCTCTCTCTCTCTAGCAGGCCTGTCAAATTTTCTAAGCCCTCTGCCAATAAATCGCAGTCTTTGGTTCGTTTTCCGCACAACATAATTTACGTATTGACTTAAATTGTCAGCCTATGGATTTTTGTGATTTATCGTGTAACTGAAATTCATCGGGTTCCATTTAGCACTCGTGTGGATGACTTATCATTATTATTTATAGTCAAAAAACTTTTCGCACCATACAGATATCTTGTCTAAATGATTTTGCAATTTGTTTTGATCTTGAAACTTCCTGGCAGATTAAAACTGTGGGCCCGACCGAGACTCGAACTCAGGACCTTTGCCTTTCGCGGGCAAGTGCTCTACCATCTGAGGTGCCGAAGCACGACTCACGCCCGGTACTCACAGCTTTACTTCTGCCAGTACCTCGTCTCGACTCGTCAGCTCAGATGGTAGAGCACTTGCCCGCGAAAGGCAAAGGTCCCGAGTTCGAGTCTCGGTCGGGCACACAGTTTTAATCTGCCAGGAAGTTTCATATCAGCGCATACTCTGCTGCAGAGTGGAAATCCCATTCTGTTTTGATCTTCTTATGACTTTAGCCTATAAGACGGTAAACGACAGCACACTCTAAGACGAATGCTCAGGTTGTGTCCTAAATTGTTTATGCAGATCAGAAACAGCAGAGGGCCTTAACAGTTCCTTGAGGAACGCCAGATATCACTTCTGTTTTACTCGATGATTGTCCGACGGCTATTACGAACTGCGACGTTTCTGGCAGCAAATCACGAATCCAGTCGCATAACTGAGACTATATTCCACAAGCATGCAATTTCATTACAAGCCGCTTGTGTGGTACAGTGTCAAAAGCCTTCTGCAAATCTAGAAATACAGAATCGATTTGAAGGCCACTGTCGACAGCACTCAACACTTCACGTGAATAAAGAGGTAGTTGTGTTTCACAAGAACGATGTTTTCTGAATCCGTCCTGGATATTTGTCAATAAACCGTTTCGAGGTGATTCATAACTTCCGACCACAGCGGACGTTGCATCAGCAATGTACATGCTACAGAGCAGACGAGCAGAGACAGACCCTTGGGGGTGACCATTATTCAATTTCATTTGCCTGCTCCGTGTTCTCCGCATAAGCGCTCGGTATGCTCCTTTGCTAAGCATATCGTGTAGCCACGTTGCAGCCTCACGACAGACAAACAGAACACAGCATGTTGTTATCAATGGAGAGACGTCTACAGACGTTAAAGTAACCTCTGGCGTGCCACAGGGGAGTGTTTTGGGACCATTGCTTTTCACTATATATGTGTATGACCTAGTAGATAGTGTCGGAAGTTCCATGTGGCTTTTCGCGGATGATGCTGTAGTATACAGAGAAGTTGGACTGTTAGAAAATTGCAGCGAAATGCAGGAAGATCTGCAGCGGATAGGTACTTGGTGCAGGGAGTGGCAACTGACCCTTAACATAGACAAATGTAACGTATTGCGAATACATAGAAAGAAGGATCCTTTATTGTATGATTATATGATAGCGGAACAAACACTGGTAGCAGTTACTTCTGTAAAATATCTGGGAGTGTGCATGTGGAACGATATGAAGTGGAATGATCATATAAAATTAATTGTTGGTAAGGCGGGTGCCAGGTTGAGATTCATTGGGAGAGCCCTTAGAAAATGTAGTCCATCAACAGAGGAGGTGGCTTACAAAACACTCGTTTGACCTATACTTGAGTATTGCTCATCGTTGTGGGATCTGTACCAGGTCGGGTTGACGGAGGAGATAGAGAAGATCCAAAGAAGAGCGGCGCGTTTCGTCACAGGGTTATTTGGTAAGCGTGATAGCGTTACTGAACTGTTTAGCAAACTCGAGTGGCAGACTCTGCAAGAGAGGCGCTCTGCATCGCGGTGTAGCTCGCTGTGCAGGTTTCGAGAGGGTGTGTTTCTGGATGAGGTATCGGATATATTGCTTCCCCCTACTGTATCTCCCGAGGAGATCACGAATGTAAAATTAGAGAGATTCGAGCGCGCACGGAGGCTTTCCGGCAGTCGTTCTTCCCGCGAACCATACGCGACTGGAACAGGAAAGGGAGGTAATAACAGTGGCACGTAAAGTGCCCTCCGCCACACACCGTTGGGTGGCTTGCGGAGTATAAATGTAGATGTAGATGTAGATGTAGGGAATAACACGAAGCACCTTACACACTAATGCTTGTACCGACGCAGAGTCATAGGCTGAAGGTAAGTCTAAAAACGCTACATAGGGTTTTGTAGACGCCTCTGAACACCAGCCAGCGGTGCACCCTGGATAACGCTTAATGAACTAGCACAAATGGCGGTCAGATAATCTTCATGATATCAATGAATGGCTGATACAGCTAAAAGAGAGAGCCTACACAAAATTTGAGGACAGACAGTTTGCATGGCGAAGTATTAAACTTATATGTCTTGAACAGGCACAGTCCGATTCGGAATTTCGATTTTCAAGACGTTGTCGCCGTAATTGTGAATGAAGTCGCGAATCTGATAAACGTACTCAACATCTGTAGTATCGAGATAATCATATTCTTTGTAAATCTGTGTTATGAGACCAAACATGTTGTCAGATTAAGTGCGTGTTAGAGAATCTGGCCATGAACTCGGTTTGAAAACGATGCACGCTGACCTGCCGATTTCGTAATAATATATTCAGAGGAAAAATTTTGTGGAACTGAGATGAGATCAATGCAAGAATGTCAATAGAGGAATTTTTAAGATGTATATATGAAAAATGAAGAACTAAACTTAACAACCGACAAAAGAGACCAATTACTGCAAGTTAAACTATGCTTCATTAAGCCATAACAACTGTACGCCCTTGCATAAAGTTCTCACACCTATACAAGTTAGCAAAATAGGCCTTAATGATTTTCCGGTCTACAGTTACTTTCCTTGACACTTGTTTCTTACCACAGTAAACTTCAACCACACTTAATGTCCCAACAATAACAAACTACACAGTTACAAATATACAGCGTCGTCCATTGATCGTGACCAGGCCAAATATCTCACGAAATAAGCATCAAACGAAAAAACTACAAAGAACGAAACTTGTCTAGCTTGAAGGAGGAAACCAGATGGCGCTATGGTTGGCCCGCTAGATGGCGCTGCCATAGGTCAAACGGATATCAACTGCGTTTTTTTTTTTTTTTTTTAATATGAACCGCCATTTTTATTACATATTCATGTGGTACGTAAAGAAATATGAATGTTTTAGTTGGACCACTTTTTTCGCTTTGTGATATATGTCGCTGTAATAGTCACAAACATATGGATAGGAACCCCCATTTTTTATTACATATTCATGTAGTATGTAAAGAAACATGAATGTTTTAGTTCGACTACTTTTTTCGCTTTGTGATATATGGCGCTGTATTAGTCACAAACATATGGCTTACAATTTTAATCGAACAGTTACTAACAGGTAGGTTTTTTAAATTAAAATACAGAACGTAGGTACGTTTGAACGTTTGAATATTTATTTCGGTTGTTCCACCGTGATACATGTACCTTTGTGAACTTGTCATTTCTGACAACGCATGCTGTTGCAGCGTGATTACCTGTAAATATCACATTAATAATGCAATAAATGCTCAAAATTATGTCCGTCAACCTCAATGCATTTGGCAGTACGTGTAACGACATTCCTCTCAACAGCGAGTAGTTCGCCTTCCGTAATGTTCGCACATGCACTGACAATGTGCTGACGCATGTTGTCAGGCGTTGTCGGTGGATCACGATAGCAAATTTCCTCCAACTTTCCCCACAGAAAGAAATCCGGGGACGTCAGAAACGGTGAACGTACGGGCCACGGTATGGTGCATCGACGACCAATCCACCTGTCATGAAATATGCTATTCAGTACAGCTTCAACCGCACGCTAGCTATGTGCCGGACATCCATCATGTTGGAACTACATCGCTATTCTGTCATGCAGTGAAATATCTTGTAGTAACATCGGTAGAACATTACGTAGGAAATCAGCATACATTGCACCATTTAGATTGCCGTCGATAAAATGGAGGCCAGTTATCCTTCCTCCCATAATGCCGCACCATACATTAACCCGCCAAGGTTGCTGATGTTCCACTTGTCGCAGCCATCGTGGATTTTCCGTTGCCCAATAGTGCATATTATGCCGGTTTACGTTACCGCTGTTGGTGAATGACGCTTCGTCGCTAAATAGAACGCGTGCAATAAATCTGTCACCGTACTGTAATTTCTCTTGCGCCCAGTGGCAGAACTGTACACGACGTTCAAAGACGTCGCCATGCAATTCCTGGTGCATAGAAATATGGTACGGGTGCGATCGATGTTGATGTAGCATTCTCAACACCGACGTTTTTGAGATTCCCGATTCTCGCGCAATTTGTCTGCTAATGATGTGCGGATTAGCAGGGACAGCAGCTAAAACACCTACTTGGGCATCATCATTTGTTGCAGGTCGTGGTTGACGTTTCACATGTGGCTGAACACTTCCTGTTTCCTTAAATAACGTAACTATCCGGCGAACGGTCCGGACACTTGGATGATGTCGTCCAGGATACCGAGCAGCATACATAGCACACTCCCGTTGGACATTTTGATCACAATAGCCATACATCAACACGATATCGACCTTTCCCGCAATTGGTAAACGGTCCATTTTAACACGGGTAATGTATCAAGAAGCAAATACCGTCCGCACTGGCGGAATGTTACGTGATACCACGTACTTGTACGTTTGTCACTATTACAGCGCCATCTGTCACACAGCGAACTACGTACTAAAGGAATATGGAATAAAAATGGGGGTTCCTATTTAAAAAAACCAAGTTGATATCCGTTTGACCTATGGCAGCGCCATCTAGCGGGCCAACCATAGCGCCATCTGGTTTCCCACCTTCAAGCTTTGTAGTTTTTTCGGCTTGAAGCTTATTTCGTGAGATATTTTGCCTGGTCACTATCAATGGACCACCCTGGATATATATATATATATATATATATATATATATATATATATATATATATTTGTAACTGTGTATATGTATATGTATACATATACATACACTTCAACCATACGTAACGTTCCAACAATAACAAATTTCATAGTTATGTGTGTGTGTGTAATTGTTATTGTTGGAACATTACGCATGGTTGAAGTTTATTGTGAAAAGAAACAAGTGTCAAGGAAAGTAATTGTACACAGGAAAATCATTAAGACCTATTTTGCTAACTTGTGTATGTGTGAGAACTTTATCCAAGGGTGTACTGTTTTTATGTCTTAATGAAGTATAGTTTAACTTGGAGTCCTTGTTCTCTTTTATCAGTCGTTTAGTCCTTCATTTTTGATTCTTTACCTTTACGGGTGTGTTTCGTATAGTCGGATTGCACATCGTGAGTTGTACGCTGCACAAGTGATAAGTTACGGTCTTGCTTTGCACATCGCAAGTACGGTAAATTAAATTCCATTCTTGACAGTTTCATCACTATCTTAATAGTGACATGTAGCAGAAAAGACTAGCGTTCCGTTCGCACAGGTAGACTGACAAATTAAATTACCAGCAAAGGTCATGTCCACTGTAGGGCATATTGATTGACAGAAGGCGTCTGTAAAAATAATTATACGACTTCAGGCGTTTCAAATCAGTAAATGAATTCAGAAAGGTTTTATCGTGTGAATTTTCAAGTTAGATGCGTTGAATTTTATGTTCATTTGCTCTGTGATCACAATAACAGTTCTGGTGCAGTGGTTGCAAGTCTAAAGATGAATATTATCGACAGTCAGGACCAACGTTTTAACCTGACTGATTTGTAGCATTTGTAAATTTCACTGAAACGGATTGCTTTCTCGCAGGCGAATCGTTTGATGTACTAGATAATCTGTATTTCGCATCGTGTAGGATGACCTTCACACAGTTCCGGACAGTTTTAACATTTCTATGTCGCTGTGTATAACTCCGAGTAGGAGTCTTCAGCGCAAACTTAATTATGTGTATACAACGTGTTTCACATTTTATATTACATACTTCTAGAGGGGACCCAGTAGATCAACATTTACGTATTTCGATATCAAAATATGTTTTATACAGGAATTTTTTTAGATACCAGTCAGACACTTGTAAACACGAGTTTAGAAGTTTCAACAGTTAACTTTCGGTTTCGCAGAAATCCTTACGTTTTAAGAAAATAATGATTAATTTTTTTATCTGGTGCTGAAATCGGTAATATTTGATGAAAACTGTGTATAACTGCGAGTAGGAGTCTTCCGCGCAAACTTAATTATGTGTATACAACGTGTTTCACATTTTAAATTACACACTTCTAGAGGGGACCCAGTAGATGACGTTTCACATAGGAACCCGTGCCCTGGAACGTCATCCAGCGGCGCTACACAGCTTCAAAGCCACAGGCGCCGGTGCCTATAACTGTATGTGAGCTAAGAGTCCCTGAACCGGAAACGAAAGAGTCGAAAGTTATAGGCCAAAACCATTCTGATACCTCTGACACTGGAATCCACGTAGCAGTACTGTCGTTATTAAGATCTTAGGGTAGGCAACTTGCAAGAGGTGGAAGTATAGACCAAGACAAGGAAAAATGTCCAGCAGACATGGGTTCAAAAATGCATACTTTAGTAACTATGAGCACTTATTCAGTAGAGGCAACTGGAAAGTGCGATGCATGACAGCCAATGAAGACATGGAGAAAATAGTTCTCTTAAATTTCTTTGGTTTCGGAACGGGTCAACACCCCCTCCTCGAAATGGAAGAAGAAAAACAAGAAGACAATGGAAGATAACGCATGTAACGAAGCGGAAAAATGTGGTGACATTCTGATTACGAGGCCGTTCCTGAACATCTTGAGCACGTCACGTCATAGAAATAGTCTCTCGGCAGTGCCGTATGATTGTTCGCCGCGCGTGCCGTATGATTGTTCGCCTGCCTGGGTTACTTCCCTCCACGTGGACTCTCCCAACATTCCACTGTTTCGTTTATCTCAGCCAGCGTCAGTAGTATCGTTGGTGTGCGTCGTCACGTCTCGATGTGAACGTTTAAGTTTAGTTCCTTTGTCCGTCTGTTTCGTTTTTGCCACTGTTAAAATGATAGCCATTGAAGAAACTGCAAAAAGGTGGGAATTTAAGGAGATGGGACCTGGATAAACTGAAAGAACCAGAGGTTGTACAGAGTTTCAGGGAGAGCATAAGGGAACAATTGACAGGAATGGGGGAAAGAAATACAGTAGAAGAAGAATGGGTAGCTTTGAGGAATGAAATAGTGAAGGCAGCAGAGGATCAAGTAGGTAAAAAGACGAGCGCTAGTAGAAATCCTTGGGTAACAGAAGAAATATTGAATTTAATTGATGAAGGGAGAAAACATAAAAATGCAGTAAATGAAGCAGGCAAAAAGGAATAAAAACGTCTCAAAAATGAGATCGACAGGAAGTGCAAAATGGCTAAGCAAGGATGGCTAGAGGACAAATGTAAGGATGTAGAGGCTTATCTCACTAGGGGTCAGATAGATACTGCCTACAGGAAAATTAAAGAGACCTTTGGAGAAAAGAGAACCACTTGTATGAACATCAAGAGCTCAGATGGAAACCCAGTTCTAAGCAAAGAAGGGAAAGCAGAAAGATGGAAGGAGTATATAGAGGGTCTATACAAGGGCGATGTACTTGAGGACAATATTATGGAAATGGAAGAGGATGTAGATGAAGATGATATGGGAGATACGATACTGCGTGAAGAGTTTGACAGAGCACTGAAAGACCTGAGTCGAAACAAGGCCCCCGGACTAGACAACATTCCATTAGAACTACTGATGGCCTTGGGAGAGCCAGTCCTGACAAAACTCTACCATCTGGTGAGCAAGATGTATGAGACAGGCGAAATACCCTCAGACTTCAAGAAGAATATAGTAATTCCAATCCCAAAGAAAGCAGGTGTTGACAGATGTGAAAATTACCGAACAATCAGTTTAATAAGCCACAGCTGCAAAATACTAACACGAATTCTTTATAGACGAATGGAAAAACTAGTAGAAGCCGACCTCGGGGAAGATCACTTTGGATTCCGTAGAAATACTGGAACACGTGAGGCAATACTGACCTTACGACTCATCTTAGAAGAAAGATTAAGAAAAGGCAAACGTACGTTTCTAGCATTTGTAGACTTAGAGAAATCTTTTGACAATGTTGACTGGAATACGCTCTTTCAAATTCTAAAGGTGGCAGGAGTAAAATACAGGGAGCGAAAGGCTATTTACGATTTGTACAGAAACCAGATGGCAGTTATAAGAGTCGAGGGACATGAAAGGGAAGCAGTGGTTGGGAAGGGAGTAAGACAGGGTTGTAGCCTCTCCCCGATGTTATTCAATCTGTATATTGAGCAAGCAGTAAAGGAAACAAAAGAAAAATTCGGAGTAGGTATTAAAATCCATGGAGAAGAAATAAAAACTTTGAGGTTCGCCGATGACATTGTAATTCTGTCAGAGACAGCAAAGGACTTGGAAGAGCAGTTGAATGGAATGGACAGTGTCTTGAGAGGAGTATATAAGATGAACATCAACAAAAGGAAAACGAGGATAATGGAATGTAGCCGAATTAAGTCGGGTGATGGTGAGGGAATTAGATTAGGAAATGAGACACTTAAAGTAGTAAAGGAGTTTTGCTATTTGGGGACAAAATAACTGATGATGGTCGAAGTAGAGAGGATATAAAATCTAGACTGGCAATGGCAAAGAAAAGCGTTTCTGAAGAAGAGAAATTTGTTGACATCGAGTATAGATTTAAGTGTCAGGAAGTCGTTTCTGAAAGTATTTGTATGGAGTGTAGCCATGTATGGAAGTGAAACATGGACGATAAATAGTTTAGACAAGAAGAGAATAGAAGCTTTCGAAATGTGGTGCTACAGAAGAATGCTGAAGATTAGATGGGTAGATCACATAACTAATGAGGAAGTATTGAATAGGATTGGGGAGAAGAGAAGTTTGTGGCACAACTTGGCCAGAAGAAGGGATCGGTTGGTAGGACATGTTCTGAGGCATCAAGGGATCACCAATTTAGTATTGGAGGGTAGCGTGGAGGGTAAAAATCGTAGAGGGAGACCAAGAGATGAATACACTAAGCAGATTCAGAAGGATGTAGGCTGCAGTAGGTGAAGAAGCTTGCACAGGATAGAGTAGCATGGAGAGCTGCATCAAACCAGTCTCAGGACTGAGGACCACAACAACAGCAACAACAACAAAATGCCAACCATTGAAGAACGTGTGTTTTTAGTCGAACTAGTGTTCAAAGCTAGCCGTAAATACACAGTTTCGGTTCGTCAAATATTTAATTCAGTTTTACTGGAGACAACACTCCCACATCGCGATACTGTGCGAGATTTGACTAACAAATTTCGAAGTACGGGTTCAGTGACAGATGCACCGAGAGGTGGTCATCCTAGGGTTTTGTCCGAGGATAAACTACTCGATATTTCCGATAAAATGTCCACGAGTCCGAACAAGTCAGTAAGAAAACTCGCCAGGAAATCGATGTTAGTGTCGAAACGCCCCACATAGCTGTAAGAAAAAAATTAGAACTTTTCCCATTCTAAATGACAGTCGTGCGAGAACTGAAAAATACCGATCATGGCAAGAGACTGCATTATTGTCAATGGTTCAAAAATTTCATCTAACAAAATGGGGGGGGGGGGGGGATATTCTTAATATACGTTTTTCACTGGCGAGGCGTGGTTTCATTTATGCGGGTGCATGAACTCGCAAAATTCTCGTATGTGGAGTGCTGCAAATCCATTGTGTATTCATGAGGGACCACTTGGTTCTGTGAAAACAGGAAGGGCTCTGAGCACTATGGGACTTAACATCTGAGGTCATTAGTCCACCTAGACTTAGAACTACTTAAACCTAACTAACCTAAGGACATCACACACATCCATGCCCGAGGCAGGATTCGAACCTGCGACCGCAGCGGTCCCGCGGTTCCGGATTGAAGCGCCTAGAACCGCTCGGCCACAGCGGACGGTCGACCTCGAACCCGCGGGCCGACATGGTTTAAATGCTTATCATTTCTGCAAAACATAGTAACGTACGTTTCCTGTCAATATGGACGTTTTATCTCTCGTCGTTGAAGGTGTTAACGTTTTTTTCTGAACACGAGAGTACTAAGTAGCGATATCAAGTGTGGCGAGCGCATAAAGTAGGTGTTCAGGAGGGGGAATGGGAGACTCGGTTGTGTTGGAAGGGTTCACGGGAATTGCGCTGCATCTGTGAAGCAGATCCTATACGAGGCGCCAGTGCGACCGATTCTAGAATAATGTTGCAGCGTTTGGAGTCGTTGTGAGGCAGGCAGGGGACAGACAGAGAGAAGTGTCGCTATTGTCGTAACAGCCCCGTATACGGTCCGTAACACACAGCTTCCGCAAAACCCTGTTGAATTGTGAGACCATCGGGATAAGGCGGGAGATGTTTGGGGCCGTAAAAAGCAGTACACAGTCGCTCTAACATAGCGAAAGCGTGTTTTGTGTTTACGCACTGAAGTTGGGTTTAAATGAAATTAAATGAAAAATTACCTGTTACAAAATTACTCGGCTGGCCAATTGAGAGAACCAACCAACCAAAAACGATTCCAATTTGTGTTCAGAGTTGGTTATTGTTTATTAGCGTATGCAATGCACGTGTTAATTACAGTGAAATAAACACCCTTAGCTGCTTACAGGCGTTGACATACGACAACGGGGACAGATGAAAATGTGTGCCCCGACCGGGACTCGAACCCGGGATCTCCTGCTTACATGGCAGACGCCATCTTGCCCGCGAAAGGCAAAGGTCCCGAGTTCGAGTCTCGGTCCGGCACACAGTTTTCATCTGCCAGGAAGTTTCATATCGCGCACACACCGCTGTAGAGTGAAAATTTCATTCTAATATGTACACCCTTGCTCAACATTCCTCTTCTCCGGTTCTGAATTGCCCGTTTGAGTTTTTTCAGTTTCTCACAGTACCTGTCAGCGTTAGTTGTGGTCCCAGCGATTCAGCCCCGACGTCGAGGTGAAAGAAGAGGTTCATAACTTTCTGAACAGCACGGCGGTGACCTGGTATGACATGGGCATACAAAAACTGCCACAGCGTCTACAAAAATGCATCGACAGAAATGGTGACTATGTCGAAAAATACCTAAATGTGCAAGCTTAAACTGATGTAAACCGTTGTAGAAATAAACAGGTCTATGTACTCATAAAAAAATAGGAGACCTTGCTTTTGGGATTACCCTCGTAATTGTGTCAAAGACAGTAAAGGACTTGAAACAGCAGTTGAAGGGAATGGACAGTATCTTGAAAGAAGGATATAAGATTAATATCAACAAAAGCGAAACGAGGTTAACGGAATGTAGTCAAATTAAATCGTGTGATGCTGAGGGAATTAGATTAGGAAATGAGACACTTGAAGTAGTAAAGGTGTTTTGCTATTTGGGGAGCAAAATAAGTGATGATGGTCGAAGTAGAGAGGATATAAAATGTACACTGGCAATGACAAGGAAAGCGTTTCTGAAGAAGAGAAATTTGTTAACATCGAGTATAGATTTAAGTGTCAGGAAGTCGTTTCTGAAAGTATTTGTATGGAGTGTAGCCATGCATGGAAGTGAAACATGGACGATAACTAGTTTGGACAAGAAGAGAATAGAAGCTTTCGAAATGTGGTGCTACAGAAGAATGCTGAAGATTAGATGGGTAGATCACATAACTAATGAGGAGGTATTGAATAGAATTGGGGAGAAGAGGAGTTTGTGCCACAACTTGACTAGAAGAAGGGATCGGTTGGTAGGCCATTTTCTGAGGTATCAAGGGATCACCAATTTAGTATTGGAGGGCAGCGTGGAGGGTAAAAATCGTAAAGGGAGACCAAGAGATGAATACACTAAGCAGATGCAGAAGGATGTAGGCTGCAGTAGGTACTGGGAGCTGAAGAAGCTTGCACAGGATAGAGTAGCATGGAGAGCTGCATCGAACCAGTCTCTGGACTGAAGACCACACAAAACAACAACAACAACGACGACGGGAATAACAGTTTTGATTATTCGTGTTGAACACGGCTAGAAGTATCTTAAACTGGCACCGTTCTTTGGCTTGCAGAATGTATACTTACAAGGGAACCTCCCCATCGCACCCCCCTCAGATTTAGTTGTAAGTTGGCACACGGATATGTCTTGAAAAAGTGAACACAGATCAATCGAGAAAACAGGAAGAAGTTGTGTGGAACTATGAAAAAAATAAGCAAAATATACAAACTGAGTAGTCCATGCGCAAGATAGGCAACATCAAGGACAGTATGAGCTAAGGAGCGTCGTGGTCCCGTGGTTAGCGTGAGCAACTACGGAACGAGAGGTCCTTCTTTCAAGTCTTCTCTCGAGTGAAAAGTTTAATCTTTTATTTTCAGACAATTACCAAAGTTCAGGCACTCACACATAATCAACTTCGCTCTCCATAATTCCAGGACATGTTCAGATTTGCTTGGATGTATGCAGGATTTGACGGTCTAGACACGGAAACATTTGAAAACGTAAAAAAACATGTGTTTTGACAGAGCACAGAGAAAACTGTGCGACTGTGAAACTGTTGCATTCATTTGTTGCAGTTTATGTGGCAAACTCTTATGTTTTCATCACTTTTTTGGGAGTGATTATCACATCGACAAGAAAACCTAAATCGGGCAAGGTAGAAGAATCTTTCTACCCATTCGCCAAGGTGGGTCGACAACATATTCCTGTCATGTGACGCACATGCCGTCACCAGTGTCGTATGGAATATATCAGACGTGTTTTCCTGTGGAGGAATCGGTTGACCTATGACCTTGCGATCAATTGTTTTCGGTTCCCATTGGAGAGGTACGTCCTTTCGTGTACTAATCGCACGGTTTTGCGGTGCGGTCGCAAAACACAGACACTAAACTTATTACAGCGAACAGAGACGTCAATGAACGAACGGATAGATCATAACTTTGCGAAAATAAAATTTTCTCTCGAGGGAAGACTTGAACCAAGGACCTCTCGTTCCGCAGCTGCTCTCGCTAACCACGGGACCACGGCGCTCGTAAGCTTACCCTTTCCTAGATGTTGCCTACCTTGCGCATGGACTACCCAGTTTGTATATTTTGCTTATTTTGTTTTCATAGTTCCACACAACTTCTTCCTGTTTTCCCGATTGATCTGAGTTCAGTTTTTCAAGGCCTATCCACTATGTCAATTTATAACTAAATCTGAGGGGGGTGCGATGGGGAGGTTCCCTTGTTAGAAGCAGGTTTCAAATTGCTTACGTACGCTATGAATCCAGTATCTGCTAGATGCGCCCCACGGTCTTACTCGCGGTGAAATAATTGTTTATAGATTAATATTAATGCCGAAGCCCGCTGTCAACGCCCGAGCGCCATCTTGGAAGTCTTATGGTGCGAGCCTATTGCAGGCCAGCTAACTGAGCGATATCGAAAACGAATATGTGAATAAATAAATAAATAAAAAAATTTGACTGGATGGAAGATGCTTACACAATGCATGTCGCTCACAGTGCGTTCATTTGATAGTTAACTTTCATGGCTGACCTTTGAATCACCTTAGCCATCCCACGGGAACAACAGGTACGTTGAACATCCCGGGGGAGCAGTGGATTTTTTTTCGGAATAAAAGGCAACCTTTGTGTTAATTCAGGGCAGACAGGCTATCTCCATTCCGTAGTTCATCCAAATTCGTCGAGCCGCTTCACCGTAAACAAGTAACAAACATACTAACTCGACGTACAAAGAAAATAAATACTGATGGTGTTAGGACAGCAGCCAGCCACAAATTTACTTTCAGTTCCTTTATTCGTAGGGTACCGTTACCGGTTTCGAATCGTTGTGATTCATCCTCAGACGGTTTACACGCTTTCTTTATGACATGTGGTGTCTTTTTTTTTACAGGTTAATTGTCCTAAAATACAAATAAAACGTAATTATAAACACGCCACACACAGATTGTTACGTTACCGATTTTCGTTGCATGTGGCTTACGTGAAACGTCGGTTTGGAGTGTTTGTTTTCATAACACTCGTCCAACAGATGCAACTGCATTTCCACTGCATTCTTATTGTTGCACACGCGAATTGTTCTCACTGAACACTTTAGGTTTGTCACTGAGAAGATTTCTATCACATACAACATGTTTTGATACATACAAAAAGCTTACAAACATATGAGTATCACAGATGCTATGATATATTGTAACATTTGACGATGATGTCCTATGTTTGGAAAGGATCATATATTCATTTACGCAACTGTAATGCCTTTTACACTAGTACAGAGACATTGAATTTTTGAGTTGATATTGTTAAATTAATTATAAAGTTATATATATATATATATATATATATATATATATATATATATATATATATATATATATATATATATATATAGCAAATTTATATGTTACTATAATTCTCATGATGCTAAAAGTAATTAAATAATATACTATTTTACATATATATATATATATATATATATATATATATATATATATATATATGTAAAATAGTATATTATTTAATTACTTTTAGCATCATGAGAATTATAGTAACATATAAATTTGCTACTTGATCTGCAGATAGGTGTACTAATATTATTTGCTTTGGAGGCTGGAAAGTAATTTGTGGAAATACAGGGTGTTACAAACAGGTACGGCCAAACTATCAGGAAACATTCCTCACACACAAAGAAAGAAAAAATGTTATGTGGACATGTGTCCGGAAACGCTTACTTTCCATGTTAGAGCTCATTTTATTACTTCTCTTCAAATCACATTAATCATGGAATGGAAACACACAGCAACAGAACGTACCAGCGTGACTTCAAACACTTTGTAACAGGAAATGTTCAAAATGTCCTCCGTTAGCGAGGATACATGCATCCACCCTCCGTCGCACGGAATCCCTGATGCACTGATGCAGCCCTGGAGAATGGCGTATTGTATCACAGCCGTCCACAATACGAGCACGAAGAGTCTCTACATTTGGTACCGGGGCTGCGTAGACAAGAGCTTTCAAATGCCCCCGTAAATGAAAGTCGAGAGGGATGAGGTCAGGAGAGCGTGGAGGCCACGGAATTGGTCCGCCTCTACCAATCCATCGGTCAACGAATCTGTTGTTGAGAAGCGTACGAACACTTGGACTGAAATGTGCAGGAGCTCCATCGTGCATGAACCACATGTTGTGTCGTACTTGTAAAGGCACATGTTCTAGCAGCACAGGTAGAGTATCCCGTATGAAATCGTGATAACGTGCTCCATTGAGCGTAGGTGGAAGAACATGGGGCCCAATCGAGACATCACCAACAATGCCTGCCCAAACGTTCACAGAAAATCTGTGTTAATGACGTGATTGCACAACTGCGTGCAGATTCTCGTCAGCCCACACATGTTAATTGTGAAAATTTACAATTTGATCACGTCGGAATGAAGCCTCATCCGTAAAGAGAACATTTGCACTGAAATTCGGATTGACACATTGTTGGATGAACCATTCGCAGAAGAGCAATGAGTCGCATGTCAACACAAGCACCGAAGTTGAGCCAACTGGCGGTGAATCGAGGAAGTACAGTACATACTGACGAAACTAAAATGAGCTCTAACATGGAAATTAAGCGTTTCCGGACACATGTCCACATAACATCTTTTCTTTAATTGAGTGTGAGGAATGTTTCCTGAAAGTTTGGCCGTACCTTTTTGTAACACCGTATCAAAACATGTGGTACGTGGTAGAAATCTTCTCAGTGACAAACCTAAAGTGTTCAGTGAGAACAATTTACGTGTGCGGACAGTTAACCTGTAAAAAAAGAGACACCACATGTCATAAAGAAAGCGTGTAAACCGTCTGAGGATTAATCACAACGATTCGAAACCGGTAACGGTACCCTTTGAATAAAGGAACTGAAAGTAAATTTGTGGCTGGTTGCTGTCCTAACACCATCAACATTTGTCTTCAAACAACAGCCACGGTCTCCATCATCTCATCATATGACAAAATTGCAGAAATAAATAATTTCTAGTTCGGTGGAGCGCAAATTTTTATAATATTTATACGTGTAACGGCTTCATCTGCACTCACATGTGTGCCTGTTACCAGCGGGTGTAGTTATGTATTATAATAAAATAAAATATAATAATTAAATATGTATATATATATATATATAATTATAATAAAAAATTATAATAAAGTCCAGCCTTCTACACGCAACGGACCTGCGTGCTGTATGGTTTAAACACGTTGAGGATTGTATTCATTAAGATGAATCGTATTATGTTGGTCATATTAAACAACGAAAGCATTTGCACAAATTCGGCGTGTTTCAGACAGAATGACCTCATTTCAAAATTCCATATTTATTACTAAAAACATACTACAGATATGGGAAGCAATGCACAATACTCACAATATCTTAAAGTTCTGGCTATGGTCTCTATTTCCACAAGCGTCTGCACGAACAACGTCTATATCACAGCTAAATTCCTCATAAGTTTTACATCTGGTTTCACAGAAGTAGTGGCGGCAGTTAATCTGTTCTTCACTCCCGTGTCACGAGCTAAAGGAGAGAGATATCCCCACAAGAAAAAAATCGCGTAGGGTCATGTCTGGCGATCTCGAAAGCCAAGAATGCAGGGCAGTGTGTCTCGAGGTACACTTCTTCACGAGAAATGGCGCGAAAAACACTCACTGTAGGTGCATGTCGTTCTTGCTCAATAATGTAAAGAACTGAAGAACAGAATAACAGCGACCGTAACTTCCCTATGAGGAATTTAGGTATCGTGAGGATGTTGTTCTGGACACACAGACCATTTGTAACAGCATAACCAAAACTTTACGATTTTGAGAGTATTTTGCAATCCAACCCATGTTTTTATCAATAAATATGGAGTTTTGAAATGAGATCGTTCTTTTTGAAACACCCTGTACTATACAGTTCAGAAGTCAAAGAGTAAATAACTTTTTTTTAAGAGTTGGTATTGTTAGACGTTTGGCGTTATATTCTTCAAACCAATAAATACCTTGTACAACACACTTTTAAAAGTAGTCTGTGTCTTAAAATCAAGGCATATGCTACTTCCGTTGCAAAATCCTTCCAAATCGGTCCGGCCGTTTCAGCGGGAAGAAGTAACAAACAAACATACTCACACACGAACTTGTCCAATTGTAATACACATAGGATTCTAATGGCTTAAATATAAACGTAAATATTAAACATTGCCTTACCACCCCGCACTCAGAGGCATACAGATATTTTCCTACGTCACATATATATATGAACAGAAGGCAAAATTTCCTGATTATCTGTGTAGACAAAAAGCGATTTTACGGTTACACACTCATATTATGTTTAAATGGATAACTGAAAGCCATAGAAACCATTGTCTATTGCAAAATCTCTCGGTGAGGTACATGAAACAACCAAGCAAAAATATGTTTATAACTTTGAGATACAATTGTCTAATATCCCAAATAATTCAAAATTTGGCACGCCTGCTAGGTTATCGACAACTACTTTGGCAATGTACACGGATATCTTTGCAAGAAAACCGAAGAATCTTTTTTTTTTCCACTTTCGTTAAAAGGGCTCTAGGGGACCATATATGTCAGTTTCCTGCTAACCGTGACAGAGAAAGCGCCATAATTCTGCTGCCATCGCGTCAAAAAGTTTTTTAATCCTAAAAATTACAAAATTAATCACTAATATGAGCATCAAAGGAAGAAAACAGGATTAAATTACACAAGAAAACACAGTTTTTGCGTCGTGTTTCACAAAATTTTGTTGAAATTTATGCGACGCCAGGTTTGGCGGATACATGCCCATTTTCTAGTTTTCACAAACGGAAACTTGGTTATGTGTAACGAGAATAAATTTTGATCTAAGAATTTTGTGAGTTATAGATTTTAAATATTTTTCGAAACTTGTGATTTGGCACAACGTCTGTACATGTCTTTAGCAGAAACAACGGTTTCGGGCAAACAACAGACTAACCTCGCGAATCTACGTTTAGCGGAAAAGCTCGTAATTAACCACACTGGTCACAAGAAGAGAGAATCACCATTAATATACTATATACGTTAAATAGGCTACACTAGTAAAACCACAACGTTAATTAAGGTACATGCCCGCGATCGTCATTTGTATCGTATCTAGATCAACGTCATACATTAACGGTTTGACACTTACAGAATTCCAGAAACTACGTCGTGCCGAATTCCATAGTTTTGATGCAGTTACTGTATAACATTGATCTAGATACAAGTGAAGACTGAAAATGGCAACCGTTCCAAGTGCCGTTTTCCACTAAAAGCGTTTTCTGCACTGTTGTGTTCTCGGTGCTCTGTTGAATGTCGGTAGACTTGCTTCGAGAGTCAAATCATAGACAAAATATTTTAAACGTTTATTACTACAAGATGCATGCATGGTCTGTCTGCCAAACAACACTTTGCCCAACACTTTGACGCGTATCAAGGTGATTGAGTCAGCTAAAGCCATGAAAACCCATTCCGTGTAATTCCAACGCACACACCAGACTTCCTTCATTTTAGAGATGCTCCCGAAACATTGTTGTCAAAGGAGGCGCGTAAAACCTCCAAACGCAAATTGATCCGACAGTCTCATACATATCTGTCTGAAACAGCTACATAAAAAAATCCTTAACTCTGAAACGGAAGAATGGAAAAATGTCAGTGTATTCAAAAGACGAAGCAGACCTGTTGAAGCTGTTACAATTTCTTGCTCAACAGCACCGGGGTTTCCACAGTGAACTTTGCAACACCCGATCCCAAGACGGTGTGAGAAACAAAAGTCGGTACTGGAAAACTTTTTTCTTGAATTTTATTTTGTTCTTGTCTTCTAAAAAATTTAAAATGTATGAAAATGTCTTGTTGGCTACAGCTCTACTAGTTAAAAAATTACTGCTGTATTTCTGTACTTATAGTATCAATAGTGTCTCGTTATTAGTGACACTTGAAACAAAAACTTCCTTCTTGGCACTTCGAAACAGTTACTTCCCTCCTATGGCACCTAGTACATTCTTAACAAATCATTTATTTTCTAATTTGCCTCACTGGGTTTTACATTAATGACGTGACGTATCTGAACACCTTCTCAACTTCTTTGGATGCGAATAAATTACGTACAAAAATAGATACATTTTAATACTCCAGAAAAATGCGAGATTTGGCACTTAGAACAAATGAAGGTGATCGGGCGCCTATTCCTTAATTAATGTCGCTTTTTGTTGGTGTAGCTCATTGGACGGATATTTGCTGATTGGTTTTCGATCGTTCTCATCAATGACGGCGTTTTTCATTGCGAAGAGGTGCGCGTCAGGATACTGTTTTATTTGACCTAAACTATTATTTTTAAGAAAGTACCATACAGCTATAGTTTCCTAATAATGATTTGTCTAAAACTAAGATCTGTGTAACACAGGCAGAAAAAGTATGTATATTTCGTGCAATTATGTATTATCTTTCACGAAGAGTCCCAGTCAAAACAGTTAAAATGGATAAAGAAGAAAAATATGTAATTGCTTTCTCACCAGATGATCCGCGAAGATTCGTCGTAAGAAGCAGCAGGTGAACTTTTAACGTTTCGGCTGGTTCTCAGTAGTGCTGTCTTCAGAACACCGAAACACTCGCTCACAATAGTGTGTCTATCGCTTCTGTTTAGCTTATCGGGAATTTAAAACAAAAGCCTCACCGGAGAGAAGAAAGTACGTCGCCGACTACTTTTACCGTCACTCCACTCCGACAGAACTAACTTTCTTTTGGCCAATATGGCTCGACTTTGCATCGATATACTGGCGCTTCGAACACGCAAGTATATCAGTGTTTCTAAATTCCCCCTAGGATCTAGTTTTCGAACGGTAAGTGATTTTGAAAATTCTTTCGCAGACACACGCACACAAACACGTAGAAAATGTTCTCTCTCTGCGTGTTTAGTCCGCGATCTGCAGCGGTGTTAGTAGAGACTTGATAGGGCCAAATACTTTGTAGAGCGATAGCTACATTTTATTCTTCTGACTGTCAGAAATGTCTTCGATTTTTGGAAGCTTTGCGGAGGGCTAAGTAAATAATTGCTTTACTGTCACTCGAGCGAATTGCTTCTTACTTCGCCGAAGGTGCTTTATTTGCTTTTAGGGAGGGCAAAGCAAAAAAGCAGAGATCGAGGTACGTAATGGATAATGCCGCACGCACGGTCAAACACACGGATGAGATTTCAGACAGAGCATAACAAGAGAAATATGGTGATATTTTGATTCGGTGAACAGCACGGATGTGCAAGAAGGCTTGTCGTCGCGTGAGTAGAGAACGAACGCGGAGATTTGTGTCTGTTGTTACGGGCCGAGTCACCGGCGAACCCAAACACCCGACTCGAAATTCCGGTGCGGCATTTGACTGGCGGGCGCGTGTTGTCAAAACAGGGGGGCCCACCGCGGCTGGGCGACGGGCGAATGTGTACACACACACACACACGCGCGCGCATACGCTTATACACTCACACACGCGCGACACGACACGGCGCGCGGCGTCGAAATGTTTATCGTCGGTTCCCCTCCGTAGCCTTTTCCACGGACGCCCTGCACGCACGCCGGCGAACGACTGAATCGATCGGCACATCTCCGCCTCCGCTCGGGAACGTCTACGCCAGCATCTTCTACGCCAGAGCGGGCGGTGAGGAGGCGCGGCGAGGGGGGGTAGAAAATGCAGACGCGACACTCTTTTGTTGGTCGCTCGTCTCTTTTTTTTCCCCTCTCTCTCTCTCTCCCTCTCTCTCCACGCGAGTGTCAGCTGTCTGGCGCGGTAGAATGGGGCACGACGGTGGAGGGGAGAGCTGAGCGACGGTGCGCTTGCGCAGAGAGCTCGCTCGCCCGTCTTTTGTTTTTCATTTCGCAACGCCCGCCCTTCGCTTTTTTGTTCCTTCTCCGTGGCGGCGGAGCGGCGCTCTCCGCGTCGCGCGATTGGCCGGCGGCAGCGGCGCAGGCCACGCCCCGCCCGTCCCGTCGGCACCCGCGCAGCGTCCCGTTGCCGTGGCAACGCGTCAGACACCGCCTCCTCCTCCTCTCCTAGTGGCACCGGCGCGCTGAGGCGGACCACACACGTAGGTGCTACAAGTTTAAATGGCGCGCATGTGCAAGAATTCTGTGCAGGCCTGCGCTCCCGTAGGTACAAGCACAGACGTAAATACGGGCTGGCCGTAAAAAATACTCTCCTCCCTCGGTGTCCAATTTGTGGTATGATTTTTGAGCAGAGTTTCAAAATAAATTGGATGCAGAAGGAGAATACTGACAGTATCAAATAACGTAGTTCATGAAATAAGTTCGTGGGTTGTGGAAAATAATTTGATGCTAAATCACAGAAAGACTCAGTTTTTGCAGTTTCTAACTCACCATTCAACAAGAACTGATATTTTGATCAGACAGAATGGAAATATTATAAGCGAGACGAAACAGTTCAAGTTCCTAGGCGTTCGGATAGTAAGCTGTTGTGGAAAGCCTATGTTCAGGATCTTGTTAAGAAACTAAATGGTGCTTTATTTACCATTAGAACAGTATCTGAAATAAGTGACAGTTCAACACGAAAAGTAGTCTACTTCGCATATTTTCATACGCTTATGTCATATGGTATTATTTTCTGGGGTAATTCTTCTGATTCAAAAAGGGTGTTGGTTCAAATGGCTCTGAGCACTATGCGACTTCTGAGGTCATCAGTCGCCTAGAACTTAGAACTAATTAAACCTAACTAACCTAAGGACATCACACACATCCATGCCCGAGGCAGGATTCGAACCTGCGACCGTAGGCCACACCGGCCGGCAAAAAAGGGTGTTTTTGGGTCAAAAACGGGTTGTTCGAGCTATATGTGGTGTAAGTTCGAGAACCTCTTGTCGACCCCTATTCAATGGTCTGGGAATTCTGACATTGCCCTCACAGTATGTATTTTCTTTAATGTCGTTTGTTGTTAGCAATATTAGCTTATTCCCAAGAGTTAGCAGCTTTCACTCAGTTAATACTAGGCAGAAATCAAATCTGCATGTGGAAAGCACTTCCTTGACTCTTGTGCAGAAAGGAGTGCACTATTCTGCTGCATCCATTTTCAATAAGCCACCACAACAACTCAAAAATCTTAGCAGTAGCCCAAACTCTTTTAAGTCCAAACTGAAGAGTTTCCTCATGGCTCACTCCTTCTATTCTGTCGAGGAGCTCCTGGAAGAGCTGAAAAATTAAGCTAATTCCAGTTTTACATTGTTGATTTTCTTTATTTAAACTTACGAATTGTCGCCTGAATACGTTTCTTGTATTTCGTTTTATCTGTTTCTACTATCGTGTTATAATTTCATGTATGGACTCGTTCCGTGACCATGGAGACTTCTCCTTAATTTGGTTCCACGGAACAATAAATAAATAAATAAATAAATGATGTTTTGTAGTAGTCAGCCACTTAACACTTTGATTTTTGAGCAGAGTTTGAAAAAATATTAGAAGCAGTAGGAGAATACTGATATTGATTCGTAGTAGTCAGGCACTTAACACTTTTCGCGAAAAGCAGCGAACAGCGGATGGACCAAAGTTTCTTTCATTTTCCTACTTAATTTAGTACTTTCATTCTCTGCATCTTGAAACTAAGTCAGTCTTTGTTCAGTTTCTGCGTTTATTACGGGAAATAACGGGAATAAGAGAACCGAAAATGGTTTATTTCAGAAACCGGTTGTTTTGAGCTAGTTTAATATTCCCATTAACCTGTCGTTGGAAAAAAAATACCGATACACCCAAAAACAGGTTGTTCCAGTGATAACTGCCATCCCTACTACTCACAGATGTTTCAGTGATGATGATGGCAAAGTTATTGCGGTCGCACATTACTCTAGAATACAGCTCGTGCAAACAGAACCTTACAGACAAGGATGGAGGTAGATGTGGGCCGCCCACACGAAGTATTGCCCACCCTTGCTGGACAACTACGGCAACACCTCGGCAATACATCGGCAACTACCTCAGTCCACCTGCGAAATCGCCAATATTGCCCTATCGTACCGCAGAATTAATGTTTATTGCAGCTACGTTGCAGCAATATTAATAAAAAAATATTCCGGCCACACTTTGTCGTAAAAGCCGCCCATGTTAATTGCGTTCACATGGGCGGCATTTTGCGGCAATATGTGGCCGTGATGGTGTTGCCACAAACATTGCTGCAATGTGCCTGCAATACTCGATGGTACTGCGTTATGGTCGAGCAATATACGTGATGTAGCAGGCTGTATCTGGTAGTTGCCGAAGTATTGCCAAAGTGTTGCGAATGTTGTTGTGTTCCAGACATGAGAGTTGGTCGGGAAAGGGCGACAGGGATCGGGGAGAAACGGGAATAGTCAGATGGCTTAAGTGAGGGGGAGTCTTGATCGGAACATGTTGTTAAAATTCCCATATTACAAAATCTGAAGGTTGGAATTAGTACTGAATGACGAACTAAGAGTGTTTTCCAACTTCTGACTTGATTCAGACAACAGCCTCAGCCTAGTATACGAGATGTGATAAAAAAGTAACGGGATTTTTGTTTGGCTTGAAGATTATTTATTTATTCATCAACGTCAGTTTTGTCCCTTAAAAGTAAACCCCTTCTATTATAATACATTAGTGCCATCGCTTTTTCCAATGTTGGTAGCACTTCTGGAATTCACTTTTCGTTATTGTGTTCAGCTCTTTCAGCGATTCAGTTTTTATCTCATCAGTGGTGGTGAAACTATGTCCTTTCCTGCATCTCTTCAGCCTCGGGAGTAGAAAGAAGTCGCAGGGGGCCATGTCTGGCGAATACTGTGGCTGAGGAAACTTAACGGTTTTGTTTCTTACCAAGAAAAATTACGAACAAGAGTTGAGGTGTGAATGGAAGCCCTTTTTTTTCAGTCACCTGTCTTCTGACTGGTTTGATGCGGCCCGCCACGAATTCCTTTCCTGTGCTAACCTCTTCATCTCAGAGTAGCACTTGCAACCTACGTCCTCAATTATTTGCTTGACGTATTCCAATCTCTGTCTTCCACTACAGTTTTTGTCCTCTACAGCTCCCTCTAGTACCATGCAAGTTATTCCCTGATGTCTTATCACACGTCCTACAATCCTGTCCTTTCTCCTTGTCAGTGTTTTCCACATATTCCTTTCCTCTCCGATTCTGCGAAGAACCTTCTCATTCCTTACCTTATCAGTACACCTAATTTTCAACAATCGTCTTTAGCACCACATCTCAAATGCTTCGATTCTCTTCTGTTCCGGTTTTCCCACAGACCATGTTTCACTACCACACAATGCTGTACTCCAAAAGTACATTCTCAGAAATTTCTTCCTCAAATTAAGGCGTATGTTTGATAACAGTAGTCCTCTTCCGACCAGGAATGCCCTTTTTGCCATTGCTAGTCTGCTTTAGAAATCCTCCCTGCTCCGTCCGTCATTGGTTATTTTATTGCCTCGGTAGCAGAATTCCTTAGCTTCATCTACTTCGTGATCATCAATCCTGATGTTAAGTTTCTCGCTGTTCTCATTTCTGCTACTTCCCATAACTTTCGTGTTTCCTCGATTTACTCTCAGTCCATATTCTGTACTTATTAGACTGTTCATTCAGTTCAGCAGATCATTTAATTCTTCTTCACTTTCACTCAGGATAGCAGGGTCATCAGCGAATCGTGTCATTGGTACCCTTTCACCTTGAATTTTAGTTCCACTCCTGAACCTTTCTTTTATTTCCCTCATTAGCTTCTTCGATGTACAGACTAAACAGTAGGGGCGAAAGACTACATCCCTGTCTTACATCCATTTTAATCCGAGCACTTCGTTCTCGGTCGTCCACCCTTAATATTCCATCTTGGCTCTTGTACATGTTGTATATTACCCATCTCTCCCTATAGCTGACCCCTATTTCATTACTACACTATCGTCATGCAATTTCCACGAGTAGTTTTGCCACGGTTCTGGTCCTTTTTCTCTGATTGCTTCAAGCAAACGGCGCCTACCTCCAGGTAGTGTGTGAAACCTTATGGGACTTAACTGCTAAGGTCATCAGTCCCTAATCTTACACACTACTTAACCTAAACTATCCTAAGGACAAACACACACACACCCATGCCCGATGGAGGACTCGAACCTCCGCCGGGACCAGCCGTCCAGGTAGTATTCTTTAGTGACTGTACGACCACAAGCCAGGAAATCGTGACCACTATTGCACGATACTTGCTTTCCGCCCCCTCGCCAGGCCTCCTCAATTTTATAAATGGCACCTGTACTATAGAAGACGCCGGCGGCCATTTGCAGCAACAAGCATCAATACTCAAACTAAAGTTTTATTCGGTGGTTTTGATCAAGTTAGAATTTGAATATTATTATAATGAAGTTTTAATACCACTTTACAGAGTTTATTAAATGAAATATGCCCATGAGTGGGACATAGACAGGTGATTAACTGAAATACGCCTACCAAATATTCTGTGCAATGATAAGGGAATATGGTGTGGCTGGGAGAAGTCACTGTAACATATTTATATAATAACACAATCACATTTATTCAACAAACATTACCATCTCAAATTTTCCCTCTCGCTTATCACGGAATGCTGGCGTGGTACAAATAGTATCATATCTAAGTAAAGTTAGTTAAACATCCGGCTAACATGTGCCGTGAATCGACAATGACTGCCGCCTGCACATTTCTATCATCATGTAGCCACTAACACACACACACTAACATTCACTCTCTTCATTTCATCTAACAGATAAAAGAGGAAGGTTCCCATACACCAAGTGGGACAACATTGGGAGAGAGCACATGGTTCCCACTGTAACTTTAATTGGGGCAAGTCCCGTCTTCACGTTTAACTAACTCCGCGAGTTTTACTTGATATTATGAAGGAACAATTAAATCGCACGCGTGAATTTACGTAGAAGATCCAGCTCGATCACGAAATGTGATTACGTCGAGCTGGAGCTTCTCACCAAGAAATGCGCGGGGTCTGCGGACCACATGTCACCAATCTCTCCACAATCAGTAATCAATAAACACATTTAAATAAAATACACTTTGCATATATACTTCACACTCACACTGAAATGCAAATTGAGCAATTCTGACAAGGGGAGGCCGCCAATTGTGAAATTCAGATTCGATTCCTACTACGCATAATAAAAGCTCATAGCCAGACGTGTAATGTGGCAAAGCACCAAGATGCACTTCCCAGCCGTTGTCGAGAAAATCGACAGTTAAAAGAAACCGTTGCCGTGAAATACTCTCTACGACATAAAACTTTCCACAGCGTCGTGGCGCAGCGGTAAGCGCTCGGTTTTGTAATTCGAAGGGCGGCGGATCGAATCTCGCACCATGCAACTTTTTTTTTTTTTAGTATTTGTTTTTTGTAATTCAAATGTGTATACATATATATACATACACACACACACACACACACACACACACATATATATATATATATATATATATATATATATATATATATATATATATAATTCCCGGCAATCAGTTGCAACAATTATGCATATAATAAGTTGTTGAAAGTCGTTTGTCGTGGAAAAACTGGCGACTTCGAACATCATTAAGTTTTCCGCAAACAAAGTTGTATTTCACAAATGTTATTAATTGTCTTCATAATGTTAACCACGTATAGTTAACGGAAGACGTAGAAACGATATTCCGAAACGAATACGTATAGCGTAAGTCAAACGTTCGAATTAGAATAGAGACCCCACGAACACAAATTTGCTGTGGCAGGTATGAAATATAAACTCCGTTACTCGCTCGATACACTTGAAGGACAGACGTTGAATGGGCCGAAACGAGCCACCGCATAACAGCGTAGTTGCCTGCTAACTTCGAAAGAAGGTAGATGCGGTCCCTACCGCAACTTATAACATCGTCGAAAATCTGTGCGGACATGAGAGCTTTGGTACACCCTGTTAAACAAACGGAAAAATGGAGGCGGTACAATTGGAGAGCGGTCCACCTTCACCAACATGCATAAGCAATTCATTAATAGTTTATATATATATATATATATATATATATATATATATATATATATATATATATATATTTGAATTACAAAAAACTAATAACAAAAAAAATTGCATGGCACGAGATTCGATCACGCGACCTCCGGATTACGAACCCGAGCGCTTACCGCTCCGCCACGACGCTGTAGAAAACCATTAACCGTAGAGAGTATTTCATGGCAACGGTTTCTTTTAACTGTCGATTTTCTCGACAACGCCTGAGAAATGCATCTTGGTGCGTTGCCACATTGCACCTCTGGCCATGAGCTTTTATTATGCGCAGTATGAATCGAATCTGAATTTCATAATTGGCGGCCTCCCCTTGTGAGTATTACTCGGCACTGAGCGCCTGTTCACTCCCAAGTGCAGTGAACACAATTCCCATGAAATTACTTGGCGAAAGAAATCATCTCCCTGTCTCTCCTAACCGAGATGATTCTAGGAAATACCACAGGGGCTTTCCTCAGCAGGGAAGCTGCTTCCAAGTTCAAAGTGAACGTGGAATTCTAAATCTTCGCTAACTATCGGAGCGATAGAGCAGAGCGTGCTCACTCAGCCAGGTCTTCCCAGCAACAACCCCGATACGGTCTCCCTCGTCCGGGTCCACACATCCTGGCCGCAGGGACTCAGAGATACCGCACACGGTTATTTGCCAACCTTTTTTTTTTTTGGTCATCAGTCTACTGACTTGTTTGATGCGGCCCGGCACAAATTCCTTTCCTGTGCTAACCTCTTCATCTCAGGGTAGCACTTGCAACCTACGTCCTCAATTATTTGCTTGACGTATTCCAATCTCTCTCTTCCTCTACAGTTTTTGCCCTCTACAGTTCCCTCTGGTACCATGGAAGTCATTCCCTCATGTCTTAGCAGATGTCCTATCATCCTGTCCCTTCTCCTTATCAGTGTTTTCCACATGTTCCTTTCCTCTCCGATTCTGCGTAGAACCTCCTCATTCCTTACCTTATCAGTCCACCTAATTTTCAACATTCGTCTATTGCACCACATCTCAAATGCTTCGATTCTCTTCTGTTCCGGTTTTCCCACAGTCCATGTTTCACTACCATACAATGCTGTACTCCAGACGTACATCCTTAGAAATTTCTTCCTCAAATTAAGGCCGGTATTTGATATTAGTAGACTTCTCTTGGCCAGAAATGCCTTTTTTGCCATAGGGAGTCTGCTTTTGATGTCCTCCTTGCTCCGTCCGTCATTGGTTATTTCACTGCCTAGGTAGCAGAATTCCTTAACTTCATTGACTTCCCGACCATCAATCCTGATGTTAAGTTTCTCGCTGTTCTCATTTCTACTACTTCTCATTACCTTCGTCTTTCTCCGATTTACTCTCAAACCATGCTGTGTACTCATTAGACTGTTCATTCCGTTCAGCAGATCATTTAATTCTTCTTCACTTTCACTCAGGATAGCAATGTCATCAGCGAATCGTATCATTGATATCCTTTCACCTTGTATTTTAATTCCACTCCTGAACCTTTCTTTTATTTCCATCATTGCTTCCTCGATGTACAGACTGAAGAGTAGGGGCGAAAGGGTACAGCCTTGTCTTACACCCTTCTTAATACGAGCACTTCGTTCTTGATCGTCCACTCTTATTATTCCCTCTTGGTTGTTGTACATATTGTATATGACCCGTCTCTCCCTATAGCTTACCCCTACTTTTTTCAGAATCTCGAACAGCTTGCACCATTTTATATTGTCGAACGCTTTTTCCAGGTCGACAAATCCTGTGAAAGTGTCTTGATTTTTCTTTAGCCTTGCTTCCATTATTAGCCGTAACATCAGAATTGCCTCTCTCGTCCCTTTACTTTTCCTAAAGCCAAACTGATCGTCACCTAGCGCATTCTCAATTTTCTTTTCCATTCTTCTGTATATTATTCTCGTAAGCAGCTTCGATGCACGAGCTGTTAAGCTGATTGTGCGGTAATTCTCGCACTTGTCAGCTCTTGCCGTCTTCGCAATGGTGTGGATGATGCTTTTCCGAAAGTCAGATGGTATGTCGCCAGACTCATATATTCTACACACCAACGTGAATAGTCGTTTTGTTGCCACTTCCCCCAATGATTTTAGAAATTCTGATGGAATGTTATCTATCCCTTCTGCCTTATTTGACCGTAAGTCCTCCAAAGCTCTTTTAAATTCCGATTCTAATACTGGATCCCCTGTCTCTTCTAAATCGACTCCTGTTTCTTCTTCTATCACATCAGACAAATCTTCACCCTCACAGAGGCTATCAATGTATTCTTTCCACCTATCTGCTCTCTCCTCTGCATTTAACAGTGGAATTCCCGTTGCACTCTTAATGTTACCACCGTTGCTTTTTAATGTCACCAAAGGTTGTTTTGACTTTCCTGTATGCTGAGTCAGTCCTTCCGACAATCATATCTTTTTCGATGTCTTCACATTTTTCCTGCAGCCATTTCGTCTTAGCTTCCCTGCACTTCCTATATATTTCATTCCTCAGCGACGTGTATTTCTGTATTTCTGATTTTCCCGGAACTTGTTTGTACTTCCTCCTTTCATCAATCAACTGAAGTATTTCTTCTGTTACCCATGGTTCCTTCGTAGCTACCTTCTTTGTACCTATGTTTTCCTTCCGAACTTCAGTGATGGCCCTTTTTAGAAATGTCCATTCGTCTTCAACTGTACTGCCTACTGCTATTGCCAACCTAACGAGCGCTAATGACGCGCGTGGAGCTTATGCCTCTCTGGTCGAGTGCAGTCGCGCTCTACTAGATTCGAGGTTGGCTACACTTCCACTATGCCTATAGCACACCCACAGCCGACATCTTACGCATACCTCATCATACGTTCGCATTCACACTTTGCAGACAATTACCATATCTGATATTAAAATGATCGTCTGTATTTAAATGACCCTATCTTACTAATTATCACCAGGCTCTTCCCTGAGTGTCGGAAGGGCACTCGGGTGTCTCTAGTTGTGGGGTCGAGCCATGTAGCGGCTTACATGGAGCCGTTACACTATCCCATTATAATGGAAGAAAACAGTGAGAAGAACCTAGACATGTGGTCGAGCTTGACGAATTTTTTTCGTGGTCTTAGCTCTTCAGTCGCCACTGGGACGATCGGGTGTCGGCTTCGACGTCATACCCGTAGACCCATGTTTCGTCACCTGTTGTAACCTTGTTCAGAAGTTCTGGACCATTGTCGACTTTATTCTGCAGTTGGCTGGTTGGTTTGCTCTGGGGTATGAAGGAACCAAACTACAAGGTCATCAGTCCCTTTTTCCTCAAGCAAAAAAGTCTCGAGGTAAAAAAATTAAAAACAAAGTAGTTGAGGGAAGTAAAAGGGCGTAAAACTAACGGCGAACCACTCCAAAAAGAAAATGAAAGAAGCGAACCAAAGGGGGAAACGTACACTAAAACAAGAAGGTATTAAAAGCATAAAGCAGATGGCTCGGGCTGCCTAATCACAAAGATAATAAAGGATAAGCCAGCCAGCCTGCAACATATTAAAATCGCCAGCCTAAAAGACAAGGCGAGAAGACAAACAACAAGGCAAACGAAATGCAAAGTAAGAGCGACGAAGACGGAAAAGGGAGGGAGGCAGGAGGCCTGGGAACAAACTTTGCTGCTACGCGTTTCATGCCCGAAAAAGAAACTGATTCGGAGATTTTCCAGAAATATTTTCTCTAGTTGTTCCACATTATCGTCAGTAGTTGACGTGCTATGACGTCAAGAGCGGCCGTCGTCTTCGACATCTTCTCTACCCTCTTCCAAACATTTATACCACTGGTCAACTCTTGTCTCAATACAAAGTCAACACTTAGAATGCGGTGTTGCACATTATTCTTTTTTCCAAGTAAAATTTAACGCAAGTTTGTTGATCCGTCTTTTTCCAAAGTAAAAGACCGTCGAGCACTCGAAAGCACGTATAACCTTTTCGACTGTTGTTCTTGTTGTTGTGGTCTTCAGTCCTGAGACTGGTTTGATGCAGCTATCCATGCTACTCTCTCCTGTGCAAGCTTCTTCATCTCCCAGTACCTACTGCAGCCTACATCCGTCTGAATCTGCTTAGTGTATTAATTCTTGGTCTCCAATACTACATTGGTGATCCCTTGATGCGTCAGAACATGTCCTACCAACCGATCCCTTCTTCTTGTCATGATGTGCCACAAACTCCTCTTCTCCTGAATTCTATTCAATACCTCCTCATTAGTTATGTGATCTACACATATAATCTTCAGCATTCTTCTGTAGCACCACATTTCGAAAGCTTCTATTCTACTCTTGTGCTGACTACTTATCGTCCATGTTTCACTTCCATGCATGGCTACACTCCATACATATACTTTCAGAAACGACTTCCTGACACTTAAATCTATACTCGATGTTAACAAATTCCTCTTCTTCAGAAATGCTTTCCTTGCCATTGTCAGTCTACATTTTATATCATCTCTACTTCGACCATCATCAGTTATTTTGCTCCCCAAGTAGCAAAACTCCTTTACTACTTCAAGTGTCTCATTTCCTATTCTAATTCCCTCAGCATCACCCGACTTAATTCGATTACATTCCATTATCCTCGTTTTGCTTTTGTTGATGTTCATCTTATATCCTCCTTTCAAGACACTGTCCATTCCGTTCAACTGCTCTTCCAAGTCCTTTGCTGTCTCTGACAGAATTACAATGTCATCGGCGAACCTCAAAGTTTTTACTTCTTCTCCATGAATTTTAATACCCACTCGGAATTTTTCTTTTGTTTCCTTTACTGCTTGGTCAATATACAGATTGAATAGCATCGGGGAGAGGCTACAACCCTGTCTCACTCCCTTCCCAACCACTGCTTTCCTTTCGTGTCCCTCGACTCTTATAACTGCCATCTGGTTTCTGCACAAATTGTAAATAGCCTTTCGCTCCCTGTATCTTACTTCTGCCACCTTTAGAATTTGAAAGAGAATATTCCAGTCAACATTGTCAAAAGCTTTCTCTAAGTCTACAAATGCTAGAAACGTAGGTTTGCCTTTCCTTAATCTTTCTTCTAAGATAAGTCGTAGGGTCAGTATTGCCTCACGTGTTCCAACATTTCTACGGAATCCAAACTGATCTTCCCCGTGGTCGGTTTCTACCAGTTTTTCCATTCGTCTGTAAAGAATTCGCGTTAGTATTTTGCACCTGTGGCTTATTAAACTGATAGTTCGGTAATTTTCACATCTGCTTTCTTTGGGATTGGAATTACTATATTCGTATGTTGTCTACTCCCAGGGCCTTGTTTCGACTCAGGTCTTCCAGTGCTCTGTCAAACTCTTCACGCAGTATCGTATCTCCCATTTCATCTTCATCTACATCCTCTTCCATTTCCATAATATTGTCCTCAAGTACATCGCCCTTGTATAGACTCTCTATATACTCCTTCCACCTTTCTGCTTTTCCATTTCCATAATATTGTCCCCAAGTACATCGCCCTTGTATAGACCCTCTATATACTCCTTCCACCTTTCTGCTTTCCCTTCTTTGCTTAGAACTGGGTTTCCATCTGTGCTCTTGATATTCATACAAGTGGTTCTCTTTTCTCCAAAGGTGTCTTTAATTTTCCTGTGGGCAGTATCTATCTCGCCCCTAGTGGGGTAAGCCTCTACATCCTTACATTTGTCCTTTAGCCATTCCTGCTTAGCCATTTGGACTTCCTTTTCGACTGTCAACATTAAACTATATATTCAAAAGAGCTGAATATGCAAATTTACATCAGGTAGATGTTGTAATGGTACTTCAATTACGTAACCGTTATGGCACCTCAACTCAACCTCTCGATACCAGCAATATTCTACTGCGTTTCTGTAACATATTTCTGAGAAAACATTCACATTGGATTTCATTAATGTAGAGGTACTTTGATACAACGATATGTATATATTGCAATGATACTTTTCTTATGTGCATTCTTTCTTTTGTCACTACGATCTTTGAGTAATTTTAATTCTGATTTTTGGGCGTGTAAGCGGTTTTTAGAGAGAGTCAAGCCTCGGCCGTCATGCTGAAAAGACGCAAATTGTAGTCAGTTTATGAAATGTGAACTTTAACAGTGAGGAAGATATTTTCAAGTATGTTTTATATTGTGAAGTGATGTTGCAACAAAAGTAATAAAAAAGAAGTGTAACTTAAATTCGGAGTGCTGATTACTATTTTACATCACCATTGTCCTAACTTGTAAAAGTTTAATCTTCAAGAATGGTTTGTGAAGCGCATCTATAAAACTTTTGAATATCGCAGAATAACACCTAGGCCTCTTTGCTTGGAATCATCACCACCTAGATTTTCGACGATTAAGCCACGAGTTCACAACGAGACCAGCGTGGGAAACAGGAAAAGATGAGTGCCTAGTTTATCCATTATTTCAAGAAACGACTTTACTAACTGTGCTCTAATGACTCCTGCCACATAATATAACTTTGTTGTTGGCCGGAAATGCAATATTTAGCAGCGTGAGCAGCACTACAATCATGATTAATTTTTGACCTTTGTTGTGGTAGGGTTGTTAGAATGTGTACCAACAAAATAAAACTAAGCGGAAATATACAAAAAAAAAAAAAAAAAAAAAAAATCACGCGAAATTAAAAAAATTGCTATTACTTTTCTATCACACCCCGTACATTTGCTGTAAGTGAGTTTGCGTCCACGAAAGACCAAGTCCTTATACAGAGAGGTTGATAACTAAGACAATTTCGTCTATTAAGCCGTCAGCGCGAACTGCGTCTGCATAAACGACTTGACCAGAGGTGAACGAATTCTCGTCCTAGCGGACCTGCCTGCCCCTAGCTCCACCGCAACCATCAAAGCAGCTCAACCTGCCGCAGCAGACTACGGGCCTGCGAGCACACTCGTGACGTCACATAGTGAAGGCCGGGTCTGTATCGGAACGCTCCTGTTAAGCGCTCTGCAGCTATACGAACTTTACGAGTTGTACAGCTGAGACCGCATAGGGATTCTCGTGCTTTCCTCTTCTACGTGGCCTTGTAATGAAAGTATGGAAATTTATTTCATTGCGTAAAGTAACTGATCAAAACTTCCCTATGATGTTTCAAGATGTAAAATTATTTTGACGATTAGCCTTAAATACGAGTTTCTAGGCTCGAATACAAACAGTAATTTCAAATTCTGTCTTTTACCTCACGAGCTACGTTTTCTTGCAGTAAAAAATCGGCAATATGCAACAACAAGCAGACGTTTTCGGTTTTAAATAAAGCAGCGGGAGCTCCTACAGAATTTAAGAATTACGGAGATGATAGATAAACTCCAGTGGAAGACTCTGCAGGAGAGACGCTCAGTAGCTCGGTACGGGCTTTTGTTGAAGTTGCGAGAACATACCTTCACCGAGGAGTCAAGCAGTATATTGCTCCTTCCTACGTATATCTCACGAACAGACGATGAGGATGAAATCAGAGAGATTAGAGCCCACACATAGGCATACCGACAATCCTTCTTTCCACGAACAATACGAGACTGGAATAGAAGGGAGAACCGATAGAGGTACTCAAGGTACCCTCCGCCACACACTGTCAGGTGGCTGGCGGAATATGGATGTAAATGTTGACGTAGATGTAAGAATTTGTTTCCCTGGTTATTTTCGTAAATTTTCCTCTCCACTTCAAAATTTGCTCACCTCACACGAAACTCAAATCATTCGGCGAAATGGAGCACCTCCTGACATAATATTTAATAAATCAAAAAAAACCGAAAATATATTTTATTTCGCTGTTTCTCCAGAACTTTAGAACCTTAAACATGAAAAGACTGTTTCTCCTATACCCTTGACTGAAATTCATCTCACAGAGTGCTGTTAATTTAATCAGAATGCACTTACATCGAAATTCTGCTTTCTATACTGCTTAATCTGTCGAACACTGAATTCATCAAAGCAATTCTCTAAGGTAGTTTACTCAAATTGAAATTATTTCCGAATAGCTGTATATGTAAAACTGAACAAAACCATTCTGCAGCTCTTCCAAATAAAAGTACTGAAACCTCAATAATCTGGTAGGAATGATAAGGAATACAAAACAGTTTCGAGACACACTAATTAATATAACTATTCTGCGTGACAATAGTTGCAAATGTGAGAGACATGTCACAGCCAACTTCGTATTAACCTCGCAGCAATGGTGCAGAATTAAGAAACGAATTATACTGGTACATGGTACATAACTGCTTTTAAAAACAATTGGCAAATGCGGTGCAATGGAAACAAATAAGACGCTATAATTTTTTTTTCATTTATTTATCCTTGAATGATGCGTAGACACAAATTCCTGTCTGGGAATAGCTGCAATCCACCTATTTCTCAACTTCACACATTTGGGAAAACGAAACATGTGCACTTTCATGCCTTTTTGGGATTTATAATTTCCCTGGCAAAAGGGAACGCAACACTTGTATCCCATATTTCGAAGAACTGAAGGCGAGTACTGTATGAAATATATATCACTTTCACGCGGCACACACTTTCAACATACCATACACGCCAACAGCACTGCCGAGTGCAGATAATATGGCCAACAGTTTGTGACGTCACGTGCCAATATGGCCGCTGTGCGTAGGCCTTGTATCTAGAAGGCGTTGGGTAGCATTCATCTGACGTTAGCTGAGGAGAGCCGTGCGTCATAGTGACGTAGGCACGCGTCATCATGAGTTTGACGAGTTGTCCTATCCACTGTTGTGTGCATTCTGTATACATCGACTGTTGTGTGCGTCTTGAATCTGCATTGTTATTTGTTCATGTGCTTTCATTGTCCTATTGTCCGGCGTCGTTAGCGTGTACGACGTTCTGAACATGGGCTCTAACGGAGATGAGAGAACTTTCGAGCAGATCCATGAAGATAGTCTGAAAGATTTCACTATCTTTCTTAGTTGATTTACAACACGAAGGCAAAATTAAATGGAACTAGATGGTTTAATGTTTCTAGCAACATTCGGAATTATCCTCAGAACCACTTCAGTTTCTCAGTTTAACGTTTCTGCCCAATTTCTTCCTATTTCACGTTATTATCCACATGATTTATTCAATATTAATCGGATTGAAAACATGACTCGACACTTTCTTAACTTTCGTTATGGTTATGATTCCTTCATTCAGATATTCGTTGCGTTCACGAAACACACAATAACATCCCACATTCTTTGGATTGCAACTTAATAATTAATTGCTTCACTTTTCTGTCCACACGATTTATGCACGATTCATCAAATGGTTCAAATGGCTCTGAGCAGTATGGGAGTTAACATCTATGGTCATCAGTCCCCTAGAACTTAGAACTACTTAAACCTAACTAACCTAAGGACATCACACAACACCCAGTCATCACGAGGCAGGGAAAGTCCCTGACCCCGCCGGGAATCGAACCCGGGCGCGGGAACGATCCATCGGATTTAAAAAGAATGACAAGGTTTTTTTTTTTTATTTCGTTATGGCTCCTTCGCTCAGACATTAATTATGTTCATGAAATACACAATAACATCGCAAATTGTTGGGATTACATTTAACAATTCATTCAGCTGGGGTTGAGCATATCTCACGACTCCTGCCGCTTCGTTTGTACACATGTATTCACATTTAGCTCTGACGTTATATCGGTACAACTGCAAAGATCGATATACGTACTCATTTAGTCGATTTAGGTTATTTACGTCACGATGACGTAGCGTTACGTCATTATGACGTAGGGTTCTCCTCACCTAGCGTCACTTGAATGCTACCCGAAGGCTTTGAGCAGAGACGACTAGAGCAAATGTTGTGTACTGAAGTGCAGTGGTTGAAGCAGGCCAGCTTGGGTTTCCCCAAGACTGGCGAGTTTCACGAGACCAGTTCAGCCCGCTGCGCACCTGGTAACAGGTTGCCTGTCACTCCAACGTTACTACAGTAAGGTTGAAGGATTCTCATGCTACCCCACTGACTTCAAATTAAGCGCTGTCCTCAAGAAGTTGAATCTAGGGAGAATGGCGTCTCGTGTAAATTCGTGTCCTGGACCTGCTATACCCTTGCAAGATTCCCTACCCTTATTACGAACCCGCAGCACGCAAAAAAGTTATTATAATTCAAGTGCTCAGGATGAACAGGTTACTGAAATCAGACATTGCTCTTTTCAGACTTACAAGGAGAGGTCCCCAGTGCTGCTATCGACTTTCTGAAACTATTTTTAGGTTTGTATAGCTTAAGAACCCATGTATCACACACTGCAGCCATTCACCCTGGTTGGCCCTCGTTCGCGAGTAATTGATGGAAAAAGAAAGTTACGAATTTTGTGTGAAACTCAGTAGCGTTAAAAACAGGAGCATTTTGGTGTGTGAAGTAATGGATAGGATAATAGCTTCCCAAAGAAAGCAGGTGTTGACAGATGTGAAAATTACCGAAATATCAGTTTAATAAGTCACCGCTGCAAAATACTAACGCGAATTCCTCACAGACGAATGGAAAAACTGGTAGAAACCGACCTCGGGAAATATCAGTTTGGATTCCCTAGAAATGTTGGAACACGTGAGGCAATACTGACCCTACGACTTATCTTAGAAGAAAGATTAAGGAAAGGCAAACCTACGTTTCTAGCATTTGTAGACTTAGAGAAAGCTTTTGACAATGTTGACTGGAATATTCTCTTTCAAATTCTAAAGGTGGCAGAGGTAAGATACAGGGAGCGAAAGGCTATTTACAATTTGTGCAGAAACCAGATGGCAGTTATAAGAGTCGAGGGACACGAAAGGAAAGCAGTGGTTGGGAAGGGAGTGAGACAGGGTTGTAGCCTCTCCCCGATGCTATTCAATCTGTATATTGACCAAGCAGTAAAGGAAACAAAAGAAAGATTCGGTGTAGGTATTAAAATCCATGGAGAAGAAATAAAAACTTTGAAGTTCGCCGATGACATTGTAATTCTGTCAGAGACAGCAAAGGACCTGGAGAGCAGTTCAACGGAATGGACAGTGTCTTGAAAGGAGGGTATAAGACGAACATCAACAAAAGCAAAACGAGGGTAATGGAATGTAGTCGAATTAAGTCGGGTGATGCTCAGGGAATTAGATTAGGAAATGAGGCACTTAAAGTAATAAAGGAGTTTTGCTATTTGGGGAGCAAAATAACTGATGATGGTCGAAGTAGAGAAGATATAAAATGTAGACTGGCAATGGCAAGGAAAGCAGTTCTGAAGAAGAGAAATTTGTTAACATCGAGAATAGATTTAAGTGTCGGGAAGTCGTTTCTGAAAGTATTTGTGTGGAGCGTATCCATGTATGGAAGTGAAACATGGGCGATAAATAGTTTGGACAAGAAGAGAATAGAAGCTTTCGAAATGTGGTGCTACAGAAGAATGCTGAAGATTAGATGGGTAGATCACATAACTACTGAGGAGGTATTGAATAGAATTGGAGAGAAGAGCAGTTTGTGGCACAACTTGACTAGAAGAAGGGATCGGTTGGTAGGGCATATTCTGAGGCATCAAGGGATCACCAATTTAGTATTGGAGGGCAGCATGGAGGGTAAAAATCGTAGAGGGAGACCAAGAGATGAATACACTAAGCAGATTCAGAAGGATGTGGGTTGCAGTAGGTACTGGGAGATGAAGCAGCTTGCACAGGATAGAGTAGCATGGAGAGCTGCATCAAACCAGTCTCAGGACAGAAGACAACAACAACATGTCACAGTAGTAAAATAATAATCAAATAGCAAACACATAGAACATAGTCTATTATATTAATTTTCAAAGATCAGTTACAGTAAGATAGTGTACTCGCTATGGACAGAAATTTTTGTTACGTTACTCACCGTAATACTGAAGCAGAAAAATTGTTTGAATTTCGTCATTGGTAAGGAGTGTCATTTACATAGCAGTTACTGTAATATTTCTTTGTGATAAAAGCTATAAATTATGCCACAAGCTATAAATTACGACTGTGCGTTGACAACGAAACTCAAGTGTCCAAGTTACGTAAAGTTTTACTACCAGTTTTTTTTATTATGAAAGTTACTCTGTTTTTAGCAAATGAATTGATACTGCCTTTTGTACCGTTCCATTTCCGACATTATTCATACTACAGCCAAAGACTTCATTATTACGCAATTGTCCAAAAGTTGGAAAAATTATGTTTTGATAATCTCATAAATTAAGGTTCACTTCATTTTCAGTTCACTGTCTGATTACCTCGGTTCCTAAAAAGGGATAGGATGGGTACTACTTGGATGACGACATGGGAAAATTATTTACATGACAGTACGCAGAAAACAATGTTATTTAAGCAATAAAATTCCAACTACGTTGTTCAGTCTATTACAGTTCTACTAATAAAAAGTCTTAAACCTTGCTGGCCAAGGTAGTTGACTTACACCTTCTAGAGCACGTTGGGTGGCACGGGATACATGTGGACGTGCATTGTCCTGTTGGAACAGCAAGTTCCCTTGCCGGTCTAGGAATGGTAGAACGATGGGTTCGATGACGGTTTGGATGTACCGTGCACTATTCAGTGTCCCCTCGACGATCAGCAGTGGTGTACGGCCAGTGTAGGAGATCGCTCCCCACACCATGATGCCGGGTGTTGGCCCTGTGTGCCTCGGTCGTATGCAGTCCTGATTGTGGCGCACACCTGCACGGCGCCAAACACGCATACGACCATCACTGGCACCAAGGCAGAAGCGACTCTCATCGCTGAAGACGACACGTCTCCATTCGTCCCTCCATTCACGCCTGTCGCGACACCACTGGAGGCGGGCTGCACGATGTTGGGGCGTGAGCGGAAGACGGCCTAACGGTGTGCGGGACCGTAGCCCAGCTTCATGGAGACGGTTGCGAATGGTCCTCGCCGATACCCCAGGAGCAACAGTGTCCCTAATTTGCTGGGAAGTGGCGGTGCGGCCCCCTACGGCACTGCGTAGGATCCTACGGTCTTGGCGTGCATCCGTGCGTCGCTGCGGTCCGGTCCCAGGTCGACGGGCACGTGCACCTTCCGCCGACCACTGGCGACAACATCGATGTACTGTGGAGACCTCACGCCCCACGTGTTGAGCAATTCGGCGGTACGTCCACCCGGCCTCCCGCATGCCCACTATACGCCCTCGCTCAAAGTCCGTCAACTGCACATACGGTTCACGTCCACGCTGTCGCGGCATGCTACCAGTGTTAAAGACTGCGATGGAGCTCCGTATGCCACGGCAAACTGGCTGACACTGACGGCGGCGGTGCACAAATGCTGCGCAGCTAGCGCCATTCGACGGCCAGCACCGCGGTTCCTGGTGTGTCCGCTGTGCCGTGCGTGTGATCATTGCTTGTACAGCCCTCTCGCAGTGTCCGGAGCAAGTATGGTGGGTCTGACACACCGGTGTCAATGTGTTCTTTTTTCCATTTCCAGGAGTGTAGAATCACGTGACTGTTGGCAGAACGTCGGCGGGAGTCCAAGGCAGCATTCTGATTCCTGATTTCACTTCCAGTATTTCTCAGTGGATTTCCTGCTAACTTCACCACATTAAATGTAGCTTATGTAAACACAGCTAGAAGTGATAAATTATTGCGTAACCACTGTACAAATTTAGTTTTACAGCCATTACTTCACAATGAACTTTGTGAACTGCTGAAACACTTTCGATGTTCGGCAATATATTCGCCGCGATTATTTCAGTGTTACCAATTATGAGATGCATTCTCTACTAACAATACGCGTTATGCACTGCATAAAATGTAAATATTGCGTGTGTGTGTTTTAGTGCCTTGGTTGTAGAAAGTGTTACAGACTTCATAAATCGGCATAAACAACGAAACCTGTAACGTAAACACACGTGTTCACATCGAATGTAACGAACTCAATTGTGTCGTTCACCCACAAAACGTAAAGCAGTTTCATTTGAAAGCTCTTTTTTGGTTTAAACTGTTTGTTTCGTAGATGTATCAAATAAGATATCTACAAAATCAGTACCTACTTACATGAATACTTGTTCCACAGATCATGAATACGATACTTAACAATGATGTGTCAGTGTAATGACAGGTAGACCTATCATTACATGACAATTTTTCCAGTCACTTATTTATACCTAAAAAATCGTCTACTGAGTAGGAGCTGTCATTCATAGATTCTTTTAGTTTGATTTTAAATGCTGGTTGGTTATCTGTCAGGCTTTTAATGCTTTTTGGTAAATGACCAAAGATTTTTGTAGTAGCATATTATTTATCCCATACATTCCAGCTTATTATCTGGAAACTGACATAGGCCATACAACTACCTTTTTGCAAATGGTATTCAGTATCTGTTTCTGATATTCGTATGTTTTGTAACTGGGAAGTACAAAATAAAACTAAACCCTGATGAGAAATCAAACCCCTAACTTGTTTTTGCAAATTGTTCTTTAAAATAATACCAGCATAATTCACCCCTTTTTGTACCAAAGTCAGATTTAATCCAGGATAGTAAAAATCATCCTCTCTTCTTGTGTAGTAGCAATGCACATTGCCATTGCTTTTGGTGAGTGGGAAGGGTTATTGGTAACAAATATTTCTCTCTCTCTCACACACACAATAAATAAATATATATATATATATATATATATATATATATATATATATATATATATATTGTGTGTGTGTGTGTGTATGTGCGGATGGATATGTGTGTGTGTGCGAGTGTATACCTGTCCTTTTTTCCCCCCTAAGGTAAATCTTTCCGCTCCTTTCGTCTTTTCCTCTCTTTCCCCCTTTCGTGACGAAGCAACCGTTGGTTGCGAAAGCTTGAATTTTGTGTGTATGTTTGTGTTTGTTTGTGCGTCTATCGACATGCCAGCGCTTTCGTTTGGTAAGTTCAAAAATGGTGCAAATGGCTCTGAGCACTATGGGACTCAACTGCTGAGGTCATTAGTCCCCTAGAACTTAGAACTACTTTAACCTAACTAACCTAAGGACATCACACACATCCATGCCCGTGACAGGATTCGAACCTGTGACCGCAGCGGTCACGCGGTTCCAGACTGAAGCGCCTAGAACCGCTCGGCCACCGCGGCCGGCGCGTGATATTGGCATAGTTTACCCAGGCTACAGCAAAAAGGGAATAGTCCCTGTAGCGTACACATCACATAGACTTTCACATGACGACAACACCGACGACGAGTAAGGTAACTCGTCTCCTTTGTAATTAAAAATATTTTTTTAACGCTCTTCTTTTGTCGTTGCTGTAGTGACCATCGTAAACATACTCATAACGCCCGCCACGAGACTCGCATGATCGATTTATAACCGCACGTTCGATATGTGCCGTTTCGACCCCGCGACTTCGATAGGCAGTCATTCTTGTAAATTACCTCTACGTTTTTCACGAAGTTCGTTTTATTAGTTGTGCTGAATACTATTCTTGTAAATATGTTGTCCAATTACAAATGCTATTTGTTATTTAAGAAAGAGTATACGCATGGAACGTTAACATCTCGTAAGCAGACACGCTGGCCTAGTCCGGGAAAAGATATTGTCAAAGAGTCTTCGACCATAGATATTGGTAGACTGGTCATGACGTATATTTCGTGGCACCAACATCTCTACTGCTATACCACGTGACTATTGGCAAAACAATGGTGGGTTCCTGTTGTGCTTATGGTTGTACCGAGCGTTTTGTGAAGGGAAGTAACATTAAATTTCACGTGTAAGTATTATTAGTATAATTTAGCGGCATTTCTTGAATACTGATAAACTACTGTGTGTATCATATCCTTACCCAGAACGCCACAGTTACGTAAATTGGCGGTTTGAAGTGCTGTGTGTGTTTCCAGGCGCACATTCCAATCGTATATATTTCTTCAAATGGTAAGCTACAAAGCTGCTTTTTCACTTTCGTATAGGTTTCCAAAGGATGAAGGGGGCAGGCAGATATGGATACAGGCAGTGAAACGAAAAGATTTCAAGCCTACTGCGCACACACGCATCTGTTCGAAGCACTTTGAAGAAGATATATGAGGTGACTTACCAAACGAAAGCGCTGGCATGTCGATAGACGCACAAACAAACACAAACATACACACAAAATTCAAGCTTTCGCAACCAACGGTTGCTTCGTCACGAAAGAGGGAAAGAGAGGAAAAGATGAAAGGATGTGGGTTTTAAGGGAGAGGGTAAGGAGTCATTCCAATCCCAATATATACATATATATTGTGTGTGTGTGTGTGTGTGTGTGTGTGTGTGTGTGTGTGAGAGAGAGAGAGAGAGAGAGAGAGAGAGAGAAAGAGAGAGAGAGAGAGAGAGAGAGATATTTTTTGCCAATAACCCTTCCCACTCACCAAAAGCAATGGCAATGTGCATTGCTACTACACAAGAAGAGAGGATGATTTTTACTATCCTGGATTAAATCTGACTTTGGTACAAAAAGGGGTGAATTATGCTGGTATTATTTTAAAGAACAATTTGCAAAAACAAGTTAGGGGTTTGATTTCTCATCAGGGTTTAGTTTTATTTTGTACTTCCCAGTTACAAAACATACGAATATCAGAAACAGATACTGAATACCATTTGCAAAAAGGTAGTTGTATGGCCTATGTCAGTTTCCAGATAATAAGCTGGAATGTATGGGATAAATAATATGCTGCTACAAAAATCTTTGGTCATTTACCAAAAAGCATTAAAAGCCTGACAGATAACCAACCAGCATTTAAAATCAAACTAAAAGAATCTATGAATGACAGCTCCTACTCAGTAGACGATTTTTTAGGTATAAATAAGTGACTGGAAAAATTGTCATGTAATGATAGGTCTACCTGTCATTACACTGACACATCATTGTTAAGTATCGTATTCATGATCTGTGGAACAAGTATTCATGTAAGTAGGTACTGATTTTGTAGATATCTTATTTGATACATCTACGAAACAAACAGTTTAAACCAAAAAAGAGCTTTCAAATGAAACTGCTTTACGTTTTGTGGGTGAACGACACAATTGAGTTCGTTACATTCGATGTGAACACGTGTGTTTACGTTACAGGTTTCGTTGTTTATGCCGATTTATGAAGTCTGTAACACTTTCTACAACCAAGGCACTAAAACACACACACGCAATATTTACATTTTATGCAGTGCATAACGCGTATTGTTAGTAGAGAACGCATCTCATAATTGCTAACACTGAAATATTCGCGGCGAATATATTGCCGAACATCGAAAGTGTTTCAGCAGTTGACAAAGTTCATTGTGAAGTAACGGCTGTAAAACTAAATTTGTACAGTGGTTACGCAATAATTTATCACTTCTAGCTGTGTTTACATAAGTTACATTTAATGTGGTGAAGTTAGCAGGAAATCCACTGAGAAATACTGGAAGTGAAATCAGGAATCAGAATGCTGCCTTGGACTCCCGCCGACGTTCTGCCAACAGTCACGGGATTCTATGTTGCAGCCACGCCAGATGTATAGCCGCTGCACTGCTTGCCCAGTCTATTAGTATCTATGGTCGAAGCAAATAGTGTAATAAATTGTAAATTCATTATCGCTGGGCTCCCGAGCGCGCCAAAGAAGTAACAGTTGGGAGTCGTGAGGAGACAGTTCTCGTTGGTTGTGTGTATGGGGAATACACACAACCAACGAGAACTGTCTCCGGGGAGGTGTGGCTATGCAATAGCGCGGAGATAAAAAGTCTGTCTCCGAAATGCGGAGCAGTGAAAATTGAAATGGCTGTTTCTGCGGGTGTTTTAATGCGGGCAAGCTATGTGTATGGCGTTTATTGGGCACAGTACAAATGCACCAAGAGTAATTCACGTAACATCAAGAGTACTGTGGGCCCTTGTTATTGGCTATGGTATGGCAGCAAGATCAACCTGTGCCCTATTTTACCGCTAAATGAAGCCGCTCGACAAACCAATGGCATCATAAAGTGAAGTAAGATTTAAGACTTTTTATTAGTAGAACTGTAATAGACTGAACAACGTAGTTGGAATTTTATTGCTTAAATAACATTGTTTTCTGCGAACTGTCATGTAAATAATTTTCCCAAGTCGTCATCCAAGTAGTACCCATCCTATGTCTTTTTAGGAACCGAGGTAATCAGACAGTGAACTGAAAATGAAGTGAACCTTCATTTATGAGATTATCAAAACATAATTTTTCCAACTTTTGGACAATTGCGTAATAATGAAGTCTTTGGCTGTAGTATGAATAATGTCAGAAATGGAACGGTACAAAAGACAGTATCAATTCATTTGCTAAAAACAGAGTAACTTTCATAATAAAAAAACTGGTAGTAAAACTTTACGTAACTTGGACACTTGAGTTTCGTTGTCAACGCACAGTCGTAATTTATAGCTTGTGGCATAATTTATAGCTTTTATCACAAAGAAATATTACAGTAACTGCTATGTAAATGACACTCCTTACCAATGACGAAATTCAAACAATTTTTCTGCTTCAGTATTACGGTGAGTAACGTAACAAAAATTTCTGTCCATAGCGAGTACACAATCTTACTTTAACTGATCTTTGAAAATTAATATAATAGACTATGTTCTATATGTTTCCTATTTGATTATTATTTTACTACTGTGACATGTTGTTGTCTTCTGTCCTGAGACTGGTTTGATGCAGCTCTCCATGCTACTCTATCCTGTTCAAGCTTCTTCATCTCGCAGTACCTACTGCAACCTACAGCCTTCTGAATCTGTTTAGTGTATTCATCTCTTGGTCTCCCTCTGCGATTTTTACCCTCCACGCTGTCCTCCAGTACTAAATTGGTAATCCCTTGATGCCTCAGAATATGCCCTACCAACCGATCCCTTCTTCTAGTCAAGTTGTGCCACAAACTTCTCTTCTCTCCAATTCTATTCAATACCTCCTCAGTAGTTATGTGATCTACCCATCTAATCTTCAGCATTCTTCTGTAGCACCACATTTCGAAAGCTTCTATTCTCTTCTTGTCTAAACTATTTATCGCCCATGTTTCACTTCCATACATGGCTACGCTCCACACATATACTTTCAGAAACGACTTCCTGACACTTAAATCTATTCTCGATGTTAACAAATTTCTCTTCTTCAGAAACGCTTTCCTTGCCATTGCCAGTCTACATTTTATATCCTCTCTACTTCGACCATCATCAGTTATTTTGCTCCCCAAATAACAATACTCATTTACTACTTTAAGCGTCTCTTTTTCTAATCTAATTCCCGCAGCATCACCCGACTTAATTCGACTACATTCCATTACTCTCGTTTTGCTTTTGTTGATGTTCATCTTATACCCTCCTTTCAAGACACTGTCCATTCCGTTGAACTGCTCTCCAGGTCCTTTGCTGTCTCTGACAGAATTACAACGTCATTGGCGATCCTCAAAGTTTTTGTTTCTTGTGGTTTTATGACGCCAATAACTATTCTTACGTAACATTGCTTTTATGATGCCAATAACTATTCTTACGTAACATTGCTTACAAGTATAAAGTTCAGTTTGAATTTAATTATTCTTGTTCCGGTGACGGACTTGCGAGCGTCGGTTATTTTGAGTAATGACATACTTTGGAAACCTTTTTTCCAAATTTTCCGCCAGCTACTGTTAACTAGAAACTAGCTCACGTAATAAAAATATATAAAGTTGACCGAACTTTCTTTCCAATCGTCATTGCTAAAATACTGAGCAGTGGCGATTCGGTTATAACTTCATCTGCTCTCTCGGTTTTCCATTAATCTTTGGAGTAGATGCCTTTTTCCCATAGATTAGGGACTTTAGGTACATGGTCATATAGAAAAACCTAATTAGCCGGAGAGGTGGCAATGTTATAACTGGATCTTGGGGGAGGGAGAAATTCGTTCACCTTTTATTTCGCACAAAGTTCCATTCATGAAAACAATTACTTCTAATAAGAATTATGATGAAAAATCTTGCCAAATGAGTCGTCACCAGATACCTACCCAGGCACAACAATTCTGAAACAGATACAATCAGTAAAAGCAACAAACGAGGATTATATAACAACTCTCTGAATAACTTGTTGTTACAGTGATTATTAATTATACATCAGATGGAAGCAGCCGAAGTACACTAATGGAACTTTCTGTGGTGTCACCGCCAGACACCACACTTGCTAGGTGGTAGCTTTAAATCGGCCGCGGTCCGCTAGTATACGTCGGACCCGCGTGTCGCCACTGTCAGTGATTGCAGACCGAGCGCCGCCACACAGCATGTCTAGAGAGACTTCCTAGCACTCGCTCAAGTTGTACAGCCGACTTTGCTAGCGATGGTTCACTGTCTACATACGCTCTCAATTGCCGAGACGATAGTTAGCATAGCCTTCAGCTACGTCAGTTGCTACGACCTAGGTTGGTTGGTTGTTTGGGGAAGGAGACCAGACAGCGTGGTCATCGGTCTCATCGGATTAGGGAAGGATGGGGAAGGAAGTCGGCCGTGCCCTTTCAGAGGAACCATCCCGGCATTTGCCTGGAGTGATTTAGGGAAATCACGGAAAACCTAAATCAGGATGGCCGGACGCGGGATTGAACCGTCGTCCTCCCGAATGCGAGTCCAGTGTCTAACCACTGCGCCACCTCGCTCGGTTTTTGCTACGACCTAGCAAGGCGCCATTACCAGTTTATATATACTTTTGTATCATCAAGAGCGATGTTCTCCAATTATGGATTAAAGTTAAGTATTACAAGGTTTTCGTACTTTATTGCAATTCTCTGTTCCAGACCTTACGCCAGCCTGCGTGAGCTTAAACGCGTGCATTTCGGCCTCCTCTAGCAACACGGTGTTGGCACTTCTGCCAACACATCACTTTCATCGGGTTATTGAACCACGATTAACAGTAGAATCACGGGGGTCAATCGTTACAAATCAAAGGTTGAAGCCAGTTTGCGTTAATGCAAATTTCGTGGGATCGTATTAATGCGGTTACAATAAAATGCTTTCAGTGTCAAGTATCTACAAGACTAGACTGAAGACGAACTGAACAGTAACAAAAGTAACTTCCAGACAGTAAAAGACACGCTTTTAAATGCGTTCGCGACTCAATAAATAGAATAAGCAGCTTTAAACAAGCATGTCTGTCATCAGAAACACAACTTAGCCAATCGCTGGAAAGGACAGGCAATAATTAATTACATGTACAGAAATTCCGCTCAACCACCAATTTCCGAGCTGACCAACAATGCGAGATATAGAAGTATCACATATACCCTCTCAGACAGAATTAACTTCAGAACAGGCAACTGTTAGAGGGCATATCTGAGAGCACAAACGGAACGACAGAGTCTACTAAATAAGAAAGACCACAAGGGCCCGAAGGCAGAGGTGAAATCCACAATGCAGGATCAGAAATACAACAATTCGTAAGAAATTATGATCCAACAAATCGCAAGTCCCAATACGATAAAGAACACTCCTTAAATAAATAATACTATCCTAACGAGCCGGCCGCTGTGGCCTAGCGGTTCTTGGCGCTTCAGTCCGGAACCGCGCTGCTGCTACGGTCGCAGGTTCGAATCCTGTCTCCGGCACGGATGTGTGTGATGTCCTTAGGTTAGTTAGGTTCTGATCAAGAATCCATGCAAATCTTGTCTATAAAACCGTAAAATACAGTTAAATAACAATATAAAGTGTGATGCAGTCGAAAAAGAATTTACGTTACAACTTGGGTTAAAACCTCGTTCTTCGGTCCAGACGATGTCGTTTGGAAAGAACTGTTGTACTTTTGTATACTCTGCAAGAAATGCATCGATATACAACTACGTGACATCTACATCTACGTGATTACTCTGCTATTCAGAATAAAGTGCCTGGCAGAGGGTTCAATGAACCACCTTCAGGCTGTCTCTCTACCGTTCCACGCTCGCACGGCGCGCGGGAAAAACGAGCACTTAAATTTTTCTGTGCGAGCCTTGATTTCTCTTCTTTTATTGTGATGATCATTTCTCCCTATGTAGGTGGGTGCCAACAGCGTGTGTTCGCAAACGCAGGAGAAAAAATGGTGACTGAAATTTCATGAGAAATTCCCGTCGCAATGAAATCGCCTTTGTTTTAATGACTGCCACTCCAATTCACGTATCATGTCTGTGGCACTATCTTCCTTATTTCGCAATAATACAAAACGAGCTGCCCTTCTTTGTACTTTTCCGACGTCATCCGTCAGTCCCACCTGATGCGGATCCCACACGGCACAGCAGTACTCCAGAATAGCGTGGTGTAAGCAGTCTCTTTGGTAGACCTGTTGCACCTTCTAAGTGTTCTGCCAATCGCAGTCTTTGGTTTCCTCTACCCACAACATCATCTATGTGAACATTCCAATTTAGGTTATTTGTAATTGTAATCTCTAAGTATTTAGTTGAATTTACAGCCTTCAGATTTGTGTGACTTATCGCGTAATCGAAATTTAGCTGATTTCTTTTACTATTCGTGTGAATAACTCCACACTTTTGTTTATTCAGGGTCAGCTGCCACTTTTCGCAACATACAGACATCTTATCTAAATCATTTTGCGAGTCGTTTTGGTCATCTGATTTCTTTACAAAACTGTAAATGAAGGCATAATCTGCAAACAGTCCGAGAGTGCTACTCAGATTGTCTCCTATGTCGTTAATATAGATCAGGAACAATAGAGGGCCTATAACACTTCCTTGGGGAACGCCGGATATTACTTCTGTTTTACTCGATGACTTTCCGTCTATTACTACGAACTGTGACTTTTCTGACAGGAAATCACGAATCCAGTCGCACAACTGAGGCGATACTCCGTAGGCACACAGTTTGGTTAGAAGTCGCTTGTGAGGAACGGTGTCAAAAGCTTTCCGGAAATCTAGAAATATGGAATCAATTTGACATGTCATTTCGATAGCACTCATTACTTCATGAGTATAAAGAGCTAGTTGTGTTTCACAAGAACGATATTTTCTGAAACCGTGCTGACTACGTGTCAATAGTTCCGTTTTCTTCGAGGTACTTCTTTTAGTATTCATGTGAATAACTTCAGAGGTTGTTGGCCAGAAAGCAACGTTACCAGCGGTTCTGGTGGCGGATCAGTCGTGGTAAGTTTACCGTTCCGCTCGCCCAACATAATCCTGGCGATTTGTGTCGTCAAAGCCTCAAAACAGTGCAACGTTGACAATCGCTGTTCATTGTTCCGCAGTCGACCAATTCATCCGCTGCGAAATCAACTGTCGGATCTGAACGTCAAATGTTCATTTCGAGTTGCCACGTTTGGCCGTCTGCTTTTGTGCTTTACCTCCAACTGAGGGTCAAAATCGACTGTATCTGTTGATCCGCTCGAGACGTTCTTATTCGATCCGTCTCCAAATGCTGTCTACGCACTTTGTCAGTCTCATTCTAATTGGCTTTCGGTGAGCGTAGACCGAAATTTTGACGCCTCACAGGTGGCGCTTTTCCAAAGGAATAATCCACCAACTGAAATCACTTGGATGTTTCAGGGAGAGCGTAAGGGAACAATTGACAGAAATGGGTGAAAGAAATACAATAGAAGAAGAATGGATAGCTTTGAGGGATGAAGTAGTGAAGGCAGCAGAGGACCAAGTAGGTAAAAAGACAAGGGCTAGTAGAAATCCTTGCGTAACAGAAGAGATATTGAATTTAATTGATAAAAGGAGAAAATATAAAAATGCAGTAAACAATGCAGGCACAAAGGAATACAAACGTCTCAAAAATGAGATCGACAGGAAGGGCAAAATGGCTAAGCAGGGATGGCTAGAGGACAAATGTAAGGTTGTGGAGGCTTATCTCACTAGGAGTAAGATAGATACTGCCTACAGGAAAGTTAAAGAGACCTTTGGAGATAAGAGAACGACTTGTATGAATATCAAGAGCTCAGATGGAAACCCAGTTCCAAGCAAAGAAGGGAAAGCAGAAAGGTGGAAGGAGTATATAGAGGATCTATACAAGGGCGATGTACCTGAGGACAGTATTATGGAAATGGAAGAGGATGTAGATGAAGATGAATTGGGAGATATGATACTGCGTGAAGAGTTTGACAGAGCACTGAAAGACCAGAGTCGAAACAAGGACCCGGGAGTAGACAACATTCCATTAGAACTACTGACAGCCTTGGGAGAGCCAGTCCTGACAAAACTCGTCCATCTGGTGGGCAAAATGTACGAGACAAGCGAAATACCCTCAGACTTCAAGAAGAATCTAATAATTCCAATCCCAAAAAAACAGGTGTTGACAGATGCGAAAATTACCAAACTATCACTTTAATAAGTCACAGCTGCAAAATACTAACGCGAATTCTTTACAGACGAATGGAAAAACTGTTAGAAACCGACCTCGGAGAAGATCAGTTTGGACTCCGTAGAAATGTTGGAAAACGTGAGGCAATACTGACCCTACGACTTATGTTACAAGCTAAATTACGAAAAGGCAAACCTACGTTTCTATCATTTGTAGACTTAGAGAAAGCTTTTGACAATGTTGACTGGAATACTCTCTTTCAAATTCTGAAGGTGGCACGGATCAAATATAGGGAGCGAAAGGCTATTTACAATTTGTACAGAAACCAGATGGCAGTTATAAGAGTCGAGAGACATGAAAGGGAAGCAGTGGTTGGGAAGGGAGTGAGACAAGGTTGTAGCCTCTCTCTGAAATTATTTAATCTGTATATTGAGCAAGCAGTAAAGGAAACAAAAGAAAAATGAAGAATAGGAATTAAAATCCATGGAGAAGACGTAAAAACTTTAAGGTTCGCCGATGATACTCTAATTCTGTCAGAGACAGCCTAGGACTTGGAAGAGCAGTTGAACGGAATGGACAGTGTCTTGAAAGGAGGATATAAGATGAACATCAACAAAATCAAAACGAGGATAATGGAATGTAGTCGAGTTAACTCGGGGGATGCTGAGGGAATTAGATTAGGAAATGAGACACTTAAAGCAGTAAAGGAGTTTTGATTTTTAGGGAGCAAAATAACTGATGATTGTCGAAGTAGAGAGGATATAAAATGTAGACTGGCAATGACAAGGAAAGTGTTTCTGAAGAAGAGAAATTTGTTAACATCGAGTATAGATTTAAGTGTCAGGAAGTCGTTTCTGAAAGTATTTGTATGGAGTGTAGCCATGCATGGAAGTGAAACATGGACGATAAATAGTTTAGACAATAAGAGAATAGAAGCTTTCGAAATGGGTGCTACAGAAGATTGCTGAAGATTAGATGGGTAAATAACATAACTAATGAGGAGGTACTGAATAGAATTGGGGAGAAGAGGAGTTTGTGGCACAACTTGACTAGAAGAAGGGACCGGTTGGTAGGGAATATTCTGAAGCATCCAGGGATCACCAATTTAGTATTGGAGGGCAGCGCGGAGGGTAAAAATCGTAGAGGGAGACCAAGAGATGAATACACTAAGCAGATTCAGAAGGATGTAGGTTGCAGTAGGTACTGAGAGATGAAGAAGCTTGCGTAGGATAGAGTAGCAATGACAGCTGCATCAAACCAGTCTCAAGACTGAAGACCACAACAACAGCAACAATCATTGTTCTGGAGACATAATGGATCGCGCTCGAGACATTCTTATTCGATCCGCCTCCAAATGCTGTCTACGCTCTTTTTCAGTCTCATTCTAGTTGCCTTGCGGTGAGCGCTTTTTCCAAAGAAATAAACCACCAACTGAAATCACTTGGATGTTTACAACACATCAAATTACCACGAAGTGTCATCAGTTCAATCTTTGCAACACACCAGAGTTACGATATCCACCGATAACACACTGAAATACCGCTTCAATTCTGTTCTTTTTCGCAAAAATCTATATTCAATGAGGAATTTGTTGTTGTTCTGAAAAGGTGCGACAGCAAAACTGCCAAGCTGACCGTCACATTTTTTTAAAAATGAAAACGTGATAGCAGAACTGTGAAACCAACCGTCGCATTTCTGTCACTGAGATCCTGTTATCCAAATTTCCGACTTTTCCGAAGGCTTTTCCAAAAATTAACTTTCATACAAACCTTCTCCTGCCAATTACGAAAACAACAACAAAAAATGAGCCAAATCGGACGAGCCATTCTCAAGTGATGATCTTTAATTCATGTGGCAATTGATTTTTATTTATACACGTTGGTTCATTGATGTCACGAAATACGCGTCAAACGAAAAAACTACAAAGAACGAAACTAGTCTAACTTGATGGGGGAAACAAGATGGCGCTGCCATAGGTCAAACGGGTATCAACTGCGTTATTTTTAAATAGGAACCCCCATTTATTATTTCACATTCGTGTAACACGTAAAGAAATATGAATGTTTTAGTTGGATCGCTTTTTTCGTTTTGTGATATATGGCGCTGTAATAGTCACATATGGCTCACAATTTTAGACGAACAGTTGACAACAGGTGGGTTTTTTAAATTAAAATACAGAAAGTTGGTATGTTTGAAAATTTTATTTCGGTTGTTGCAATGTGATACATGTCCCTTTGTGAACTTATCATTTCTGAGAACGCATGCTGTTACAGCGTGATTACTTGTAAATACCACATTAATGCAATAAATAAGGAGATCAACATACACTCCACCATTTAGATTGCCATCGATAAAATGTGGGCCAATTATCCTTCCTCCCATAATGCCGCACCATACATTAACCCGCCAAGGTCGCTGCTGTTCCACTTGTCGCAGCCACTGATGTTCCACTTGTCGCAGCCATCGTCGCTAAATAGAACGCGTGCAAAAAATCTGCCCAGTGGCAGAACTGTACACGACGTTCAAAGTCGTCGCCATGCAATTCCTGATGCATAGCAATATGGTACGGGTGCTATCGATGTTGACGTACCATTCTCGACACCGACGTTTTTGAGATTCCCGATTCTCGCGCAATTTGTCTGCTACTGATGTGCGGATTGGTTGACGTTTCACACGTGGCTGAACACTTCCTGTTTCCTTAAATAACGTAACTATCCGGCGAACGGTCCGGACACTTGGATGATGTCGTCCAGGATACCGAGCAGCATACATAGCACACGTCCGTTGGGCATTTTGATCACAATAGCCATACATCAATACGATATCGACCTTTTCCGCAATTGGTAAACGGTCCATTTTAAGACGGGTAATGTATCACGAGGCAAATACCGTCCGCACTGGCGGAATGTTACGTGATACCACGTACTTATACCTTTGTGACTATTACAGCGCCATCTAACACAAAGTGTAAAAAGTGGTCCAACTAAAATATTCATATTTCTTTACGTACTACACGAATGTGTAATAAAAAGATCAGGGTTCCTACTTAAAAAGAATGCAGCTGATATCCGTTTGACCTATGGCAGCGCAATCTAGTGGGCCAACCATAGCTCCATCTGGTTTCCCCCTTCAAGCTAGACGAGTTTCGTTCTATGTAGTATTTTTGTTTGATGCTGATTTCGTGAGATATTTGGCCCGGTCACTATCAATGGACCACCCTTATAGGTAAGTAGGTTTCAGCAGCTAGAAAGGAGGAATGAAAGATTATTATTTCAAACTCTTTTTATTATGAAGTTCACTGACAGGATGAAAAAAAAAATTGTAGCAGTTACAAAACATCGAATATATCTCTCATGGATGAGCTGGCTAGCTTTTTAGGGTCCTTATTGTTGAGATCCTTCTTGAACTTGGATGCCCCGGCCGCCAGCAACGCCTTCACCGCTCTCAGGTTTCCCGAGGCCACGGCCACGTGGAGAGGCGTCTGCTCCTTGTGGTCCTGTGCGTCTATATGCGCCGATGCCCCCAGCAGCACCCATATAACCTCCACGTGACCTCTGAAAGAAGCGTAGTGCAGAGGCGTCTGCCGGATCGAGTTTCTGATGTTCACGTTGGCCCCTTCATACACCAAACACCTGACGACCTCTACGTGTCCTTCCAGCACAGCGCAGTGTAGTGCGCTATCCCCACTATCGTCCTTTGCGTTGAGAGGAGCCCCTGCCGCAATCAGTTTCCGAACTTCCTGCTCGTCACCATCTTCAGCTGCCTCGATCAGTTCCTCCGCTAACATTTCATCGTCATCCTTGGATGCAGACCTGCAACGTACACTATAATTAACACATCATTCATTATGACAAGGCATAGATGCTGTATTTAAAACTGCCATTCTTCTACTTCTACACTATGTGATCAAAAGTATCCGGACACCTGGTTGAAAATGACTCAAAAGTTCGTAGCGCCCTTCATCGGTAACGCTGGAATTCAGTATGGTGTTGGCCCACCCTTAGCCTTGATGACAGCTTCCACTCTCACAGGCATACGTTCAATAAAGTGCTGGAAGGTTTGTTGGGGAATGGCAGCCCATTCTTCACGGAGTACGGCGCTGAGGAGAGGTATCGATGTCGGTCGGTGAGGCCTGGCACGAAGTCGGCGTTCCAAAACAAATGGCTCTTAGCACTATTGGGCTTAACATCAGTCCCCTAAAACTTAGAACTACTTAAACCTAACTAACCTAAGGACATCACACACATCCATGTCCGAGGCAGGATTCGAACCAGCGACCATAGCGGTCCCAGACTGAAGCGCCTAGAACCGCACGGCCACACCGGCCGGCTCGTACCAAAACATCCCAAAGGTGATCTATAGGATTCAGGTCAGGACTCTGTGCAGGCCAGTCCATTACAGAGATGTTATTGTCGTGTAACCACTCCGCCCACAGGCCGTGCATTATGAACAGGAGCTCGATCGTGTTGAAAGATGCAGTCGCCATCCCCAAATTGCTCTTGAACACTGCGAAGCAAGAAGGTGCTTAAAACAGCCGGCCGCTGTGGCCAAGTGGTTCTACGCGCTTCAGTCTGGAACCGCCCGTTCGCTCAAATTCGAATCCTGCCTCAGGCATGGATGTGTGTGATTAGATTAGATTAGTACTTGTTCCATATATCATGAATAGTAATGATGTGGAACATGTCAGGTTAATAAACGGAATCTATACGATATATTACATTACACAAAATATTACGTGACACTTAATATTTTAATTTTTTTTTGGGGGGGGGGGGGAGGGGGAGGTTGGGGAAATTACCTACTTACTATATCCAAAAATTCCGTTAAGAAATTCTTTTAATTTCCTTTCAAATGCTCTATGGCTATTGTAGTGGGACGCGAAATTGAAGCGTCACCCATCCACCAGTGTCAGCCCAGTTTGCCGGTGAATATAAGTTTCATTTAGTTTTGTTTATGTATTTTTGTAATATTTTTGTAATGGTTGTGAAATGTCTAAAGTTTTGTATTTTTTTATGTTTCATGTACGGAGAGAGTGGCGCAACGAACGGAGACAGCATCTTCGCTGCCGGGACCAGTGTGAAAATTGCTGGCCACTATACGTCGCGGGTCGACAGCCAAAGAGCAACAGAAGATCCTGGAACCGAGTTGTTGCGTCGTGCTTCTAAAAAATAAAATAAATGAAAATTTGTAATGTTCTGTACAACAATGATGTCATAGGAAGTTTAATCTTATTGAAAATGGTAGTGTTCGTCTCGTCAAGGCTCAGGTTAACGTCTGTATGTAGGAAGATAATAAACTAGTGGATGCTACTAAAGTTGAAATACGTGTTCTGAGGATTTATTTATGAAGAATTATGTGAATGGATTAATAATACACTCCTGGAAATGGAAAAAAGAACACATTGACACCGGTGTGTCAGACCCACCATACTTGCTCCGGACACTGCGAGAGGGCTGTACAAGCAATGATCACACGCACGGCACAGCGGACACACCAGGAACCGCGGTGTTGGCCGTCGAATGGCGCTAGCTACGCAGCATTTGTGCACCGCCGCCGTCAGTGTCAGCCAGTTTGCCGTGGCATACGGAGCTCCATCGCAGTCTTTAACACTGGTAGCATGCCGCGACAGCGTGGACGTGAACCGTATGTGCAGTTGACGGACTTTGAGCGAGGGCGTATAGTGGGCATGCGGGAGGCCAGGTGGACGTACCGCCGAATTGCTCAACACGTGCTCCACAGTACATCGATGTTGTCGCCAGTGGTCGGCGGAAGGTGCACGTGCCCGTCGACCTGGGACCGGACCGCAGCGACGCACGGATGCACGCCAAGACCGTAGGATCCTACGCAGTGCCGTAGGGGACCGCACCGCCACTTCCCAGCAAATTAGGGACACTGTTGCTCCTGGGGTATCGGCGAGGACCATTCGCAACCGTCTCCATGAAGCTGGGCTACGGTCCCGCACACCGTTAGGCCGTCTTCCGCTCACGCCCCAACATCGTGCAGCCCGCCTCCAGTGGTGTCGCGACAGGCGTGAATGGAGGGACGAATGGAGACGTGTCGTCTTCAGCGATGAGAGTCGCTTCTGCCTTGGTGCCAATGATGGTCGTATGCGTGTTTGGCGCCGTGCAGGTGAGCGCCACAATCAGGACTGCATACGACCGAGGCACACAGGGCCAACACCCGGCATCATGGTGTGGGGAGCGATCTCCTACACTGGCCGTACACCACTGGTGATCGTCGAGGGGACACTGAATAGTGCACGGTACATCCGAACCGTCATCGAACCCATCGTTCTACCATTCCTAGACCGGCAAGGGAACTTGCTGTTCCGACAGGACAATGCACGTCCGCATGTTTCCCGTGCCACCCAACGTGCTCTAGAAGGTGTAAGTCAATTTCCCTGGCCAGCAAGATCTCCGGATCTGTCCCCCATTGAGCATGTTTGGGACTGGATGAAGCGTCGTCTCACGCGGTCTGCACGTCCAGCACGAACGCTGGTCCAACTGAGGCGCCAGGTGGAAATGGCATGGCAAGCCGTTCCACAGGACTACATCCAGCATCTCTACGATCGTCTCCATGGGAGAATAGCAGCCTGCATTGCTGCGAAAGGTGGATATACACTGTACTAGTGCCGACATTGTGCATGCTCTTTGCCTGTGTCTATGTGCCTGTGGTTCTGTCAGTGTGATCATGTGCTGTATCTCACCCCAGGAATGTGTCAATGAAGTTTCCCCTTCCTGGGACAATGAATTCACGGTGTTCTTATTTCAATTTCCAGGAGTGTATATTTGACAAGATTATTGAACTTTGACAGCGTTCATCGCAACTTTGAATCTCAAAAGTTTATCCAACGTGTGATTCTAATATCGATTAAATCAAGATAACGTGTGTCAATATAATTTCTGAGGAGAAACAAACGAAATCTAAATTGAAAAAGCTTACGCAAACCAATTGGCCCGAGTGGCGTAATTCTGTGCATACGACTCAAATGATGTTTTACAGTTTCGTTCAAGAACCATTCTCAGACAATTTAAAAAGAATATAAATAATTTTGAAGTGGGTTGTAACTGACGTAGGTGACGAAGTCTACACATGGTCATATGTCAAACGAAAATCATTTATAAGAAACTTACGTCGTTACACTACACTATCTGTCAGACTTTTAATGCTCTTATGTAAGTGACCAAAGACTTTTGCGGCAGCATAATTTACCCCCTTCTGAGACAAAGTTAGATTTAACCTTGAGTAGTGAAGATCATCCTCTCTCCCAGTGTTGTAGCCATGTACAGTGCTATTACTTTTGAATTCATTCGGATTGTTAATAACAAATTTCATAAGTGAATATATATATTGTGAGGCTACAGTGAAGATCTCTTGATAACTGGGTGTTGTGTGATGTCCTTAGGTTAGTTAGGTTTAAGTAGTTCTAAGTTCTAGGGGACTGATGACCATAGATGTTAAGTCCCATAGTGCTCAGAGCGATTTGAACCATTTAAAGATCTGTAGCTCTGTAAATAAGTGTCTGCAGGATGATCTTGGATGAGCTCCAGCAATTATTCTGACTACACGCTTTTGTGCAATGAACACTCTTTTACTCAATGATGAGTTACCCCAGAATATGATGCCATACGAAAGCAGAGAATGAAAGTAGGCGTGGTAAGCTAATTTACTCAGATGTATATCGCTAAAATTTGTAGTGACCCTAATGGCATAAGTAGCTGAACTCAAACATTTCAGCAGATCTTCAGTGTTTTTTCTCCAGTTCAACCCGTCATCAATGCATACACCTAGAAATTTTGAATATTCTACCTTAGCTACCGATTTCTGATCGATGTCCTTAGGTTAGTTAGGTTTAATAGTTCTAAGTTATAGGGGACTGATGATCTCAGATGTTAAGTCCCATACTGCTCAGAGCGATTTGAATCTTTGAAACATCAATGTAGGCCTGTGCTGTGGCAGTGCCACGCATAACAACAAGGGGTGCAAGCCCCCTCCTTGAAAAGCACGACCACACCAGAACACCACCACTTCCGAATTTTACTGTTGGTACTAAGCACGCTGTCAGATGACGTTCACCGGGGATTCGCCATACCCACACCCTGCCATAGGATCACCACATTGTGTACCGTGATTCGTCACTCCACACACAGTTTTTCCACTGTTCAATCGTCGAATGATTGCGCTCCTTACACAAAGCGAGGCGTCGTTTGGCATTTACCGGCGTGATGTGTGGCTTATGAGCAGCCGGTCGACCATGAAATCCGAGTTCTCACCTCCCACCTAACTGTCAACAGTACTCACAGTGGATCCTGATGCAGTTTGGAATTCCTGTGTGATGGTCTGGATTGATGTCTGCCTGTTACACATTACGACCCTCTTCCAACAGTCGGCTGTGTCTGTCAGTCAACAGACGAGGTCGGCCTGTACGCTTTTGTGCTGTACGTGGCCCTTCACGTTTCCACCTCACTATCACATCGGAACAGTGGACCTAGGGATGTTTACGAGTGTGGAAATCTCGCGTGCAGACGTATGACACAAGTGACACCAAATCACCTGACCACGTTCGAAGCCCTTGAGTTCCGCGGAGCGCCCCATTCGGCTCTCTCACGATGTCTGATGACTACTGAGGACGCTGATATGGAGTACCCGGTAGTGGGTGGCAGCACAACGCACCTAATACGAAAAACATATGTTTCTTGGGGTGTCCGGATACTTATGATCAAACAGTGTACACCTACATACACTGAGGTGACCAAAATCACCAGACACCTCTTGACATCGCGTTGAACCTCCTTTATTTTGGCATAGTGTAGCAACTCGATATGGCAGGGACTCAAAATGCTGTTGGTGGTTCGCTTCAGAAATATTGATGCATGCAGACTCTATAGCTATCCATAATTGCTAAAGTGCTACCAGTCCAGGATTTTGTGCACCAACTGATGTCTCGATTATGACCCAAAATTTTCTATGGCATTCATTTCGGCGTACTGGATGGCCAAATCATTCGCTCGAATTTTCCAGAATGTTCTCCAAACCAGTCATGAACAATTCTGGTGACATGACACCATTGTTTGGAAACGACGTCCATCAATGGCTGCAAATGGTCTCCAAGGGGGTAGCCAAACACAACCATTTCCAGTCAATGACGAAGGGAGGGAAGTCACCATGTCTGGATGAGCTAAGTGTAGAGATGGTGAGAGCGGCAGGAGGGGTGGTGTTACAATGGCTATATCGAGCAAAAAATTGTGTGAAGACAGAAAATGATCCCAGAACACTGGAAGAAGGGAATAACTGTCCCAATCTTTAAAGAAGGGAAATAGAAATGAGTGCAAGGACTATGGGGGATAACATTGATGAGTCATTGGGCAAAAAATTTTGGAAGCACGAATTCGGGAAAAATTAGAAGAAAGAATGAGAGAAAAGCAACACAGGCTCAGAACAGGAAGGTCCACCGTGGGCAATTTTTGTTGTAAGACAACTGCAGCAACAGCACTATGGATATGGAAGAGCTTTACTAAAGACCTTCCTGGACATTGAAAAAGCGTGTGATAGTGTATGTAGAAGCAAAGTGTGTAGAAGCAAAATAAGAAGCCCCAGAGAACGGAGGAGTAGCAAAACAGATTATTTTGGAGGATGAGGAAAATGTACTGTGGAAGTGTGAGCTGTGTGAAAGTGGGAGGAGAGAGATCAGCTTGGACTGAACAGAAGAATTGTTTGAGGCAGGGAAGTGCACTTTCACCATTACTCTTCACTGTAGTGATGGATGATATAGTGAGTACAGTAGCAAATGTAATTGGTGAAAGGAAGATGAAAGCTACGGTGTTTGCAGATGGCCGGCTGGGGTGGCCGAGCGGTTCTAGGCGCTTCAGTCTGGAACCGTGGGACCGCTACGGTCGCATGTTCGAATCCTGCCTCGGGCATGGATGTGTGTGATGTCCTTAGGTTAGTTAGGTTTAAGTAGTTCTAAGTTCTAGGGGACTGATGACCTCTGAAGTTAAGTCCCGCAGTGCTCAGAGCCATTTTGACCCTCGTATTTGAAGACTGGCAGAAACGGTGGGACAAGTGCATCGCATTCGTGAGAGGCTACTTTGAGGAAAAAAAGCACTCTGTCTTCAGGCCACGAGTGGCCTACCGGCACCATCCGACCGCCGTGTCGTCCTCAGAGGAGGAGGATGCGGATAGTATGGGCGTGGGGTCAGCACACCGCTCTGTCAGTCATTAAGATGGTATTGTTGACCGAAGCCGCTACTAATCGGTCAGGTAGCTCCTCAACTAGCATCACGAGGCTGCGTGCACTCCGAAAAATGGGAACAGCGCACGGCGGCCCGTATGGTCACCCATCCAAGTGCAGACCACGCCCGACAGCGCTTAAGTTCGGTGATGTCACGGGAACCGGTGTAGCCACTGCGGCAAGGCCGTTGCCAATACTTCGAGAAGGACCATCAAAATTATGAGGATGAGTGAAGATATGTTGTCTTTCTTTATTGAAAAGGTCTCATACTTTACATACCTTAATTTTGACGACGCCGCCGCCACTAAACTACACATTTCGGCTGCAATTTCGACATCGTGCAGCAGCGCATTTTTCCAGCCTTCGGTGGCCATCACCTGGGGATGGCTGGCGACGAACTCTACAGCTGCGCTCTTCAGCAGTGGACAGGAGTGCAGCCCCGCTAGGACCACAGCGGCGGCTGCGTTGTCCACGGTGAGGCTCCGAGCCACCGCCTGCTCGCACCTTCTCTTGAGCAGTGGCAGGTCGTACTTGTCCGAGGCGGGCAGCAGCTCCGCCGCCATGCTGTCCAGCTGTGGGGCCGTGTCCGTGTAGACGAAGTGCAGCAGCTGCCTCAGCACCGCCTCCCGAACGTCGGCTACCTCCACACGACCAGTCTGGGCTTCCCGAGTGTCGCGGCCCAGCATCGCGGCGAAGACCGGGCTCCTCGCTGCCAGGACGGTACGGTGGGCCGGCAGCTCCGACTCCCCGACGACCAGAGTCACGTCTGCGCCGACCCCGGACTCCAGCAGTGCGCCCAGGTTGTCTGCCAAACTGCCTTTTTCACCGTTTGCACCCGCCATTGTAATCGCAACTGAAACACGCGTTGCATATTACTTGAATTGTACGACATCAATTTATACAAAACAGTTAGCAAAATGGGTCTGAGCACTATGGGACTTAACATCCGAGGTCATCAGTCCCCTAGAACTTAGAACTACTTAAACCTAACTTAAGGACATCACACACATCCATGCCCGAGGCAGGATTCGAACCTGCGACCGTAGCAGTCCCACGGTTCCGGACTGAAGCGCCTAGAACCGCTCGGCCACCGCGGCCGGCAAATAGTTAGCACATCCTTTTATTAATGCACTCTTGGTCATTAAATTTCCTGGAGTACAACAATTGTTAAATGGGCAGGGAGCATACTCGACACTTGGCTATGGGAATGATTAGCATTTCTACACAACTGAACAAAGACGGTGCTACTAATGCAATCTACACAGATCAAAAAAAAGTTTTGCATCGGCTCGGTTCCGAGAGTTCCGGAACCTGTACAGAAAATTGGAATAGAAATAAACATAAATATCATTTTCGCCCTTTCTATTGGTCATGAAAACCACACGTTGCATTTTGTACCATCGTACAGCGAGACCTTCAGAGGTGGTGACCCAGATTGCTGTGCACACCGGTACCTCTAATACATAGTAGCTCGTCCTCTTGCATTGATGCATGCCTGTATTCGTCGCGGCGTACTGTCCACAAGTTCATCAAGGCACTGTTGGTCCAGATCGTCCCACTCCTCAACGGCGATTCGGCGTAGATCCCTCGGAGTGGTTGGTGGGTCACATCGTCCGTAAACAGCCCTTTTCAGTCTATCCCAGTCAAGTTCAATAAGGTTCATGTCTGGAGACCATGCTTGCCATTGTAGTCGAGCGATGTCGTTATCGTGAAGGAAGTCATTCACAAGATGTGCACGATGGGGGAACGAATTGTCGTCCACGAAAACGAATGCCTCGCCAGCATCCAGCCGATACGGTTCCACAATACGTCAGAGGATGGCATTCACGTATCGTACAGCCGTTACGGCGCCTTCCGTGACCACCAGCGGCGTACGTCGGCCCCACATAATGCCACCCCAAAAGAGCAGGGAACCCCCACCTTGCTGCACTCGCTGGGCAGTGTGTCTAAGGCGTTCAGCCTGACCGGGCTGCCTCCAAACACGTCTTCGACGATTGTCTGGTTGGAGGCATACGCGACACTCACCGGTGAAGAGAACGTGATGCCAATCCTGAGCGGTCCATTCGGCATGTTGTTGGACCCATCTGTACCGCGCTGCACGGTGTCGTGGTTGCAGAGATGGACCTCGCCGTGGACGTCGGGAGGGAAGTTGCGCATCATGCAGCCTATTGCGCACAGTTTGAGTCGTAACACGACGTCCTGTGGCTGCACGAAAAGCATTATTCAACATGGTGGCGTTGCTGTCAGGGTTCCTCCCAGACATAATCCGTAGGTAGCAGTCATCCACTGCAGTAGTAGCCCTCGGGCGGCCTGAACGAGGCATGTCATCGACAGTTCCTGTCTCTCTGTATCTCCTCGACGTCCGAACAACGTCGCTTTGGTTCACTCCGAGAGACCTGGACACTTCCCTTGTTGAGAGACCTTCCTGGCACAAAGTAACAATGCGGACGCGATCGAACCGCGGTATTGACCGTCTAGCCACGGTTAAACTACAGACAACATGAGCCGTGTACCTCCTTCCTGGTGAAATGACTAGAACTAATCGGCTGTCGGACCCCCTCCGTCTAATAGGCGCTGCTCATGCATGGTTGTTTACATCTTTGGGCGGGTTTAGTGACATCTCTGTACAGTCAAGGGGACTGTGTCTGTGATACAATATCCACAATCAACGTCTGTCTTGAGCAGTTCTGGGAACTGGAGTGATGCAAAACTTTCTTTGGTGTGTGTATATTCTCAAAAAAATGGTTCAAATGGCTCTGAGCACTATGGGACTCAACTGCTGTGGTCATCAGTCCCCTATAACTTAGAACTACTTAAACCTTACTAACCTAAGGACATCACACACATCCATGCCCGAGGCAGGATTCGAACCTGCGACCGTAGCAGTCCCACGGTTCCGGACTGAAGCGCCTAGAACCGCACGGCCACCGCGGCCAGCGTATATTCTCCATATGAAGATAGATAGTGCAGACGGTTCCTCATTAAGAAAACGCAATTGAATGTTGGTTGTTTGTGAGGTCATGCTTTGCTTCATGTATGGAGCAGAAATGTGTACCATGCATGTGTTGCGATTTAACACCAGCTGTATCTCAGTCTGGCAACACTAGGGTTTATCACTCTGTTATACTGTTGCTCCCATCGGTTGGGACCCCGTCTTCCTCGTGTGAAAATGGAATCAGTGGCTTCAGATGGCCATACTCGATGGTGTTCAGAATCTCAACTGGCCCCATGCGACTAGCTCCTGAGAGGACAGACATATCGTTCACTTTGGAGTGCAGGATCATACAGCCGTGTCAAACACCTCGAATCAGGAGGTGGGCCCGTTTACAGACAGTCAAGTATGCACACGGGCAGTGCAACAAAGTATGGAGCACCACAGGATGTTGTCACAGCGACGGTTCTTGTTGCTTCCCTAGACACGACAGTGCCCAATCATGAAACACGTTCAAAAATGTTTCAAATGGCTGTGGGCGGTATGGAACTTAACAGCTGAGGTCATCAGTCCCCTAGAACTTGGAACTACTTAAACATAACTAACCCAACGACATCACACACATCCATGCCCGAGGCAGGGTTCAAACCTGCGACCGTAGCAGTCACACAGTTCAGTACTGAAGCGCCTAGAACCACTCGGCCACAGTGGCTGGCACCACATATCCTTTTCAGAGTTCACATTCTGTGAATAGCTGCCGGCCGGGGTCGCTGAGCGGTTCTAGGCGCTACAGTCCGGATATATACACAGCAATAAGAGACGAAGAACAATGGGCACAATTAAACGCACTGACAAACAGTATTTCAAAAACAACACATGAAGAGTATATGCGGACACGACATCACAGACATGCATATGTGCAGCGTAACAGAAATCTCCAGAGGGTGGACAGCGATACCCACAGTGACAGGGAAAATAGTGACAATGAGGAGGAACAGGAGGAGGAAGCTGAGATGTGACAGTAAATAAGCAAATTGCTGGCAATCTAGCCAAGAAAACACCAAATGCTGTACAAGGATGCGCACCTAATGTAGTTAATACATAGGATTAGTAACAAATAGGATAAGAAACATTATTTCTCTACTAATAACCATTTGTGTGTGTGTGTGTGACTGGCGGTCAACGGCTCGATGAAACCATTCCGAGGTATTCACCGTCAATCACACTCGGTGATGGTACTAACAAATCTCTCATCTATCCTATCTTCTTTTTATATTCTTCTTAAAAACAACAAAATTTTATTTATATTTCAACCTCAAATTATTGTTATTTTGAATCATTCTTTGTAAATGTTGAAGATAAAACAAAAGGAAAGAAAACTGTGAAAAGATGAAAAACGAAAATTGTAAGATGTACGACCTGTTTTAAACATCAGGTAACAGGTCTATAATTTGGCAATAAATAAATAAATAAAAAAAATACAGTCCGGAACCGCGCGACCACTACGGTCGCAGGTTCGAATCGTGCCTCGAATCCTACCTCGGGCATGGATGTGTGTGATGTCCTCAGGTTAGTTAGGTTTAAGTAGTTCTAACTACTAGGGGACTGATGACCTCAGCAGTTAAGTCCCATAGTGCTCAGAGCCATTTGAACCATTTTGTAAAAATAATTTTTTAACTGCTGTATAGCTTCACAATGGAAGTATCCGTGAGTGGAGACTCCGAGGAGTACGGAAGTCGCCAGATTGCATTTCCAGTCATCACATAGGGCCAACATGACCACCGCACATAGGCCAGAACGTAAACACTTCTGGTTCTCGTGGTGGGTAATTTTGACAGCAGGCATTACATTTATGACCTGTTGAAACCGTTCGCTGTGCCATATCCTTGAGGTTTCTGTTATGTGTTTTTCAACAAGGTAATTCTAGACTGCACTTTCCCCATTGGGTCCTGACCCACTTCTATACAGAAGGTGCTGGACTGGTGCTGTGTCCAGCACATCCTCCAGACCTCTTAGTCACAGAGTTACCTGGTCAGGGTTACTCAGTCTGTCACGCCACAACTCACCAAACACAACAGCTGATGATGGACTTTTGCACAGAGCTGAGACAGCATGGAATGATGGATCTGAGTATCTGTCATCTGAGCCCCGTTCAACTGAATGCCGAGCTGGGTCAGAGCCATGTCTCTGTACTGAATGGCATCCCCTGTGGAACCCCAAACTACCTAATGATTTAATGAGGAATTCTTCTTAATGTACAGTGTCCTCACAGAAATCAACGACTCCGTTATTTATTGCCATCTGTGGTGCTGCAAACAGCCAGCTGTGTATACGCATTTCCCTCCTAGGATCCAACTTGCTACGCTGAGGTATCTTGTGTCCTGCTTGAGGAAAGATTGGTTCCCATACTTGTTCCTCTAAGCGTGGAATGGCCGAAATTGGTTCAAATGGCTCTGAGCACTATGGGACTTAACTTGTGTCATGAGTCCCCTAGAACTTAGGACTACTTCAACGTAACCAACCTAAGGACATCACACACATCCATGCCCGAGGCAGGATTCGAACCTGCGACCGTAGTGGTCACGCGGTTCCAGACTGTAGCGCCTAGAACGGCTCGGCCACACCGGCCGACTGGCCGAAATTTTTGAGGCACTGTAAGGTGTCGTGCGGTCCCGTTAGTCACACCATAAACAATGTGGCCAATTTGAATCTGTCTGCCCCTGAACCTGAACTGAAATGTTCAAATGTGTGTGAAATCTTATGGGACTTAACTGGTAAGGTCATCAGTCCCTAAGCTTACACACTACTTAACCTAAATTATCCTAAGGACAAACACACACACCCACGCCCGAGGGAGGATTCGAATCTCCGCCGGGACCATCTGAACTGAAAGGTATACCAGATCAGACAGGATTGTGAGAATGTATTTGAAATTGCGGTCTGTATGTGTATGGTTGACAATAGTATTATCTTGGAACTCTTCCATTGGTCTGTGTTCGAATAGAAAACAGTAATATCAGAAATTAAGTCTGCCTTGATGCAGAACCCCCTGTTATTCGTTTATTTCTTTATTATCCCAAACTAGTTTCGGCGACAAATATCACCATCATGAGTGGTTTTTTTAAATCTAAAACATGCAGAAAACGGCATGGTTGTACAAACACAGTAAAACTCTATTACATTTTTACAAATCGTCTTTTGAAATATAGTTTTATATTGATACTTTCATACTACCTTATTTATTGTATGTTACAGCATGTTTTAAGAAATTATTGGTGCTGTTTGTTGACATATTTCCCGCGCTCTTTTTTTTCTGTTGTCGTAGTTTTACTTAGCGAACATTATGTCATCTGCAACCATGTGAGCGGCTGTTAGTAAACAAATACTAAAAGGTGAACTTCGTATGTGAGCAATATACACTTGGGGTTGTGGTAGTGTTGTGGAAAACAGTTGTCTTTGTGTATATATTGAGCTGTTACTTAGCTATTAACTGGTTTCCACAACACTAGCACAACCCCAAGTACACATTGCTGACATACGAAGTTCACCTTTTAGTATTTGTTTACTAACAGCCGCTCACATGGTTGCAGATGACATGATGTTCGGTAAGTAAAAAGACGGCAACAGAAGAAAACAGCAGCACAGAAAATGTGTCACAAACAGCGGCCATAATTGCTTAGAACATGCTGTAACATACAATAAATACGTTAGTATGAAAATACCAATATAAAACTATATTTCAAAAGACGATTTGTAAAAATGTAATAATGTTTTACTGTGAAACTTCCTGGCAGATTAAAACTGTGTGCCAGACTGAGACCCGAACTGGAGACCTTTGCCTTTCGCGGGCAAGTGTTCTACCTACTGAGCTACCGAAGCACGACTCACGCCCGGTACTCACAGCTTTACTTCTGCCAGTACCTCGTCTCCTACCTTCCAAACTTTCGGAAGCTCTCCTGCGAACCATGCAGAACTAGCACTCCTGAAAGAAAGGATATTGCGGAGACATGGCTTAACCACAGCCTGGGGGATGTTTCCAGAATGAGAATTCTGGATGTTTTACTGTGATTGTACAACCGTACCATATTCTGCATGTTTTAGATTTTAAAAAAACCCACTGATGATGGTGATATTTGTCGCCGAAACTAGTTTAGGATAATAAAGAAATAAACGAATAACACGATGTTTTACATCAAGCCGGACTCAATTTCTGATATTACTGTTGTATGGTGACAATGAACATTTGTGTCGGAGAGGGACTGGAACCTGGATCTCCTGCTTTACATGAGCGATCACCAAACTCCCTCGGGCATCCGGCTACACCTCCAGGACTGACCGGAACTTCCACATGTTACAACCCTCCGATCTCATGTCTTGTAATATGTCAAAAAGACTGCGAGGGCCGGTTTACAACACGGGGATGGTTCACGCTGAAGCGTGCAGAGGAAAGCAGGCAAGTGTGTCAGTGACTTTATTACGTCGAGAGTACACAACAGGCTACTCGCTGAACTCAGAGATGGGGCTGCACACCATACGTGCGTGGGTCAGCTCCAACATCAATACTGGAACCTGCAGCATCGGCGTCTGGTCTGCCCGCCTTGTGGACGTAGCGTTCCAATTCACGCCACAGCCAAGTCGCTACTTTACGTGCCACTGTCATTACCTCCCTTTCCTGTACCTGTCGCGTACGGTTCGCGGGAAGAACGACTGTCTGAAAGTCTCCGTGCGCGCTCGAATCTCTCTGATTTTACATTCCTGATCTCCTCTGGAGGTGTAAGTAGGGGGAAGCAATATATTCTATACCTCGTCCAGAAACGCACCGTCTCTAAACCTGGACAGCGAGCTACACCGCGATGCAGAGCGCCTCTCTTGCAGAGTCTGCCACTCGAGTTTGCTAAACATCTCCGTAACGCTGTCACCCTTACCAAATAACCCTGTGACAAACGCGCCGCTCTTCTTTGAATCTTCTCTATCTCCTCCGTCAACCCGACCTGGTACGGATCCCACACTGATGAGCAATACTCAAGTATAGGTCGAACGAGTGTTTTGTAAGCCACCTCCTTTGTTGATGGCTACATTTTCTAAGGACTCTCCCAATGAATCTCAACCTGGCACCCGCCTTACCAACAATTAATTTTATATGATCATTCCACTTCAAATCGTTCCGCACGCATACTCCCAGATATTTTACAGAAGTAACTGCTACCAGTGTTTGTTCCGCTATCATATAATCATACAATAAAGGATCCTTCTTTCTGTGTATTCGCAATACATCACATTTGTCTATGTTAAGGGTCAGTTGCCACTCTCTGCACCAAGTGCCTATCCGCTGCAGATCTTCCTGCATTTCGCTGCAATTTTCTAATGCTGCAACTTTTCTGTAGACTACAGCATCATCCGCGAAAAGCCGCACGGAACTTCCGACACTATCTACTAGGTCATTTATATATATATAGTGAAAAGCAATGGTCCCATAACACTCCCCTGTGGCACGCCAGAGGTTACTTTAACGTCTGTAGACGTCTCTCCATTGATAACGACATGCTGTGTTCTGTTTGCTAAAAACTCTTCAATCCAGCCACACAGCTGGTCTGATATTCCGTAGGCTCTTACTTTGTTTATCAGGCTGACTGCTACCTACAGCGCGACTCGTGGACCGCATGTAGATTACCCGAGCTAAGGCGCTGCAGTGATGGACTGTGCGGCTGGTACCGGCGGAGGTTCGAGTCCTCCCTCGGGCATGGGTGTGTGTCTTTGTCCTTAGGATAATTTAGGTTAAGTAGTGTGTAAGCTTAGGAACTGATGACCTTAGCAGTTAAGTCCCATAAGATTTCACACACATTAGAACATTTTTGTACCGCATATAGAGCGCCAAAGGGAAGCAGCCGACCTCCGTCGCTACAGTGAGCCTCAGCCTCCGAAATTTTTGAGAAAGTAATGTATTCAAGAGTAGCTTCACATATCTGTAAAAATGAAGTACTAACAAAATGTCAGTTTGGTTTCCAGAAAGGTTTCTCAACAGAAAATGCCATATATGCTTTCACCAGTCAAATTTTGAATGATCTGAATAACCGAACACCACCCATTGGGATTTTTTGTGATCTCTCAAAGGCTTTTGATTGTGTAAATCATGAAATTCTGCTAGACAAGCTCAAGTATTGTGGCATAAGTGGGGCAGTGCACAAATGGTTTAATTCGTACCTAACTGGAAGAGTGCAGAAAGTTGAAATAAGTAGTTCTCGTAACATGCAAAGATCAGCACATTCCTCAAACTGGGGAACTATCAAGAATGGGGTTCCACAAGGGTCAGTCTTGGGTCCTTTGTTGTTCTTATTATACTATATTAATGACTTGCCATTCTATATTCATGAAGAGGCAAAGTTAGTTCTCTTCGCTGATGATACAAGTATAGTAATCACACCTGAGAAACAAGAATTAACTGAGGAAATTGTCAATACTGTCTTTCAGAAAATTACTAAGTGGTTCCTTGTAAACGGACTCTCACTGAATTTTGATAAGACACAGTACATACAGTTCCGTACAGTGAATGGTATGACGCCATTAATAAATATAGACCTTAATCAGAAGCATATAGCTAAGGTAGAATATTCCAAATTTTTAGGTATGTCCATTGATGAGAGATTAAATTGGAAGAAACACATTGATGATCTGCTGAAACGTTTGAGTTCAGCTACTTATGCAATAAGGGTCATTGCAAATTTTGGTGATAAACATCTTAGTAAATTAGCTTACTACGCCTATTTTCACTCATTGCTTTCATATGGCATCATATTTTGGGGTAATTCATCACTGAGGAATAAAGTATTTATTGCACAAAAGCGTGTAATCAGAATAATAGCTGGAGTCCACCCAAGATCATCCTGCAGACATTTATTTAAGGATCTAGGGATATTCACGGTAGCTTCTCAGTATATATACTCTCTTATGAAATTTGTTATTAACAACCAAACCCAATTCAAAAGTAATAGCAGTGTGCATAACTACAATACTAGGAGAAAGGACGATCTTCACTATTCAAGATTAAATCTAACTTTGGCACAGAAAGGGGTGAATTATACTGGCACTAAAGTCTTTGGTCACTTACCAAATAGTATCAAAAGTCTGACAGATAACCAAGAAGTATTTAAGAAGAAATTAAAAGAATTTCTGAATGACAACTCCTTCTACTCCATAGAGGAATTTTTAGATATAAATTAAGAAAAAAAAGAAAAAAAACAAAAATATTAAAAAAACAAAAAATAAATAAAAATAAAAAATAAAGAAAAACAAAAAACACAAAAAAATAAAGTTGTTATATTAACTTCAAGTATGTTGTTAAATTATCCTAATGTATTGGAAAATTCGACTCGTTCCACATCATTACGAAATATCGTATTCATGATCCATGGAACTAGTATTAATCTAATCTAATCTGATCTAATCTGGCCGTCCACCCAGTGCCCACATTCAGCTCGCACCCGGGAGGTCGCGAGTTCGGCCCCTGTCCCGTCCCTGTGGATGACAGCTTGCAGTCCACTGGACGATGTCAGAGAGCGGAGGCTAGCAGCTCTCTCGCTCCTCGCGCCAGTCTAGCACCAATGACGCTTCCATGCAGTGCAGGTCGGAGGTAGCTTCCTCAGCCTGGTTGGCTACCGGCCGCTGTGGCCGAGCGGTTCTAGGCGCTACAGTCTGGAACCGCGCAACCGCTACGGTCGCAGGTTCGAATCCTGCCTCGGGCATGAGTGTGTGTGATGTCCTTAGGTTAGTTAGGTTTAAGTAGTTCTAAGTTCTAGGGGACTGATAACCTCAGAAGTTAAATCCCGTAGTGCTCAGAGCCATTTGAACCATTTTGAACCTGGTTGGCTGCCGATATCCATCACCAAAAGGTCGTCATGGTTGACCTGCAGCTTAAGCAATCGTCATTCTGGTTCTAGACTCGGACAAAACAGCGACGCGACTGCCCACTTTGAGCCTCCAGGCTAGCTCTTTTCCCAATGCCTCTGATATAGTCGCTCTGAATCCGACAAGTGCAGTGGTCTTCGATAATCAAAACGTCAACTTTCCTCAGGTCACTAGGGGCTGCAGTGTAGGGGTTCTTGACAGCACGGCAGTCAATGGTGCTGTCCTGATTACTTCACCCTTCTATAGGGTGTCCACCAGGCCGTGCATTCTAGCCTGCTAGTGGTGTCGTATTGCTGCCTCGCAGAATCGTTTGCAAAATATCAACACCGCCTGCGCCTGCCATCCAATGTGCCACTCAGTCCCTTTACTACTTCCTTTCAGCCATACCTCCGCAACGTTTGCAAGAAATCCCCCAAATCCACGCCTGTAGTTGTAACACTACTGACCATTAAAATTGCTACACCAAGAAGAAATGCAGATGATAAACTTCTATTCATTGGACAAATATATTATACTAGAACTGACATATGATTACATTTTCAAGCAGTTTGAGTGCATAGATCGTGAGAAATCAGTATCCAGAACAACCACCCCTGACCGTAATAACGGCCTCGATACGCCTGGGCATTGAGTCAAACAGAGCTCGGATGGCGTGTACAGGTACAGCTGCCCGTGCAGCTCCAACACGATACCACAGGTCATCGAGAGTAGTGACTGGCGTATTGTGAGGAGCCAGTTGCTTGGCCACCATTGACCAGACGTTTTCGGCAGCAGCCGAACATTTTCTGTATCCAGAAAGGCTCGTACAGGACATGCAACATGCGGCCGTGCATTATCCTGCTAAAGTGTAGGGTTTCGCAGGGATCGAATTAAGGGTAGAGCCACGGGACGGAACACATCTGAAATGTTACGTCCACTGTTCAAAGTGCCGTCAATGCGAACAAGAGGTGACCGAGACGTGTAACCGATGGCACCCCATACCATCACGCCGGGTGATACGCCAGTATGGGTATGACGAACACACGTTTCCAATGTGGGTTCACCGCGATGCGACCATTCTGATGCTGTAAACAGAAGCTGGATTCATCCGAAAAAATGACGTTTCGCCATTCGTGCACCCAGGTTCGTCGTCGAGTACACCATCGCAGGCGCTCCTGTCTATGATGCAGGGTCAAGGGTAACCGCAGCCACGGTCTCCGAGCTGATTGTCCGTGCTGCTGCAAACGTCGCCGAACTGTTCGTGCAGATGGTTGTTGTCTTGCAAACGTCCCCATCTGTTGACTCGGGGATCGAGACGTGGCTGCACGATCCGTTACAGCCGTGCGGATAAGATGCCTGTCATCTCGACTGCTAGTGATACGAGGCCGTTGGGATCCAGCACGGCGTTCCGTATTACCCTCCTGAACCCACCGATTCCATATTGTGGTAACAGTTATCGGATCTCGACCGACGCGAGCAGAAATGTCGCGATACGATAAACCACAATAGCGATAGGCTACAATCAGACCTTTATCAAAGTCTGAAACGTGATGGTACGCATTTCTCCAAGTTTCACCAGGCAACGCCGGTCAACTGCTGTTTGTGTATGAGAAATCGGGTGGAAACTTTCCTCATGGCAGCACGTTGTAGGTGTCGCCACCGGCGCCAACCTTGTGTGAATGCTCTGATAAAGCTAATCATTTGCATATCACAGCATGTTCTTCGTGTCGGTTAATTTTCGCGACTGTAGCACGTCATCTTCGTGGTGTAGCAATTTTAATGGCCAGCAGTGTATGACGCAGCACATAGATCAACGTATGTCAAAGTACTGTACTCGCACAACTGCTACGATTCCCACACAGGGAGAGGCTTATTATGATGTCAGCAATACATTGTGCAGTTGCGAATGCATTTCTTGTATTTCATACAGCAGCCGATCCCTGCAGTGCTTGTTTCGTCAGACATTAACGCGTGTCTGAAAGGGATAGGCGTTGCAGTACAGCAGACAGGATTCCTGCCGGGAATAAAGCGCTCTCCTCAGACTCTGCTTGTAACACCTATACTGTTTGTCGCACGATTAGCACAATGCAGGCCACATCACATATCTTAACAGCAGCCTACACAGCCTTCACTGCCTTATCGTGATCAGTCCAGTTGAATTTTGCCCTTGCTCTCTTTCTTCTCCCGAATGTGAGGGACTGGTACTGGTCGATCTTGACCTTTCAGGGGGGAAAATACAAGTAATGAATCGTACGTATCTTCTGTTAATATTAAAAAAAAACTGTAAGTCTTCAAAAAATTGTTATGAAAGTAAGAGGATAAAACACACTGGTGTCGAAAATTAAAGCAACAAACGGCCATTTCTCCATCTTGTGTCTTAATTCACGATATAATCCTACAGATTGTCAACCAGATATCCGTACGGTCGCACGGAAGGTGGGATTCCACTCAATGGACAACTGCGCCAGTGATGACGTCAGGGCACCCACCGAACAAGGTAGCATTCATCGGGTAGTCCCACATCCACGATCGCTGTGTTCTTTGTCACAGCCTGTGCAGTTTGGCACAGTCAAGGCGCCTGCCAGACTCTCTGCAGCGGAGAGGTGTAGCAGGGATGGAAGCAAGACAGTCGAAGACTGATGTGGCCCGACAGCTTGAAGAGAACCGTTCTGTTGTTTCTCGGATGTGCGCACAGTTTACGGAGACCCAAACTGTATCCCAAAGACCAGGACAGAGCGACCACCGGTGATATCAGAAAGAGATGACCGTCATTTGGCTGTGACGGCACGACGGACCGCCTTAGTACAGCATGGCACCTGGCATCTGACCTCCCAGCATCCACTGGACGCGTTGTATCGAGGCGTGTTGTGTAGAGGCTTTGGCAGAGTGGCCTTTACTGTCAGACACCTGCTGTGTGTCTGTGTCTTCACAGAAGGTAACGTCTAGAGTGGAGTCATCAACATGCCTCCTGCACAGTTGAACAGTGCGCCAACGTTGTTTTCACATATGTGTCCCAATTTGGTCTGGACACTGATTATCGACGCCGGCCAGTGTGGTCGAGCGGTTCTAGGTGCTTCGGTCTGGAACCGCGTCACCGCTACGGTGGCAGGTTCGAATCCTGCCTCGGGCACGGATGTGTGTGATGTCCTTAGGCTAGTTAGGTTTATGTAGTTCTACGTTCTAGGGGACCGATGACCTCTCAGATGTTAAGTCCCACAGTGCTCAGAGCCATTTGAACCATTATCGACGGATTCGCATCTGGAGCGAATGTGGAACACGGTTTTGGGACCCAAACGTTGCGGAAAGAGACTGATATCGTGGAGGGGCCCTAACGGTATGGGCAGGGATTATGTTGACCACTCGAACAGCTCCTCATGAAATTGTATGGGTGAAAATCGACAAGGTTTCGTGGGACCTCATGTGCAGTTGTTGTGAGGTGCCGTGCGCCCGGACTTTGTACTGATGGACAATAATGCTCGTCCTCATACAGCACAGGTGGTTGATGTTTTCTTGGAAATGGAAGATACTGCACACATGACGTGGCCTGCTGGCTCTTCCGATTTGAGTCCCATAGAGCATGTGTGGGATGCTCTAGGCAGATGGGCTGCAGCATGTCAGGATCCACCAACCTCCCTCCAAGACTTGCGAGCAGCTCAGCACGAAGAATGGGCGTTACTGCCTCGACATGAGATTGATGACGTCATTCACGGCACGCCCATCGTTGTTAGGCCTGTATTGCTGCCAGAGGTGGTCACACCCCATACTCAGCACATTAAGCAGTTTTCAGAGTGTGTGTGCAAATCCGTAAAGTTGCAAAAAACGGAGAACATTTTTCTCTACTGTTAAGCATGTTGCAGTTCCTTATGCTCTGTATTCTTTACATTGTTTCTACTTTAGTACCACCTGTTTTCATATGATGTGATGCAGGCAGTAGCATAGCGATAGACAATATTTTGTTCATTCTTCATTAGTAGATGGGCATTCTGTTAGTAAAAGGGTGAATGCCCTTTCAGACCATGATGCACAAATTTTAACACTAAAAGCCTTTTGTACTCAAACAAATGTCACATATAATTACAAACTATGTAGGACAGCTAATCCAATTGCAATAGACAGTTTGTTAAACCTCGTCAAGGATCAAGACTGATAGGGTGTTTATGGTGCTGATAACACAGATGGCAAATATAACTCTTTGACAGTTGATTTCCATTAGAACGTTCTAAACGAAGTACTGGCAGTAATAGGCAGCCTGGGTGGCTGACTAGTGGGATAAGGATATCATATAGCGGGAATTATGTCAATATCTTAGAAGTACTCACAATCAAGCTACAGTAGCACATTACAAACAGTACTGTAAGGTGCTTAAAATGTTATTAGACAGCCAAAGACTATGTGGTACACAAATAGAATAGCTAATTCACAGGATAAAATTAAAACCATATGGTCAGTTGTGAAGGATGTTCATGATAAATCAGATATTTGTACATTATTTAACAATCATTTTCTGATCATTGGTGGTGAATTAACTAAAAATTTAGTTTCTACAGGGAATCATATATAACTCTCTCAGAAAATGCCTTTCCGAGATTGTTGTCTGTAATACTCTTGTGTCATACAGACAAGGGGGAGATTGAGTCAATAATTAAGTCACTGAAGGCTAACGACTGTCATGGTTATGATGCAATGCCTAGCAGAATATTAAAATACTGTGCTGCAGAAGTTAGCTCTGTATTTAGCCATATATGTAATTTTTTCTTTAGGAATGGTCAGTTTCCTGAACGATTGAAGTGCTCATTAGTAAAGCCACTCTATAAAAAGGGAAAAAGGGATAATGCAGACAAATTTATACATATTTCCATGTCATCAGTGAACGCTCAAGTTATTGAAAAGGCTGTGTACGTAAGGATAATTGATCATATTATATATCACATAATTTGGTATCAAATGCACAGTTTGGCTTTATAAGTCGTTTAACAACTGAAAACGCTATATTACATTTTCTCTCTGAGGTACTGGATGGGTTAAACAACAGGTTTCGAATGCTAGACAAACTTTTTTTTTATTTAACTAAGGCATTGATTTTGTTGATCACAAAATATTGCTCCAGAAGTTGGACCATTACGGAATAAGGGGAGCAGCTCACAATTGGTTCACCTTTTACTTTAGCAACAGGCAGCAAAAGGTCATTATTCACAATGTTGATAACGGCTGTGAAGTGCTGTCTGAGTGGGATACTGACAAGTGGAGGGCGCCCCAGGGATCAGTGTTGGGGCCGTTCCTGTTCCTTATTTATATAAAAGAGATGCCCCCTAGTATTACAGGTAACTCTAAAATATTTCTGTTTGCTGATGACACTGGCTTGGTAGTAAAGGATGTTGCGTGCAACATAGGCTCTGTTTCAAATAGTGCAGTTCACGACATAAGTTCGTGGCTTGTAGGAAATAAACCAACGCTAAATTACAGTGGGACTCAGTGTTCACAATTTCTAACACACAATGTAACAAAACTCGACGTTTTAATTTCTCAGAATGGGCATATGATTAGTGAAACTGAACAGTTCAAATTTCTAGGTGTTCAGCAAGATAGTAAACTGTCGTGGAAAGTCCACGTTCAGGATCTTGTTCAAAGACTTAATACTGCCATTTTTACTATTCGAACGGTATCAGAAGTTAGTGGTCGTCTGACACGAAAATTTGTCTACTTTGCTTATTTTCATTCGCTTATATTCTATGGTATTATACCGGGTGATCAAAAAGTCAGTATAAATTTGAAAACTGAATAAACCACGGAACAATGTAGATAGAGAGGTAAAAATTGACACACATCCTTGGAATGACATGGGATTTTATTAGGAAAAAAAAAAGTTCAACAAATGTCCGACAGATGGCGCTTCATCTGATCAGAATAGCGATAATTAGCATAACAAAGTAAGACAAAGCAAAGATGATGCTCTTTACAGGAAATGCTCGAAATGTTCACCATCATTCCTCAACAATAGCTGCAGTAGAGGAATAATGTTGTGAACAGCACTGTAAAGCATGTCCGGAGTTATGGTGAGGCATTGGCGTCGGATGTTGTCTTTCGGCATCCCTAGAGATGTCGGTCGATCACGATGCACTTGCGACTTCAGGTAACCCCAAAGCCAATAACCGCACGGACTGAGGTCTGGGGACCTGGGAGGCCGAGCATGACGAAAGTGGCGGCTGAGCACACGATCATCACCAAACGACGCGCGCAAGAGATATCTTTCGCGCGTCTAGCAACATGGGGTGGAGCGCCATCCTGCATAAACATCGTACGTTCCAGCAGGTGTTTATCAGCCAGGCTTGGGATGATGCGATTCTGCAACATATCGGTGTACCTCTCGCCCGTCACGGTAGCAGTTACAAAACCAGAATCACGCATTTCCTCGAAGAAAAAAGGCCCGATAACGGTAGATGTGGTAAATCCAACCCATACCGTGACTTTCTCGTCGTGCAATGGAGTTTCCACGACAGTTCTAGGATTTTCGGTAGCCCAAATTCTGCAGTTGTGGGCGTTGGCAGACCCTCGGAGCGTGAAATGAGCTTCGTTGGTCCACAACACGTTACTCAACCAATAGTCATCTTCCGCCATCTTTTGAAACGCCCACACCACAAATGCCCTCCGCTTCACTAAATCACCAGGTAATAGTTCATTATGCCGATGGATTTTGTACGGATAGCATCGGAAGGTACGCCTCAGTGCCAACCAAACAGTAGTGTATGGAATGCCGGTGCGACGTGCGACTGCACGAGCGCTGACTTCCCCGTGCATAGACGAACCCGCTACAGTCTCCATTTCTTCCTGAACTGTCTCAGCAGCATTACGCCTTTTACTCGGTCGGCCAATACGGGATCTATCGTCTAAACAACCCGTGGCTTCGAAATCATTCTCGCTACACCTGCATTTGTCAACGGACCTTTACCCGTGCGAATCCCCTTCCTATGACGATAGGATCGTAACGTTGAACTAGCACATCCCCCATTCGATAATACAGCTTCACTAAAAGCGCCTTTTCAGGCAACGTCAACATGCTGCGACTGCTGGCGCATCTCTCTCTCTCTCTCTCATTACAGCGCCTTTTATACACGATTATCATGCGCAGTCACTGACGTTTTGCTGTCCAGCGCCATCCGTAGGACATTTTTTGAACTTTTGTATTTTTTTGGTTCTAGTAAAACCCCGTGTCAATCCAAGCATGAGTGACAATTTTTACCTCTCTATCTACATTATTCGTGGTTTATTAACTTTTCAAATTTATACTGACTTTTTGATCACCCGGTATTTTGGGATAACTCTTCCCATTCGAAAAGGATATTTTTGGGTCAGAAATGTCTGGTTCGGACAATAAGTGGGATAAGTTCACAAACTTCTTGTCGAACCGTGTTCACGAGTATGGATATTTTGACATTGGGATCTCAATATAGGGTGTACATAAAGTCCGGGAGAACTTACAATTATTTATTGCACAAGAATCAAACATTGTACAGATATCATACATATGTCATTTTGAAGAGAAACCCTGAAAGTTTTTTTTTTCATGTATATCGCCACAGCATGGTTTTGTAATTTTGCAATAGTCAGGGCTAATTGCAGAACATGGCGAATTCGGGTGCGGAGCGAGCTTACCGTGTGTTGGAGTTCGACAAAAACAAGTTCACCGGATGTTCAGAGCCAAGTACGGTAAGAAGCCACAAACAAGGAAGGCCATCTACCACTGGCACAACAAATTCGTTACGACGGGTTGCTCGTGCCCGGCAAAGAGAAGCGGACGTCCCAGTGTGAGTGAAGTGAATGTGGAGCGCGTACGAGAGACATTCGTAAGGACTCCAAAGAAATCGGCGCGTCGTGCGTCCCGTGAACTCGAAATGGCTGCAATGACTGCGTGTAAAGTCCTGCGACAGAAGCTGTCCATGAAACCAAACTGGAGCTAGAGAATATGGGAAGCGACTGCAACAGTCGACGATGTCATGCTGGGATGGTTATGGCGGGAATTCGATTACCGTATTGAGTCTGCCGCCTCACTATGGTTCCCATATAGTAAAGAAGAGAAAGCAGAAAGGTAGGAAGGAGTATATAGAGGATCTATACAAGGGCGATGTTCTTGAGGACAATGTTATGGAAATGGAAGAGGAGGTAGATGAAGATGAAATGGGAGATACAATACTGCGTGAAGTGTTTGACAGAGCACTGAAATACCTGTGTAGAAACAAGGCCCCTGGAGTAGACAACATTCCATTAGAACTACTGACGGCCTTGGGAGAGCCAGTCCTAACAAAACTGTACCATCTGGTGAGCACCATATATGAAACAGGCGAAATACCCTCAGACTTCAAGAAGAATATAGTAATTCCAATCCCAAAGAAAGCAGGTGATGACAGATGTGAAAATTACCGAACTATCAGTTTAATAAGCCACAGCTGCAAAATACTAACGCGAATTCTTTACAGACGAGTCGAAAAACTAGTAGAAGCCGACCTCGGGGAAGATCAGTTTGGATTCCGTAGAAATGTTGGAACACGTGAGGCAATACTGACCCTACGGCTTATCTTTGAAGCTAGATTAAGGAAAGGCAAATCTACGTTTCTAGCATTTGTAGACTTAGAGAAAGCTTTTGACAATGTTGACTGAAATACTCTATTTCAAAATCTGAACGTGGTAGGGGTAAAATTCAGGGAGCGAAAGGCTATTTACGATTTGTATAGAAACCAGATGGCAGTTATAAGAGTCGAGGGGCATGAAAGGGAAGCAGTGGTTGGGAAGGGAGTGAGACAGGGTTGTAGCCTCTCCCCGATGTTATTCAATCTGTATACTGAACAAGCAGTGAAGGAAACAAAAGAAAAATTCGGAGTAGGTATTAAAATCCATGGAGAAGTAATAAAAACTTTGAGGTTTGCCGATGACATTATAATTCTGTCACACACAGCAAAGGACTTGGAAGAGCAGTTGAACGGAATAGACAGTGTGCTGAAGGGATGGTATAAGATGAACATCTATAAAGGCGAAACGACGATAATGGAATGTAGTCGAATTAAATCGGGTGATGCTGAGGGAATTAGATTAGAAAATGAGACACTTAAAGTAGTAAAGGAGTTTTGCTATTTGGGGAGCAAAATAACAGATAATGGTCGAAGTAGAGAAGATATAAAATGTAGACTGGCAATGGCAAGGAAAGCGTTTCTGAAGAAGAGAAATTTGTTAACATCGAGTATAGATTTAAGTGTAAGGAAGTCGTTTCTTAAAGTATTTGTATGGAGTGTGGCCACGTATGGAAGTCAAACATGGACGATAAATAGTTTGGACAAGAAGAGAATGGAAGCTTTCGAAATGTGTTGCTACAGAAGAATGCTGGAGATTAGATGGGTAGATCACATAACTAATGAGGAGGTACTGAATAGGATTGGGGAGAAGAGGAGTTTGTGGCACAACTTGACTAGAAGAAGGGATCGGTTGGTAGGACATGTTCTGAGGCATCAAGGGATCACCAATTTAGTATTGGAGGGCAGCGTGGAGGGTAAAAATCGTAGAGGGAGACCAAGAGATGTATAGAGTAAGCAGATTCAAAAGGATGTAGGCTACAGTAAGTACTGGGAGATGAAGAAGCTTGCACAGGATAGAGTAGCATGGAGAGCTGCATCAAACCAGTCTCTGGACTGAAGACAAAAACAACAACATAGAATGTTTATATAAAAAAAGGCTTTCAGAGTTTCTCTCCAAAATACAATATGTATGACATCTGTCCAATGTTTAGTTCTTGTGCAATAAATAATTGCAAGTGTTCCCGGACTTTATGTACACCCTGTATATATATATTCTTTACTGTTGTTGCTTGTTAACAATATGAGCTTATTCCCAAGAATAATGAGCTTTCACCCACTCAATAGTCGGCAGAAATCAAGCCTGCTTTTGGGTCTGGGACTGGCCTGCACAGAGTCCTCACCTGAATCCTACAGAACACCTTTGGGATGTTTTGGAACGCCGACTTCGTGCCAGGCCTCACCGACCGACATCGATACCTCTCCTCAGTGCAGCACTCCGTGAAGAATGGGCTGCCATTTCCCAAGAAACCTTCCAGCACCTGACTGAACGCATGCCTGCGAGTGTGGAAGCTGTCATCGAGGCTAAGGGTGGGCCAACACCATACTGAATTCCAACATTACTGATGGAGGGTGCTACGAACTTGTGAGTCATTTTCAGCCAGGTGTCCGGATACTTTTGATCACATAGTGCAATTCTGTGCCGTTAACATCTATTAAGGACGTTCAATAGAACTCTTCTGATTATATTTTTCATTTATCTTTTATGTTTCTGCGCATCTTAGCGATTCGGAATTCTAGCCAACAGATAGACTGACTGCAGGACCCCAGCTATAGGTTATTATTTGCAGCGAATTAGCTGCGGGGCACGAAAGCAGACGTGCGTAGTTCTTTTTGAGATGAAACCGTGCATAGCCAAAGTACGAGGGTGAGTCAAATGAAAACCTTAAATTTGTAATAACAATTCGGAATTTCGCGCCGTTATCCTGTAAGTTGGTAAGCGAGCTACAAACAGCGTGCAGAATGGCCTGTAGGTGGCAGCATAGTGCAGATGCACACATACCGTCGCAGTATCAGTATAAAGATGGCCGCCCCACTTGCGACTTGCACCAGGGAAGAACAGCGTTCTGTTATTCGGTTTTTGAGTAGTGAAAGTGTGAAACCTATTGAAATTCATCGACGAATGAAGGTTCACAGCAGCAAGTCTGCGAATGGAGTAGGAAGTTCGCAAATGGTGTGACTTGAGTGGAAGATGCTCCTCGTCCAGGTCAGGCACAACGAGTTGTGACTCCACAGAACACTGCAGCAGTCGAAGCCATAGCGAAGGAAAACCGCCGAGTGACACTGAATGACACTGCAGCACGTTTACAGATTAGTCACGGGTCAGCACACCACATTGTGCACGATGTGCTCCAGTTTCACAAAGTGTCTGCAAGATGGGTGCCACAGCAGCTGACTCCTGAAATGAGAGAACGACATGTCGATGCTCGTGAAGAACTTCTTCGGCGCTTTGAACGAGAAGGTAATGGCTTCCTTGCAAGAATCGTTACTGGGGACGAAACCTGGGTTCACTTCCACCAACCGGAAACGAAGAGAGCGAGCAAGGAATGGCACCATTCCACATCACCAGATCCGAAGAAGTTTCGAACAGGACCATCAGCAGGGAAGGTTATGCTGACTCTCTTTTGGGACGAAAAAGGTGTCATTTTGGAGCATTACGTGCCTAGAGGGACCACTGTCACCAGTGCATCATACACAGATCTCCTAAAAACTCAACTGAGGCCTGCAATCAAATCTAAGCGACGTGGATTGCTGTCAGCAGGTGTCCTTTTGCAACATGACAATGCAAGGCCCCACACTGCCCGTACAACAGTTGCAACAATCACAGACCTGCATTCTGAGTGTCTTCCTCATCAACCATACTCACCAGACCTTGCCCCAAGTGATTTCCATATGTTTGGACCACTCAAAGACGTAATGGGAGGAAAGAAGTTCCGTTCTGATGAAGAGGTACGCCACGTACTGCACGAGTGGTTGCGCAGACTACCAGAAGAATTTTTTTCTAATGGAATTTATGCACTTTGTAAGCGCTGAAGGACTTGCATTGAGCGTGGGGGAGATTATGTTGAAAAGTGATACAGCTTTGTACCACTTCTGCACAATAAATAATATTTAAAAAAATATTTAAGGTTTTCATTTGACTCACCCTCGTACCTAAGTACGAGTAACCACAGGTAAAGACGCAGTGGGTTTCTCGAATGGACTGCTGTTTGGAAGAGCCACTTCTCCACTAGCAACCGTTAGCTACTGTACCCGTTAGCTACTGTAGGTAGGACATTTGCAGACATACCTGCATTAAGGTTGCTAATGGCACAGGTTTCTATTCCCATCATGAGATTTGCACTCAGAAGTACAGTGGTTGTAGGCACAGTTCTGAAACAGGGTGTGTGGCAGACTAATATTTCACATCATCCCACCACTGATGTGACAAATGTATCGTCTAAAAATGACCAGATACCAGTAAAAAGCCAAAAATGCCTTTAGGAAGTGGGATACAATCATTTAAAACAATGCTGAAGTCATTCAGATTCTATTTTAAATGTAGATTTAATTTGTCAAAAATCTTCAACAGTTGATGCAATCAAACAAACAAAACTGATGGAGACGTTCATGTGAAATGAAAAATGGCCGTAACTGGGCCGTCTTTAGCTTCTGTCTCAGTTTAGTTGGTGATAGTGTAGTGCTGTGGTGCTCTCAGCTTTATCAAATCTATTGTGCCATGGTTGTGGTCTTCAGTCCTGAGACTGGTTTGATGCAGCTCTCCATGCTACTCTATCCTGTGCAAGCCTCTTCATCTCCCAATACCTACAGCAACATACATCCTTCTGAATCTGCTTAATGTATTCATCTCTTGGTCTCCCTCTACGATTTTTACCCTCCACGCTGCCTTCCAATACTAAATTGGTGATCCCTTCATGCCTCAGAATATCTCCTACTAACAGATCCCTTCTTCTATTCAAGTTGTGCCACCTCTTCTCCCTAATTCTATTCAATACCTCCTCATTAGTTATGTGATCTACCAATCTAATCTTTAGCATTCTCCTGTAGCACCACATTTCGAAAGCTTCTATTCTCTTCTTGTCTAAACTGTTTATCGTCCATGTTTCACTTCCATATATAGCTACACGCCAAACAAATACTTTCAGAAACGACTTCCTGACACTTAAATCTATACTCGATGTTAACAAATTTCTCTTCTTCAGAAACGCTTTCCTTGCCATTGCCAGTCTACATTTCATATCCTCTCTACTTCGACCATCATCAGTTATTTTGCTCCCCAAATAGCAAAACTCCTTCACTACTTTAAGCACCTCATTTCCTAATCTCATTCCCTCAGCGTCACGCGACTTAACTCGACTACATTCCATTATCCCCGTTTTGCTTTTGTTTATGTTCATCTTATATCCTCCTTTGAAGACACTGTCCATCCCGTTCAACTGCTCTTCCAAGTCCTTTGCTGTCTCTGACAGAATTGCAATATCATCGGCGAACCTCAATGTTTTTATTTCTTCTCCATGGATTTTTTAATACCTACTCCGAATTTTTCTTTAGTTTCCTTCACTGCTTCCTCAATATACAGATTGAATAACACCGGGGAGAGGCTACAACCCTGTCTCACTCCCTTCCCAACCACTGCTTCCCTTTCGTGTCCCTCGACTCTTATAACTGCCGTCTCCTTTCTGTACAAATTGTAAATAGCCTTTCGCTCCCTGTATTTTACCCCTGCCACCTTTAGAATTTGAAAGAGAGCATTCCAGCCAACATTGTCAAAAGCTTTCTCTAAGTCTACAAATGCTAGAAACGTAGGTTTGCCTTTCCTTAATCTGTCTTCTAAGATAAGTCATAGGGTCGGTATTGTCTCAGTATTGTGCCATAATGTGATGTAATAAGTGAGTACGTTTACCTCACAAATATTTTTCTATTAATATTTAATTTTTTTTTTTTTTTTTTTTTGTAAAAATACGCCGCCCGTGGTGGCCTCGCGGTTCTAGGCGCTTCAGTCTGGAACCGCGCGACCGCTACGGTCGAAGGTACGAATGCTGGCTCGGGAATGGATGTGTGTGATGTCCTTAGGTTAGTTAGGTTTAAGTAGTTCTAAGTTCTAGGGGACTGATGACCTCAGATGTTAAGTCCCATAGTGCTCAGAGCCATTTGAACCATTTTGTAAAAATAATTTTTTAACTGCTGTATACCTTTTTTGGGCCACTATTTCTGAAGACGATATTTTTACAAATATTGAAACCATAGTCAAGGGCTAATAAACCTTTATTTGTAACTGGTTGGCAGATTTTTCGACCTCTTCAGATTTACACAGTTGCTGTTTCGCCGCCATGTTTAAGATTTTCGTTAGAATAGCTTACGGCGGCTATTTTACGCATGTTGGATCTCGATGTGCGTTTTGGTTCGTGATTATAGTGCATGACGTCATTGGTAAAAGGGGACGGGTGTTATCAGGAGATTCGATTCTTCTTGCTTCTATTTTTACTCCGTTTGATTTTCTCTCGTAATTCCAGTTCACACATTTTCACCGACATCCGCCTTGACGTCTGTTATAAGCGAAATAAAACGTTCCCTTTTGAAGCTGAATGCGTAGAGTACATTCACTGTTTCATAAACCTACATGTTTACATCTTTACGACAGGCCATTCTCTTATTAACTTCGAAGTCTTTCATCAGTAACGCCTGGCGCAATGGATCGTGCCAAATTACGACGACGGCTGGCTTGGTTTTGTACAGCCAATGGCGTAACAATGTTTTCGTTTCAATTCCGCGAAAACATTACATATTTAAAGTAATAGATGGAAATATGCAATCAGGCTGATTACTCGGAGCAAGCACTTGATTTGCAGGCACAAATAGACAAAAAAACACAATAAATAACATAAACCTAAGTTCTCACTTTGCTAGATCTTGGCGTCTGGTATATATTCATAAACCGTTGGCTTTTTCAACTGACAAGTAAAACGTCGAATTCCAAGCTAACCTAGACCTCGGGTTACGCGACAGGTGGGTCTGTCACGCCAACCAAACTTTCGCATTCACATCCACTGGCGTCATCAACTAACAGTAAGATTCAATTTCACCATCCCCAGAAATAAATTACAGAATGACTACACTCATAAAACATAAAATTCTTCCATATTTTTACTACCGGTCCTGAAGAAGAAAGTAAATCTGCCGCAAGGAAACGCTAATCCAGACACACATCTCCAAATAGGACAGAAAAAGTGTACCCCTCATAATGTGAACCCAAAGTTCAACCGAATAACCCAGACGCCTGTCGAGCAGTGGTGATTTTATGTCGTTCAGTCAAAATGCCCAGTTACTTCAAAATAAATTGGCAGCAAACGATATTCTCGTTTCAAATAAGCTTAAAGATGCTAAGCTACTCTGTATAAATGAACACTGGTTAAAAGTAAATGTTCTGGAAAAAAAAAAAAAATAGGTTTCACCAAGGTGGAGACTGTATTTGTGTTAGAGAAGTATTGGCAATACAATGAGTTCCATACATTTATAGTTAGTAAACCAGTGATAATTTTAACATATGATGAGGAAATGATAACTAGGATGGAATCTTCAAAAATTTTAGGTGTCAATATTGATGAGAATGGAAGCTGGAGAAACCACTTTTTGAAAACTCCTAAAACAACTTGCTTCAGACACGTTTGCACTTCGAATCACCGCAATCTTGGCAACAGGCAAGTCAGTAAGTTGACATCTTTTAGTTATTTTCATTCTGAAATGCCGTATCGAGTTAGGGATTTTGACTACTGCATCATAGTGTATTTATTCCCTCATGACGCGTGTCGTAAATAACACGACACAGTTTAAAAGGAACAATGATGTACATAATTACAATAAGAAAAACATGACGTTCATTTCTCGACATTACGGTTGTCTTTAGCACAAAAAGGATTGCACAACACTGCCGCCAAAATTTCCCTAGTGATATAAAATGCCTCCCGAACACTCGACTACCTCATCTTTTGTTCAAATTCAATGTGCAGTTTTGCTAACCAAAGGAAAATTTACAAACATATATATTCCAGTCCTAACATTTTGTCTTTGGGAGCGTTTCAAGTGAAGGGTGCTTAAGTGTATTGGCGACGTTTCCGAAGCTGTAGCCGCTTTCGAAGTGCTGTAATGCAGTGGATAATTCGGGTAAAGCTGCAGAAGTTTCCAGGACAGCTGAACAACTACAGTTGTGTACACTCTGTGTTTATTATGTCCTCTGGTTAGCTATTTTTACTCCAAATGGCATTCAAAATAGTCAATACATTTTGTCTGTACAGGCTGTACATAAAATCTGGGAACACTTTCAATTGTTTATTGCACAAAAAGCAAACATTGTACAGATATCATACATATGTCATTTTGAAGAGAAACCCTGAAAGTTTTTTTTTTTTTTTTTTTTTTTTTCGTGTATCCCGCCTCAGCGTAGTTTGGTAATTTGCCGATAGTCAGCGCTATTCGCAAACATGGCGAGTTTGGGTGCGGAGTGAGCTTTCCGTGTGTTGCAGTTCGAAAAAAACAACAGATCTTTGGAACCACGTACGGTAAAAAGCCACCAACAGGGATGGCCATTTACCACTGGAACAACAAATTCGTTACGACGGGTTGCTCGTGCCCGGCAAACAGAAGTAGACGTACCGGTGTGAGTGAAGTGAATGTGGAGCGCGAGACATTCGTAAGGAGTCCAAAGAAATCGGTGCTTCGTGATCCCGTGAACTCGAAATGGTTCCAGTGACAGTGTGGAAAGTCCTGCGACAGGAGCTTTCTATGAATCCACTCAAATCGGAGCCAGTGCCGAAGCTCAATGACGACGACAAAGAGAAGCGTTTTGAGTTTCGTTCGCAGTTGCAACAATTGAATGAGGGTGGAGATGGCATTGTTGATCGCTTAATTTTTAGCGACGAAGCCACTTTTCGCACTAATGGGAAAGTGAACAGGCATAATTGTCGAATCTAAGGTACAAAGCATCCACACGATTGCAATGAATTTGAGCGTGATTCCCCATTTTATTTATTTATTCATTTGCCTTGTCACGTCGAAAACTGTACAGGCCATTCTTCTTCGCCGAGAGCACTGTCACTGGACAATCCCACTGGGACGGGTTGCAGTAGTGGCTGCAGCAGGATGGAGCTCCACCCCGTTTTCATCGTGAAGTTCGTGACACGGAGCTGCCGAATCGATGGATCGGCCATCCTACGGAAGGGGACAGCTGTTTCCGATCACCAGATCTCACCCCGTGTGAATTTTTTCTGTGGGGACGCATGAAAGATCTGGTGTATGTACCGCCTCTACCACGTGACGTAGCAGAGCTCCGGGAGAGAATACGGGAAGTGACTGCCACAGCCGACGGCTGTGGCAGGTCACTCGTGGTTCGCATATCGAATGTTTGTAAAAAAACACTTTCAGAGTTTCTCTTCAAAATGCAATATGTGTGACATCTCTACAATGTTTAGTTTTTGTGCAATAAGTAATTGAAAGTGTTTCCGGACTTTATGTACACCCTGTATGTAGCGGTTTAGAAACCTATCCTGTTGTGGTATTATTACCCAGTAATCTTTTCACCTTTGGTTCGTAGGTTTTATACTGACAGCGTTAAAGTTACACAAAACAAATATACTGCGTAAGTTAGTGCTATATGAATCCTTACGTTTCAGAAGGAACGCCTGATCCGTACTTCCGTTAACTAGCAATTGAAACAGTATCTCTCTTTATACGAAATATTCAATTTTCACGAAAGTATTTTTTCCTTGAAACTTGAAAAATCACTCGTAAAGTTACCCATGGAAATTATTATTGGGACATTCCAGAGAGATAGGGGCATAAACTATCTTTTTAATATTAGTCCTAAGATCCAATAGACGCCGAAAGTCTACATTTTAATGAAACTTCCTGGCAGATTAAAACTGTGTGTCGGACCGAGACTCGAACTCGCAACCTTTGCCTTTCGCGGGCAAGTGCTCTAGCAACTGAGCTACCCAAGAACGACTCACGCCCGGTACCCACAGCTTTACTTCTGCCAGTATCTCGTCTCCTACCTTCCAAACTTTACAGAAGCTCTCCTGCGAACATTGCAGAACTAGCACTCCTGGATATGGCGGAGTCATGGCTTAGCCACAGCCTGGTGGATGTTTCCAGAACGAGATGTTCACTGTGCAGCGGAGTAAGCGCCGATATGAAAATTCCTGGCAGAGTAAAACTGTGCGCCGGACCGAGACTCGAACTCGGGACATTTTAATGCCATGCTTACTCGTTGAACGTGAGGTGCAGAGTTCATAGCGAAATCACTGAACTGCTTCCGTGTTGGTAACCACATTTTCTAGCGTCCCATAATTTTGAGGAGAAACGTGAAGCAAAAATCATTAACTAGAAACTTTTAAAACAATTTGTGAAGCGTTAGCTGTTTCCCCAGGCGCATTATTATTTATGTAACTCTACTTTGTGTGGTCACGCGTGTAAGGTACACTTAGGAGTCAAAACATATGACCACTGCCCACCGCGATCACGTGACGCGGTAACAGAGGTATGTAGGCGGATCCGACACGGACGGGGGATCACGCTAGCGAGGATATGGGCTGCGAATGGGGAAATCCACTGAGATAAGCGACTTTGACATGGGGCAGATTATTATTACGCACAGGCTGTGAACCAGTATATGCAAAACGGAGAAGCTGGTCGAATGTTCGCGTGCTACTGTCGTGAGCGTCGATGGAAAGAGGTAGAAGGACAGTGAAACTACCACTACGCGATAAAAGGTTGGACATCCACGACTCTTCACAGAACGTGGTGTTCAGAGGCTCGTCTGCTCTGTAAAGTAGGATAGATGGTGATCTGAGGCATCTCTGCCGAAAGAGCGCAATGCTGGTGCACGCCCAAGTGTTTCGGAGCACACCGTTCATCGTACACTGTCGAACGTGGGTCTTCTACGTGATCACATGTTGACCCGACGGCATCGTCAATTACGACTGTAGTGGCCACGGGGCCATCGGGATTCGACAGTCGATCGATGGAGACGTGTCGGCTCTTTGGGTGAATTACATTTTTTTTCTGCACTAGGTCGCTTGTCGTCTCCACGAACGCAGTCATCTAGGAGAACGGCGGCTCGAAATGTGCAGAGCGCCACGTAGAGATGAGTAGTTCGCGAACGAATGGGTGCAAAGGAACGGTTCACCAAGATGAACGAAAGAGCCGAGGAACGAATTCCAAGGAACGATCGGTTCATAGTTCACTTCGGTCGCGGCGGTCTACTTATAGTTCCCGGGAACGAGGAACGATCGGTTCATATTTCACTAGTTCACTTCGGTCGCGGCGGTCACTTGGGCAGTTCTCGTTCGAGCCTCGGTCGCGTGCTCGTCTCAGTCTCGGCCTCCTCGTTCATCGCATCACCACCTGTCTCATTTCCACTGCCCACTGCTCCTACTTAGTTCGGTATCCAGTTGTTTGCCTATTTTAGATGTGTTCCAAACTGTTCTTGCACTTGGCTCTGGCTATTCAGCGTCCACGACCGGTAATCAAAAAGTATTTTATAGTTACGTAAATTACATAAAAAATACGTTGTATGCAATAGGTGCATCTTTTCCGGTAAGAAAAGGGCATATCAGCTCACTTCATTATATCGAAGAACAGCAGAAGACATACTTATAACAAGGCGAGTTTTTTTTTTTTTTGTTTTTTTGTTTTGTTATTCATATATTTTTTGGTTTCATCGACTTGATTTAGCAGCTAACTTTCAATAATTTGCTTAATCTTTTGCGTAAGAAAATTCATATAAAACGATTTTCGTGTATCTTTCATATACAAAACATTACATTTAGGAAGGCTGTAATAATTTTTAAGTTTGGTTGTTTCCAATTTGCATTACCTGCTAGTTTGGTTTCTTTGAAAATAAGAAAAGTGGGTTGTGCGTCATTTTGGCTCAGTAGGAAAAGCGGTGCCTCTCCATTTGAAAAGACATAGATTGCCATAAAATCGTATTTACTTATTACCTCAAAACATTTCTTCAGAAGGAGCTTTCAAACCAAAAACTTTATTACTGCGAACTTAATTGTTATTATTATTGCTGCATTAACTTTAATGATGCAACATAAAAACCTAACTTTTACTAAGCGTGTGACGCAAGTATGATGAGAAAACCAAACGTTTTATTTTCTGCTTCCATAAAATGTACTTCGCCTACGAACTCAGAGACAATGTGAACTATATATAGCCGTGCGGTTAAAGGCGCTGCAGTCTGGAACCGCAAGACCGCTACGGTCGCACGTTCGAATCCTGCCTCGGGCATGGATGTTTGTGATGTCCTTAGGTTAGTTAGGTTTAAGTAGTTCTAAGTTCTAGGGGACTGATGACCTCAAATGTTAAGTCCCATAGTGCTCAGAGCGATTTGAACCGTTTTTGAACTATATATAGGGTGTAAACGGTTATTGTTTACAACGCAGCATACCTATGCAGTGGAAGTCGAACAGAAGAATTTTATACGAGACACTTGTGGTCTATTAAGTTGGGAAACAGCCACCGACAGCTTTACAAGACTACATGAGCTATAGCCCATGCGCGTCCCGTGAGATTTTCATGTTCTCTTCTCCAGCTCTCTACACATCGTCATCGATTGTTTCGCAACTGTTGCTTGCATTAGCTTGTTATTCCTTCGCTGCCTAATTATTACATGTTTGTCTGTTTGTTGTGTCTGCTCGTAACGGGCAACACATCGTCCGTAATTGGCGAGCAGTCTGTACTCGGGGCTGGTTTTCCGTGCGCCACCCTGTATTATTTCTCTGCGATCAGTCACACAAGGCTACGGCTGGCTAAACGAGAGCTTCTGCAGAATCACACAGATTACTTTTAAAAGTGTGTAAGAATTCTGTAATGAATAAAAACTCTATACTCCAGGGGGGAGGCAAGTGCCCCCCCTCTTGGTGCCCTCCATCCTTCAGTCATCTGTTGTTGTTGTGGTCTTCAGTCCTGAGACTGGTTTGATGCAGCTCTCCTTGCTACTCTATCCTGTGCAAGCTTCTTCATCTCCCAGTACCTACTGCAACCTACATCCTTCTGAATCTGCTTAGTGTATTGATCTCGTGGTCTCCCTCTACGATTTTTACCCTCCACGCTGCCCTCCAATGCTAAATTTGTGATCCCTTGATGCCTCAAAACATGTCCTACCAACCGATCCCTTCTTCTAGTCAAGTTGTGCCACAAACTTCTCTTCTCCCCAATCCTATTCAATACCTCCTCATTAGTTACGTGATCTACCCACCTTATCTTCAGCATTCTTCTGTAGCACCACATTTCGAAAGCTTCTATTCTCTTCTTGTCCAAACTGGTTATCGTCCATGTTTCACTTCCATACATGGCTACACTCCATACAAATACTTTCAGAAACGACTTCCTGACACTTAAATCTATACTCGATGTTAACAAATTTCTCTTCTTCAGAAACGATTTCCTTGCCATTGTCAGTCTACATTTTATATCCTCTCTACTTCGACCGTCATCAGTTATTTTACTCCCTAAATAGCAAAACTCCTTTACTACTTTAAGTGTCTCATTTCCTAATTTAATCCCCTCAGCATCACCCGACTTAATACGACTACATTCCATTATCGTCGTTTTGCCTATGTTGATGTTCATCTTATATCCTCCTTTCAAGGCACTGTCCATTCCGTTCAACTGCTCTTCCAAGTCCTTTGCTGTCTCTGACAGAATTACAATGTCATCGGCGAACCTCAAAGTTTTTACTTCTTCTCCATGAATTTTAATACCTACTCCGAATTTTTCTTTTGTTTCCTTTACTGCTTGCTCAATATACAGATTGAATAACATCGGGGAGAGGCTACAACCCTGTCTCACTCCCTTCCCAACCACTGCTTCCCTTCCATGCCATCTCGTTTCTGTACAAATTGTAAATAGCCTTTCGCTCCCTGTATTTTACCCCTGCCACCTTCAGAATTTGAAAGAGAGTATTCCAGTTAACGTTGTCAAAAGCTTTCTCTAAGTCTACAAATGCTAGAAACGTAGGTTTGCCTTTTCTTAATCTTTCTTCTAAGATAAGTCGTAAGGTTAGTATTGCCTCACGTGTTCCAACATTTCTACGGAATCCAAACTGATCTTCCCCGAGGTCCGCTTCTACCAGTTCTTCCATTCGTCTGTAAAGAATTCGCGTTAGTATTTTGCAGCTGTGACTTATTAAGCTGATAGTTCGGTAATTTTCACATCTGTCAACACCTGGTTTCTTTGTGATTGGAATTATTATATTCTTCTTGAAGCCTGAGGGTATTTCGCCTGTCTCATACATCTTGCTCACCAGATGGTTGAGTTTTGTCAGGCCTGGCTCTCCCAAGGATGTCAGTAGTTGTAATGGAATGTTGTCTACTCCCGGGGCCTTGTTTCGACTCAGGTCTTTCAGTGCTCTGTCAAACTCTTCACGCAGTATCTTATCTCCCATTTCATCTTCATCTACATCCTCTTCCATTTCCATAATATTGTCCTCAAGTACATCGCCCTTGTATAAACCCTCTATATACTCCTTCCACCTTTCTGCCTTCCCTTCTTTGCTTAGAACTGGGTTGCCAACTGAGCTCTTGATATTCATACAAGTGGTTCTCTTATCTCCAAAGGTCTCTTTAATTTTCCTGTAGGCAGTATCTATCTTACCCCTAGTGAGACAAGCCTCTTCTACACTACTAGTTTTCAGTTTTTCATAAGAACCATATACCAAGCACAAATGAACGGTGAACGAGTAAAAATGAACGGTTCCCAAAAAGGAACGATCAGCAGTGAACTAGTTCCCAAGGATGAACGAGTTTGCCGATCTCTAGTGGGAATGCGTCGGACCTGTGGTTGCAAAGACACGCTGACAGCCGCGAACCACCTGCATCCCTCCATACTCGATGTCTTCCCCGACGGCGACGTCATCTTTGAGCACATCTACATATATACTCCGCTAGCCACCAAGCGGTGTGTGGCGGAGGGCACAATGCGCGCCAAACTCATGTTGCCCCCCCCCCCCCCCTTTTACACTCGCGGATCGCGCGAGGGAAAAACGACGATCTGAACGCCTCAGTACGAACTGTAGTTTCCCTCATCTCTGAATGGTGATCATTGCGCGATTTGAAAGTTGAGAGTAGTAATATATGCTCTACATCCTCCGTGAAGATCGAATTTCGGAATTTAGAGAGCAGCCCCTTCCGTTTAGCGCGTCGTCTATCTGCAAGTGTGTCCCACTTCAAACTTTTTATGAGATTTGGAACACTCTCGTGACGGCTCAATGTACCACTCTTGCTGCTCTTCTTTGGACCTTCTCAATCTCTTGAATGAGACCCATCTGGTAAGGGTCCCATACAGACGCACAATACTCTCTACCAATAAACCGGGAACTGATGACCTCGGCAGTTACGTCCCACAGTGCTCACAGTCATTTGAACCATTTTTGTAATAGGCACACATCTATCCAGACCATTAGACAGGAATTCCAAACTGCATCAGGATTCACTGCAACTACCATGACAGTTAGGCGGGAGGTGAGAAAATTTGGATTTCATGGTCGAGCGGCTGGTAATAAGCCACACATCACACCGGTAAATGACAAACGACGCCTCGCTCGGTGTAAGGAGCATAAACAGTGGACGATTGAACAGTTGAAAAACGTTGCGCAGAGTGACGAATCACGGTACACAATGTGGCGATCCGATGGCAGGGTGTTGGTATGGCGAATGCCCGGTGAACGTCATCTGCCAGTGTGTAGCGTCAACACTAAAAGTCGGAGTCGGTGGTGCAAAAAAGCTAATAAGCACGTGGTCATAAGGTTTTGACTCATCAGCGTGAAAGCTATTACATTTATGAAACGTTAAGATCATTCTGTAAGTTTCAACTCTTGAAAACCATATTACACGACAAAAAAGAAATCAACTTAAAAAATTTAATAAAACTTTTAGTTTTGGAGGTAAATCAATAATGTCCATTTGAATACTTGATGGATTCCGCCAGTGAAGACTTTTGCGAAAGTGTTGTTTTTATACAGGTATACAGGGTGTCCAGAAAAGGGCTCCCTGATTTCAAAATTAAATATCTCGAAAACAAAGATCGACAGAGGAATGCAGTAAACGGTATGTTTATTGTGGAAGCTGTAAGAAGTTTACACAGGAGTTTGAAATAATAGTTACAAAAGCTGCTAACAGATGGCGCTGTGCGCTGTACAGCTCATATCAGCATACATAGGTGAAATAAACGTATGAAAACAATCTTTGCAAACAATCACATCACAATGTTTTCAAAATGTTCACCATTGGCACTACAGAGGTGGCGCAAACGAATGAATGAAATTCGCCATTTCGTAGTGTCTCAACCGAAATGGATTCACATGCCACAGAGATCGCCGATTCAAGCTCGTCCAGCGTGGCGGGATGCTTCGGGTAGACCGTGTCTTTCACTGTGCCCCACAAAAAAAAGTCACAGGGAGTCAAATCCGGCGAATATGGAGGCCAATCCGCGCCTGCACCAGTAAGTTTGGGATATTCCAAAGCAATGACTCGCTTCCCGAAGTATTCCTCAAGAAAGCGAAACACTTGTTCGGTCCGATGTGGTCGGGCTCCATCTTGCATAAACCATTCAGTACCTGGTCGATCCTGTAACGCTTGCCGTGTGGCGACAAATTGTTCCAAAATTGCAACGTAACGTGCACCAGTGACCATTTGTCGAATGAAAAAAGGGCCAATAATGCCTCTGCTGCATACTGCAGCCCACACAGTAACTTTAGGAGAATACAGGGGTTTCGCTTCACACCAATATGGTTTTTCGGAACCCCAAAATCACCAGTTCTGCTTATTCACGTATCCATTCAGGTGGAAGTGTGCTTCATCTGTAAACCAGATGCAGCCAACATCAAATCCTTCACTATCAATCATTGTGAGCATCTGATTAGCAAAGGCAACCCTTTGTTGCACAGCTCGTACGGGTATGGCCTGGTGCGTTTGAATTTTGAATGGAAACATGTGTAGGCTCTTTCTCAGTATTTTCTGCATGCTGGAGCGCTTCAAACCAGTCTCAGATGCAATTTTACTGACGGATGACATTGGATTTCGCTGAGTAATTCCAGAAACTGTGGCGATATTTTCAGGCGTAACTGCGGTTTGCTTGCGGCCAACATGCCCCACTAGATCATCAGTTACGCTGCCTGTTCGTTGAAATTTTGCGAAGAGCGTACCAATGGTTTTCGCATCGCGTCCTTTTGGAACATTAAATCGTGCTTGAAAACTTCGCCTTGTTGCCGTAGGACTCTCTTCTAAACCCGTGGTACTCTAGCACCAGAAAAACGCGTTGTTCAATGGAGTACACGGTTTTAATCTGTTCCTTCGGTACGCTAACCTCCTTTCACGTTTCAATAGTGGAACTGATCGCTCTGGGCTTCGGATCACTATTTATACTAGGCATTACGTACGGCGATTACAGCGCCATCTGTTAGCAGCTTTTGTAACTATTATTTCAAAGTGCTGTATAAACTTCTTACAGCTTTCACAATACACATACCGTTTACTGCATTCCTCTACCGATCTTTCTTTTCGAGATATTTAATTTTGAAATCAGGGAGTCCTTTTCTGGACACCCTGTAATTTGGTTGCTTCTAGCTGTCATTCGTTGACATAAAATTCCAGTAAAAGGCTGACAAATGTTGGAGGTTGTTTCCATGAGGAAAAGGAATTGTTGAGTGGTTGCGGCGTGAGCTTCAGTGATTATTGCACAATCTGTTCCCATCACAATGCCATTTTGTTGACATTTCGAATGGCTGAAAACCTGATGCTGCAATCCTTTCTCGAAGAAGAATGATCACATCTGGGAAAATTTGAAACGATTTAAAAATTCCAGGAAATCAGGAATTGTTCAAGTGGGCAAAGGCTACGTTAAGTTCAGAGCGACAGTAAACACGATTTAAACGGCCACGTCAAATGCAAAATTAATCATGCACAAAGCGTAATAAGTAGCCAGGTGTCATCTACTGCGGGCTTCTGCCCTGGAGTTGTAGCGGCCAGTAGGTATAGAGGTAGACAGACGTGTATGAACTGTTCCGATTAGACTCAGCTGTCATCAGATTTGGAAGTAAAAAATGCATACTTTCGCTCATGTTGAAAAAATTCGGATTCTCACACTGGCACCATTAAGAAAACTTCAGACGAATTCTGTGTATGCGAGAGAATGCTTAAAACAGCCAGAAAATTGACTAGTGAAAAGGATGTGCTAGCAGCACCACAGAGAAAACAGAGCAAAGTTTTCTTTGAAGCAGTAAAGACACCAGTGCTTTAATTGTGATAAGTTCAGGAGGTTCTGCCCTAGCGTGAATGATTGTGTTTCTGTCAGAACTGATGGAAGACATGTTCATTGCCTATCGAAAGGAGCATGGCCAAGAAATTTTTGATATGAACTACAAAATTTTCATGAGTGTGACAGTCTGCAGCATTAGTCAAAAGCTTACATGGTGCACTTGAATAACAGGTTACTGATCTGCACCATGATCTGATCCTGAAGAAATTTCGGTGTACAAACAGAGGATCCAAAAAGATCGTGCACTGCTTGAAACTAAGTATCTGTCATTATACAATTCCGCCTAAGAGATGGCACCGAAAATCTCTGACTTGATCATTCCCCACTTTTTCACAAACCATCAAACACGACATCTTAAAACTGAGAAGGAAAACTTTAAGCCTCGTGAGGTAACTTCATTGCTTCATTTTGCAGAAAATTCCTAATTTATTGTCAAGGATGCTGTCAAGGTTTTTACTGGGAGAAAAGCAAAGCAAGTGTGAACACCATAATTGCCTATTTCTTAGAAAATGAGCAAACAGAATGCAAGAGGTTTTGCGTGATTTGTGGCAGCCTAAGATAAGGTAAAGTTCCAGTTTATGTCTATTTGACAAAACCTGTGAGTATTGTGAAATTAAAAAAAAAAAAAAAAAAAAAAAAACGACAAATCCGCAGAAAATCGTATTCTTTAGTTCAACAGCCCAGTACAAAACGTTCAAGAAATTCGCCAGTATGTACTACCATATTAAAAAGTTTGGTGTAAATGCAAAGTGCAAACTTCTTGCAACAAGTCAGGGAAAATCTCCACACGATGGAATTGGAGGCATTGTAAAATAGTAGGCTCAAGGAACTAATCTAGAGCGCCGAAAGAAAAATAAAATCCGCGCAACTTCACATCTACACACATTCAGTGAGTAAATTTGCATAAAATTGAATTAATTGTTGTTGAGAAGACACAACATTGAATCGGCGAGCGTTTCTCGGGGAAAAAGGATTTCTTTAGCTTCAAGAGTTGTTGGAACAACAGAAATCGACACCAGTTTGTTACAGATGATCTGAAAACAATTCATGTGATACAATTGTCAGAGAACTTCTTGCCATTTGTTGCAAAAATATCAGAAACAGCTTTTGATAGCACACAATTTATGGTTTCATCTACACATATAGATACAATGTTACATGTTTGTCTGACAACATCCGGAGGGTTGGAAATGTTTGTGAAATCTCATATGCGTAGAATGAATCTCTTATTAGTGACAGGGTTGTAGCCTCTCCCCGATGTTATTCAATATGTATATTGAGCAAGCAGTAAAGGAAACAAAAGAAAAATTCGGAGTAGGTACCAAAATTCGTGGAGAAGAAATAAAAACTTTGAGGTTTGGCGATGACATTGTAATTCTGACAGAGACAGCAAAGGACTTGGAAGTGCAGTTGAACGGAATGGACAGTGTCTTGAAAGGAGGATATAAGATGAACATCAACAAAAGCAAAACGAGGATAATGGAATGTAGTCGAATTAATTCGGGTGATGCTGAGGGAACTAGATTAGGAAATGAGACACTTAAAGTAGTAAAGGAGTTTTGCTAATTAGGGAGCGAAATAACTGATGACGGTCGAAGTAGAGAGGATATAAAATGTAGACTGGCAATGGCAAAGAAAGCGTTTCTGAAGAAGAGAAATTTGTTAACATCGAGTACAGATTTAAGTGTCAGGAAGTCGTTTCTGAAAGTATTTGTATGGAGTGTAGCCATGTATGGAAGTGAAACATGGACGATAAATAGTTTGGACAGGAAGAGAATAGAAGCTTTCGAAATGTGGTGGTACAGAAGAATGCTGAAGATTAGATGGGTAGATCACATAACTAATGAGGAGGCACTGGGAGATGAAGAAGCTTACACAGGATAGAGTAGCATGGGGATCTGCATCAAACCAGTCTCAGGACTGAAGAACACGACAACAACATTAGTTCTGTGTATGCTGGTGGCCCTACGATATTGTTTCAGTGGCAAGTTTGAAAAGATACGTGTCAGACCCCCAGTCCAGAATGTTATTACAAATCTGTCGGCAATACGCCTTACCAGAAAGTGGATGAAAGTTCAGAATCACTGCAGCAGTTTCTTTATATATATATCGGCTTGGGAACCCACACATGGTGCAGAGAGACACAGACAAGATTTCTTCGAAACAAAAACGCTTATTCGTAAACTAACAAATGTAGCACAGAGAGAGAGAGAGAGAGAGAGAGAGAGAGAGAGAGGGAGAGAGAGAGAGAGAGATAACACGCTTACGCAGCTAGCATAAACTTCAGTCATAATTTACGCGAGTAACTGCTTACGCACGAATTATATGGCAAACAAATTAGGGTAACAAAAAACAAATAACATAGGAAGTATACGTACGAGGGGCAAATTACTGTCATAGTTTATGCGAGTGGGTAAAGGAACCACGGGCAACCTTGAATGTTGACTAAAATGGTCCGCATCGTGAACTCAGGACGCTACACATTCGTGGTAATTCTAATTAATAAATGTTGAGTCTAAAGGGACTAACGCGTAGAAGTTGCGGTTATGGGCGGGGACAAAGTAGTATTAAACACAACAACGGACAAAACAATGAAGCAGTGACATACACAAAACGGAAAGCCGATAGCGACAGAAAATAGCGGAAAAGTAAAGAAAGAAATTATAATACATTTCCCATTGCACACGTAACGAAAATTCACGAAAAACAATGAATCATGGATTCGACAAGTAGAATCCACCTAGACGCGGCAATTCTAGTTGCCGATTCCAAAATTTGTTATTTGTCGCGCTTTTGCTGTAGGTTTCTTTTACGGTTTTAATTTTTGGTATACACTACTGGCAATTAAAATTGCTACACCACGAAGATGACGTGCTACAGACGCGACATTTAACCGACAGGAAGAAGATGCCGTGATATGCAAATGATTAGCTTTTCAGAGCATTCACACAAGGTTGGCGCCGGTGGCTACACCTACAACATGCTGATATATGGGAAGTTTCCAACCGATTTCTCGTACACAAACAGCAGTTGACAGACGTTGCCTGGTGAAACGTTGTTGTGATGCCTCGTGTAAGGAGGAGAAATGCGTACCATCACGTTTCCGACTTTGATAAACGTCGGATTGTAGCCTATCGCGATTGCGGTTTATCGTATCGCGACATTGCTGCTCGCGTCGGTCGAGATCCAATGACTGTTAGCAGAAAATTGAATCGGTGGGTTCAGGAGGGCAATATGGAACGCCGTGCTGGAATCCAACGGCCTCGAATCATTAGCAGTGGAGATGACAGGCATCTTATCCGCATGGCTGTAACGGATCGTGCAGCCACGTCTCGATCCCTTAGTCAACAGATGGGGACGTTTGCTAGACAACCACCATCTACACGAACAGTTCGACGACGTTTGCAGCCGGCCAGAGTGGCCGTGCGGTTCTAGGCACTACAGTCTGGAACCCAGCAACCGCTACGGTAGCAGGTTCGAACCCTGCCTCGGGCATGGATGTGTGTGATGTCCTTAGGTTAGTTAGGTTTAATTAGTTCTAAGTTCTAGGCGACTGATGACCTACGAAGTTAAGTCGCATAGTGCTCAGAGCCATTTGAACCATTTTTTGACGTTTGCAGCAGCACGGGCTAAGCTCGGAGACCGTGGCTGCGGTTACCCCTGACGCTGCATCACAGATAGGAGCGCCTGCGATGGTGTACTCGACGACGTGTATTCGTCATCGCCATACTGGCGTATCACCCGGGGTGATGGTACGGGGTGCCATTGGTTACACGTCTCGGTCACCTGTCGTTCGCACTGACGGCACTTTGAACAGTGGACGTTACATTTCAGATGTGTTACGACCCCTGGCGCTACCCTTCATTCGATCCCTGCGAAATCCTACATTTCAGCAGGATAATGCACGACCGCATGTTCCAGGTCCTGTACAGGCCTTTCTGGATACACAAAATGTTCGACTGCTGCCCTGGCCAGCACTTTCTCCAGATCTCTCACCATCTGAAAACGTCTGGTCAATGGTAGCCGAGCAACTGGCTCGTCCCAATACGCCAGTCACTACTCTGGATGAACTGTGGTATCGTGTTGAAGCTGCATGGGCAGCTGTACCTGTACATGCCATCCAAGCTCTCTCACTCAATGCCCAGGCGTATCAAGGCCGTTATTATGGCCAGAGGTGGTTGTTCTGGGTACTGATTTCTCAGGATCTATGCACCCAAATTGCGTGAAAATGTAATCACACGTCAGTTCTAGTATAATATATTTGTCCAATGAATACCCATTTATCGTCTGCATTTGTTCTTGGTGTACCAATTTTGATGGCTAGTAATGTATTTCTTGTATATGCTTTTACATTTGTTCCTTGCTGCTAGTAGAACAGAGACACAAATGTGATTCAGTTACTGTAAATTGTCAATTAGTGTTTCAAATAATAACATACAATATGTACATTTCTGGACATACCATGGCATTAAGCTTCTGCGAAGAAGATATCGACATCTGCTAAACCAATACTAAGGAAGTTTCTGTAATATACCTTTTATACTTCACATAAATGCGTATACAAAGTGTAACGATTTATAATATCCCTAATTTTATAGGCTTCTGATGATGTCAAGTTAATTTTTCGAAACCGGTTAAGCAAAAAAAAAAAAAAATTTAAAAAAATAAAAAAATAAAAAAAATTGCAACTGATGACTGAATTTTATCCTGAGAAAAGTAATACCCAGTTGCTGAAAATTACAGCCACGAATACAATAATTGATTTATATAGCTGTCCTCTTAGGTTCCCGTCTAACCTCGCCCTTGGAAATTGCATCTGATTTGAAAAAAAAGGAAAGAAACAGCCAAATATTTGAGACAACCAAGATTATAAGTATGATCGGTATTCTTTTCACTCGCAGCAGTGTCAGCTGTGCGCTTACGTTCCCATTTAGTCACATCCTCGGAAGTCGGGACATCTTTAGACTGTGCAGTAGAGTTTACATCAGTAACTAAGATAACCATAGAGTAAATATCTCTGGAGTGAGCATTGCGTTCTGTGCATGTTGTCAACATCAAACCAGGATTGTCACGTGTTTTCGGGACTTCGCTGTGCGTGTGTGCTTTCCGCAGAGTTTGAAGTTTATAATATCAAGAGTTCTTGTTGTGTTTTCACCGTTTGTTGATAGTGTAATAGCGATGGTGAATTACTGTTGTTGCTACGGATGCAAAGAAAAATATGTGAAAGGAGGGATAGTAAATTTTCATGGGTACTATATTTAAAGATTTCGAGACGCATTATAATTACGGCCAGATTCTGTAGACCTATTTTTCTACGATTTTATGACTATATAATAGATATTACGGCTCGTACAAAAGCTTACAAAGAATCGCTTCCTCTCGTAAATTTGCTAGTGGAACAGGAAAGGGAATGGTTAGTTGTTTCAGCAAGTACTATGCTCTATGCATTTATCAGTGACTTGTCGATTATGTATATAGATGTGAAAGACGGGAAACAAATAAATTCAATAGAGTGGGAGTCTGTAATTGTCTTCGTATAATGTGTGTATCCAAACCTTTTTGTTTACTATAAAGTTACAGTGTGTCTAGGACATGGAGAATGATTATGTGTGATTTATGTGTTAGTTTCCCGAAGGATGAACAACGAGTAAATATGTGGCTCCAGAAAATAAAGAGGAGTAATTTTGTCCCCACAAAATATTCCAAAGTATGTTCAAAACACTTTGAAGAGGAATGTTTAGACAGAGAAAAATTTGGACGTGTGTGGCTGAAGGTAGATGCTATACCAGCTATTTTTAATTTTCCACAGCACCTACTACCAGTTTCTGCATTCAGCTTAAATACATTTTCTGCACAAATGAAATAAAAAACACAATAGTGTAGCTAATCAAAGTACACATTCATCTTCTTTGGTGTATTTTGCCTTCAATTTATTTTCTTCACCATTTGATTAAAAAGCGTAAAATATTAGTAAACATGTCCCCAAACTGTTTCATTTGTTTCACTTTCCACTTCCCTTTATGGTGTTATATGGGTTGACTGTTGCATGACCAACTGTATTTGCTTTATAGTACATTTACTCACCGATCGCCTTTTTTCCCCCTTCTTACTCAGTCTACTATTTATTTAATAAACTGGGAGCAAGTACGTAAAATGCGTTAAATAAACACTTCAAAGTGTCACCAGTAAGAAAAATTGTGCTTTAGGTCGCAAAAACGAGAAAATAAATACGAAGAAATAGCAGAAAAAAAGAACGAATTAAGAGAGATATAATCGCTAATGTGTGGCAAATTCGGTGTTTTTCGGACACTTGCAAAAGTACTAGCGTACTGTCAAGTAGTTTTGCAAGACTATCACTGCAGAAATATACGTCAGGCTGTGTAATACTATGAGGTGCCGTATCATACCGAAAACTACCAAAAATCGAGTGCATCTGAACTGTGACACCTATCGCAAAGAAGCAGGATGTAATATCACTTGCCCTTAAAAGTTACGTAGCTGGTTTATTCCCGGTATCAAATGGATACTGTTAAAATGTCTGCGCAACATATATAAATAATCCACGACACGTACGAAAAGAATCCGTCTGTACTAGGGATGTAGTGACATTCGAAATATACACGGCGCTATACGGACAAACACACGACGTCCCGAGAACACGTGACCAGGCCGGCAATGCATGTTGACAATACACAATCTGTTCTGCGCATGTGAATGCTCACTCCAGAGATATTTACTGTATGAAGATAACCACAGATAACTTATAACGACAGGCCGCCTACATCCTTCACATCGTAAACTCATGACGTCACGGGTAGTATCGGACAATAGATTTACCCCGACATCCAGTGGTGCGCTCGTCAACTAATTACAACTTCAGGGCGAGACATATGGACTAACGACATCGCGAAATCATAAGTAGAAGTATAAAATAACTTAACCTTACGCACACTGCGTTCCAAAAAGTTAGGTTCACTCCTAACAATAAAAGAATAAAAAGCTAGTATAGTAACATGTCTGGGATCTTTAAATTACGCAGTTACTATGTAATAAAACAAACATATATTAAAGCCCACCGAAAGGGCTGTGTAAATAATATTAAGTGAACCACGTATGGCACAAAGCAGCATTTTATTTCGTTGCAGAGGCGGACCAAAAGTCCACGGATACCGAACTAACTAAGGAACGACGGAAAACATTATAGAAAAAAGACAGAAAAATTTGTTTCGTAAGAACACGTTGTAGAGCTTTAATGGGCATAACGACACACAGTACACACTTTAAAAAAATGTTTATCGTAAAGAAACAAACATAGTATCAAAAAATGCAGTTTAACTATAAAGCTCAAACGGAGACTTGAAATCGCAGCTAATGTATATTCTGAGGCATCAAGGGATCACCAATTTAGTATTGGAGGGCAGCGTGGAGGGTAAAAATCGTAGAGGGAGACCAAGAGATGAATACACTAAGCAGATTCAGAAGGATGTAGGTTGCAGTAGGTACTGGGAGATGAAGAAGCTTGCACAGGATAGAGTAGCATGGAGAGATGCATCAAACTAGTCCCAGGCCTGAAGGCCACAACAAACAACATGTACTTTTAAATAGTAAATAGAAACGGCTATTACAATAAGAACGGTACTATTAATCTAAAAGTAAAGGAGGAAAGTATTACAAAAAAATCGCTATAGATCGCTAAGAAACTCGTTATGACGTCCCATGACCCAGATTTGGATAACTATAAATTATTTTTAAAATATTTCACGATATGTGTACCAGATAGGGTTGATAGAAGAGATAGAGAAGGTCCAACGGAAGCAGCGCGCTTCGTTACAGGATCATTTAGTAATGAGAAAAGCGTTACGGAGACGATAGATAAACTCCAGTGGAAGACTGCAGGAGAGACGCTCAGTAGCTCGGTACGGGCTTTTGTTGAAGTTTCGAGAACATACCTTCAGTGAGGAGTCAAGCAGTATATTGCTCCATCCTACGTATATCTCGCGAAGAGACCGTGAGGATAAAATCAGAGAGATTAGACCCGACACAGAGGCATACCGACAATCCTTCTTTCCACGAACAATACGAGACTGGAATAGAAGGGAGAACCGATAGAGGTACTCAAGGTACCCTCCGCCACACACCGTCAGGTGGCTTGCGGAGTATGGATGTAGATGTAGATTGTAGATGTAGATATTAAAAATTATACTCCTCGTATGTGAAAGAAACTACTGAGAATCAATGAATAACGCGATTGTAAAGAAAAACTATAATCTGTAACGTAAGTATTATTATTATCTCTCTTCTTTTTAGTTTCGGCGTGAAACAAAAAGCGCTCGACTCTGTTCCTTTGTCTTGTTCAGGTAGGACGCCATGGTGCGCAATCTACTTAATAAGGTGTGTACACGTTTTATTATTTGAGCAGTGAGCTCCAAGGTGTCGCTGTTGTTAATTTTAACTGTAACCTGCACCACATATCCCGTTTGCTTGTCCCATCATTTTTAAAAGAATTTCAGACGCCGCGCCGGCAGCGAACTCAACATCGTTGGACGACGACAATTGGCCGCCATTAAGCGGAAATTTCAAATTTTCGTAACTATTATCCCGTTACCTCCACAGGGGACGCAGGAGATCGGCGATACTATTTATGTCATCCCTGATCTGTAGGAAACTGACATTTTCAAAGTACTTAGCGATTTATTCAGACGATTTATGTTACATGCAACAGCACACACAGACTTGGCCTCCACTAAGACGTAATTAAATGACACGTACGTCCTTACGTATTGAAAATGGTGAAATACTTTTTTGTGTGTGTATATAGCCTATAATGATTAACTGTTTATGAGCACGGATTCGTGTAAGTAACTTCAATAATTATACAACTCACACGTAACATTTTTTGTCGGTAAAATCTACGAACGATCCGTGCCTTTGCATATCTTTGCAGTGAAACCAAAATCAAATTAAAAATAAATAAATATAAATTAAATAAAATAATAAAATGCCAAATTCACATTCCATTGACCAACACACACAATAATAGGTTGTATTATATACAGGTTGGTCCATTGATAGTGACCGGGCCAAATATCTCACGAAATAAGCATCAAACGAAAAAACTACAAAGAACGAAACTCGTCTTGCTTGAAAGGGGGAAACCAGATGGCGCTACGGTTGGCCCGCTAGATAGCACTGCCATAGCTCAAACGTATATCAACTGCGTTTTTTAAAATAGGAACCCCCCAGTTTTTATCACATATTCGTGTAATACGTAAAGAAATATGAGTGTTTTAGTTGGGCAACATTTTTCGCTTTGTGATAGATGGCGCTGTAATAGTCACAAACGTATAAGTACGTGGTATCACGTAACATTCTGCCAGTGCGGACGGTGTTTGCTTCGTGATACATTACCCGTGTTACAATGGACCGTTTACCAATTACGGAAAAGCTCTATATCATATTGATGTATGGCTATATGATCAAAATGCCAGATGGCCGTGTGCTATGCATGCTGCTCGGTATCATGGACGACATCATCCAAGTGTCCGGACCGTTCGCCGGATAGTTACGTTATTTAAGGAAACAGGAAGTGTTCAGCCACGTGTGAAACGACAACCACGACCTGCAACAAATGATGATGCCCAAGTAGGTGTTTTAGCTGCTGTCGCGGCTAATCCGCACATCAGTAGCAGACAAATTGCGCGAGAATCGGGAATCTCAAAAACGTCGGTGTTGAGAATGCTACATCAACATCGATTGCACCCGTACCATATTTCTATACACCAGGAATTGCATGGCGACGACTTTGAACGTCGTGTACAGTTCTGCTACTGGACACAAGAGAAATTACGGGACGATGACAGATTTTTTGCACGCGTTCTGTTTAGCGACGAAGCGTCATTCACCAACAGCTATAACGTACACCGGCATAATATGCACTATTGGGCAACGGAAAATCCACGATGGCTGCGACAAGTGGAACATCAGCAACCTTGGCGGGTTAATGTATGGTGCGGCATTATGGGAGGAAGGATAACTGGCCTCCATTTTATCGATGGCAATCTAAATGGTGCAATGTATGCTGATTTCCCACGTAATGTTCTACCGATGTTACTACAAGATGTTTCACTGCATGACAGAATGGCGATGTACTTCCAACACGGTGGATGTCCGGCACATAGCTCGCGTGCGGTTGAAGCGGTATTGAATAGCATATTTCATGACAGGTGGATTTGTCGTCGAAGCACCATACCGTGGCCCGCACGTTCACCGGATCTGACGTCCCCGGATTTCTTTCTGTGGGGAAAGTTGAAGGATATTTGCTATCGTGATCCACCGACAACGCCTGTCAATATGCGTCAGCGCATTGTCAGTGCATGTGCGAACATTACGGAAGGCGAACTACTCGCTGTTGAGAGGAATGTCGTTACACGTATTGCCAAATGCATTCAGGTTGACAGACATCATTTTGAGCATTTATTACATAAATGTGGTATTTACAGGTAATCACGCTGTAACTGCATGCGTTCTCAGAAATGATAAGTTCACAAAGGTACATGTAACACATTGGAACAACCGAAATAATATGTTCAAACATACCTACGTCCTGTATTTTAATTTCAAAAACCTACCTGTTACAAACTGTTCGTCTGAAATTGTGAGCCATGTGTTTGTGACTATTACAGCGCCATCTATCATAAAGCGAAACAAGTCGTCCAACTAAAACATTCGTATTTCTTTACGTACTACACGAACATGTAATAAAATATGAGGGAGCGGTTGATATCCGTTTGACCTATGGCAGCGCCATCTAGCGGGCCAACCATAGCGGCATCTGGTATCCTCCTTCAAGCTAGACGAGTTTCGTTCCTTGTAGTTTTTTCGTTTGACGCTTATTTTGTGAGATATTTGGCCCGGTCACGATCAATGGATCACCCTGTATATCCCGACATTTTCAAAGTACTTAACGATTTATTCAGATGACGTATGTCCCGTGAAACAGGACACAGACGATGTATATATCACATCATGCCCGTTGGGGCTTCGCAAAAATGTTGTTGAAGCTGTTAAAATTTTAGCTACCTATTTCTCTATTTCCGTACAAATGTAGTAATATTTATTTAGGGTCGTTTGGCAACATTATGACAAATCTCCATTACAAGTTGCATCTAAGGGTAGCGCTCCTAGAGTACAAGTTTGGAACTGCCGACTGGTTCTGGTAAACCTATTATAATGCACGATTCGAGCGGGATATACCTGTCGTAGTATATGGTAGTAGGAAAAGAGAGAGAAGGAAACGTAGTAGGTGAATATGGATTGGGGCTGAGAAATGAAAGAGGAAGCCGCCTGCTAGAATTTTGCACAGAGCACAACTTAATCATAGCTAACACTTGGTTCAAGAATCATGAAAGAAGGTTGTATACATGGAAGAATCCTGGAGATACTAAAAGGTATCAGATAGATTATATAATGGTAAGACAGAGATTTAGGAACCAGGTTTTAAATTGTAAGACATTTCCAGGGGCAGATGTGGACTCTGACCACAATCTATTAGTTATGAACTGTAGATTAAAACTGAAGAAACTGCAAAAAGGTGGAAATTTAAGGAGATGGGACCTGGATAAACTGAAAGAACCAGAGGTTGTACAGAGTTTCAGGGACACCATAAGGGAACAATTGACAGGAATAGGGGAAAGAAATACAGTAGAAGAAGAATGGGTAGCTTTGAGAGATGAAGTAGTGAAGGCAGCAGAGGATCAAATAGGTAAAAACACGAGGGCTAGTAAAAATCCTTGGGTAACAGAAGAAATATTGAATTTAATTGATGAAAGGAGAGAATATAAAAATGCAGTAAATGAAGCAGGCAAAAAGGAATACTAACGTCTCAAAAATGAGATCAGCAGGAAGTGCAAAATGGCTAAGCAGGGATGGCTAGAGGACAAATGTAAGGATGTAGAGGCTTATCTCACTAGGAATAAGATAGATAATCCTACAGGAAAATTAAAGAGACCTTTGGAGAAAAGAGAGTCACTTGTATGAATATCAAGAGCTCAGATGCAAAGCCAGTTCTAAGCAAAGAAGGGAAAGCAGAATGGTGGAATGAGTATATAGAAGGTCTATACAAGGGCGATGTACTTGAGGACAATATTATGGAAATGGAAGAGGATGTAGATGAAGATGAAAGGCAGATACGATACTGCGTGAAGAGTTTGACAGAGCACTGAAAGAACAAGGCCCCAGGAGTAGACACCATTCCATTAGAACTACTGACGGCGTTGGGAGAGCCAGTCCTGACAAAACTCTACCATCTGGTGAGCAAGATGTATGAGACAGGCGAAATACCCACAGACTTCAATAAGAATATAATAATACCAATCCCAAAGAAAGCAGCCGTTGACAGATGTGAAAATTACCGAACTATCAGTTTAATAAGCCACCTCGGGGAAGATCAGTTTGAATTCCATAGAAATAGAGGAACACGTGAGGCAATACTGCCCCTACGACTTATCATAGAAGCTAGATTAAGGAAAGGCAAACCTACGTTTCTAGCATTTGTAGACGTAGAGAAAGCTTTTGACAGTGTTGACTGGAATACTCTCTTTCAGATTCTGAAGGTGGCAGAGGTAAAATACAGGAAGCGAAAGGCTGTTTACAATTTGTACAGAAACCAGATGGCAGTTATAAGAGTTGAGGGACATGAAAGGGTAGCAGTGGTTGGGAAGGGAGTGAGACAGGGTTGTAGCCTCTCCCCGATGTTATTCAATCTGTATATTGAGCAAGCAGTAAAGGAAACAAAAGAAAAATTCGGAGTAGGTGTTAAAATCCATGGACGAGAAATAAAAACTTTGAGGTTTGCCGATGACATTGTAATTCTGTCAGAGACAGCAAAGGACTTGGAAGAGCAGTTGAACGGAATGGACAGTGTCTTGAAAGGAGGATATAAGATGAACATCAACAAAAGCAAAACGAGTATAATGGAATGTAGTCGAATTAAGTCGGGTGATGCTGAGGGAATTAGATTAGGAAATGAGACACTTAAAGTAGTAAAGGAGTTTTGCTATTTAGGGAGTAAAATAACTGATGATGGTCGAAGTAGAGAGGATATAAAATGTAGACTGGCAATAGCAAAGAAAGCGTTTCTGAAGAAGAGAAGTTTGTTAACATCGAGTATAGATTTAAGTGTCAGGAAGTCTTTTCTGAAAGTATTTGTGTGGGGTGTAGCCATGTATGGGAGTGAAACATGGACGATAAGTAGTTTGGACAAGAAGAGAATAGAAGCTTTAGAAATGTGGTGCTACAGAAGAATGCTGAAGATTAGATTGGTAGATCATATAACTAATGATGAGGTATTGAATAGGATTGGGGAGAAGAGAAGTTAGTGGCACAACTTGACTAGAAGAAGGGATCGGTTCTGAGGCACCAAGGGATCACCAATTAAGTATTGGAGGGCAGTGTGGAGGGTAAAAATCGTAGAGGGAGACCAAGAGATGAATACACTAAGCAGATTCAGCAGGTACTGGGAGATGAAGAAGCTTGCACAGGATAGAGTAGCATAGAGAGCTGCATAAAACCAGTCTCAGGACTGAAGAGCACAACAAGAACAACATACCTGTCGCGAATCAGATCATGCGCATTAGACGGCAGTGACGCGTGGAACGCGAAAGAGACCGTTTTCCTATCGCCGTATTAAAGAAAGATGCATGTTAAAAGGTAAATACACTTACTTTTATCTATACCACATTCAAAGCGCGCACAGTTTTTGCGAATTGACACTTCGAACCAACAACAAGCAAAGGCAACAATGCTCTGTGGAAAAAGGTACTATAATTCGTTCATCGTAAGAATAAACCTGATGCAAACGTTACACTATGTATTCTTCCGCGTTTGGTGGAACTTCATTGGATTTCCGTTACACTTGGGACTGCAGACAAGCTGTCCCGAGTAGTGTCAAATACGATACTAACAAGGGAACCTCCCCATCGCACCTCCCTCAGATTTAGTTATAACTTGGCACAGTGGATAGGCCTTGAAAAACTGAACCAGATCGATCGAGAAAAAATAAGCAAAATATACAAACTGGGTCGTCCATGTGCAATATATGCAATATTAAGTGCAATTTGAGACGAGGAGAGCCGTGGTCCCGTGGTTAGCGTGAACAGCTGCAGAACTACAGGTATTTGGTTCAAATCTTCCCTCGACCGAAAATTTTAACTTTTTATTTTCAGTTTATGTGACAAACCCTTATGTTTTCATCACTTTTTTTGGAGTGATTATTACATCCACAAGAAAACCTAAATCGGGCAAGGTAGAAGAATCTTTTTACCCATTCGCCAAGTGTACAAGTTAGGTGAGTCGACAACATATTCCTGTCGTGTGACGCACATGTTGTCACCAGTCTCGTATAGAATGTATCAGACGTGTTTTCCTGTGGAGGAATCGGTTGACCTATGACCTTGCGATCAAATGTTTTCGGTTCCCACTGGAGAGACACGTCCTTTCCTCTACTAATCGCACGGTTATGCGGTGCGGTCGCAAAACACAGACACTAAACTTATTACAGTGAACAGAGACGTCAATGAACGAACGGACAGATCATAACTTTGCGAAAATAAAGAAAGCAAAATTTTCAGCCGAGGGCAGATTCGAACTAAAGACCTCTCGTTCCGCAGCTGTTCACGCCAACCACGGGACCACGGCGCTCCTCGGCTCACATCACCCTTAATATTGCTTATCTTAGGCATGGACGACCCAGTTTGTATATTTTGCTTATTTTTTCATAGTTCCACACAACTTCTTCCTGTTTTCTCGATTGATCTGTGTTCAGTTTTTCAAGGCCTATCCACTGTGCCAACTTATAACTAAATCTGAGGGGGGTGCGATGGGGATGTTCCCTTGTAAGGGTACGTTTTGTACTGTGCATAAAGTGCACAACGAAAGGGGGGGGGGGGGGGGGGTAATACGGGGCAACAGCTTTACCGGCGCATTTAACTGGGACAGCACCGGCCGGTCAGCTGGTACAGCTAGCCTGCAGTCACGTGTCGGATGCAGTTCAGTGAGTTCACACGTAGAAAGAGACGAGCAGAGGAGCAATACAGCTTCGAATGTCGTTTAATTTTTAAGCAGAATGAAATAATACACTGCAGATCTCCGACAATACGCTCCTTAGACGACTTGACGAAAACCGCAACAGGTAGCCGTTTTTAGCTAACGTACCATTGTAATTAAAAACAAGAATGATGAAAATTCCTGACTTGAGCACAGGGTAATTTTTCTGCATATGCTGTTTGTAATGTAAGAGAGTATTGAAGCATTTCACCGTATAGTTAAATATTGAAGCCACTGAAGGTATTATTTACACTCAGTCGTCTGGTAATCTCTCAGTTCCTTCCTCATCCGAATCCGAGAAATACGTTTCAGCTCTGGAAACGTCACCTGCTACGTTGATAACGAACCTATCGACAAAAAAATCCACGAAGCCAGCCAGGCGCAGCATTTTCTCGTCTTTTATGAAGAGCCGTTCTATATATCCCGCCAGCGATCGGCAGTGACGTGTGAAAAAGCTGCTTGTGTTGGTTCCAGTACGTCTGACAGCCTAACAGTCTTGTTGCTTCTCGGGCCAAATCCCGCAGTTTGGCTCCACATCAGTTCTGTTGGGTTCATATTGTAATGGTACTGTAGCAAATGTAAAAATGCATCATTTGCATGATGTGCTCGATACTGTAGAAATGATTGTTTTTCATGTTTCTACGATAGTTATCTACCTCTGTGGTATAAAATGATGGGCAAAGTCCTAATAACAAGGATTTGTTTGTTCATTTTTGCCTTAAAAATTAAACTGTTATGTTTTCTTAATTTAAAGAACTTTTGCCGCGCGGGATTAGCCGAGCGGTCTTGGCGCTGCAGTTATGGACAGAGCGGCTGATCCCGGCGGAGGTTTGACTCCTTCCTCGGTCATGGGTGTGTGTGTTTGTCCTTAGGATAATTTAGGTTAAGTTGTGTGTAAGCTTAGGGACTGATGACCTTAGCAGTTAAGTCCCATAAGATTTCACACACATTTGAACATTGAAACAACTTTTATGAACAGTCTTTCATAAAACATCGTTAATTAAGAATTTGTATTTGAAATGGAAACAGGAATTTCGCGTCCAAAATGTAATTAGAAACAAGAAGACGTACATTATTCATCAAAAAATGTTGATGAGTTTTATAATTGCGAGATGTAGGCGTTTCAAATTGAACGAGAAAAAGAAATTATAATTGGGAAATTTGAACCAAAGCACGAACAACCACATACGGGTCACATTCCATTACGCTATCGGCTTCGCTGCATATTCCCTGCTGGTTCGTTTATCTACTGCTCATACTGTATACAACACTGGGAAAACTTCAAAGCCGATTATCCCCGTAAATTTATGAAAAACATTAAGAACAGCCTATTTCTTGACACTTTTTAACCGTGTTACATTCTTGGCACTTTTTAACCGTGTTCCACGCTCGTGTTTCAGTACGGAACAGAAAGCAGCCTGCGCATTGAAATAAAAACTGCGTAGCTAAAGCGTGATTAAGAAAAACATTGGTGGCTGTTAAGGTGTGTACATGTTGAACATCTTAAAACTAAACCTAACTTATTAAGAATATATCTAACACATCAGTAGGACCTACTTCCAACAGCGTAACATCACCAGCGTACGTGTGCTACTGCTTCTGACCAATCATGCGTTTGTGGTTTGTTCTTATCAGGTTTATTCTTATGATGAACGGATTACAGAGGCAGGAGCATTGTCTTGGCCAGTGGTTTCTGCACAAACTGTAAAAAGCCTTTTGCTCCCTGTATTTTACACCTGCCACCTTCAGAATTTGAAAGAGAATATACCAGCCCAGATTGTCAAAAGCTTTCTCTAAATCTACAAATTCATCGAATTCCGTAAAGGAATCAAATACGGCAAAACAATAAATAAGGGAAACGAGAGACTGATTAGTTAGGGAATCACGAAAGTATTGGTATAACTTGTTTGAAAGATTGATAGATGTTATAAAATACTTAGCTTCGCACTATATGGCATTTAGAGGGCATCGAGAATTCCTTAACATGAACGATAGCGGTAATAGTAGAAATTTTATAGACCTATTTAAATTATCAAAATATGATCTAACACTAAAAGAGCACTTGCAACGCATTAACGAAAAGTAACTTTATCAGCGTTATTTGAGCCACGACATACAAAATGTATTAGTTACATTAAGGTCCAAATCTGTTATCTACGAAACATTGCCAAACAAGCAAAAGATTAGGCCTTCATGCTCGATTGTACTAGGTATTCGAGCCGTGATGAACAAATGTCAATAATATTAAGATTCTGTAATTCCTCAACTGGAGAGATAGAGGAACATTTCGTTGCGTTTATTGCCGTCGCAGAAACAACGAGAGTATTTAACAAATGCCATTTTAAAAGTACTAGAAAATAATGGGCTAGACACCCAAAGCTGTCTAGGGCAGCAGTGTGATAATGGTGCCAATAAGGTTGGCATAAATAAACGTATTAGCATAAGAACACTCAATCCACGATCTTTGTTCACGCCGTGCGGATGCCATTGTTGAAATTTGCTTTTGCTAGATGCCGCTAACATTTCTACAACAGCTAAAACGTTTTTCTGCTTCCTCAATAAAGTTCATGTGCTTTTAACAAAATCAAGCAAGCGTTGGCATCTTATGAAAGCGAAACTGAAACCTGTGTCTGAGACACGATGGGAAAGTAGAATCGGAGCTGTAAAAGCGATATTTTTGCAATTTGATGATGTCATCGAAAGTGTGAGTGACCTGAAAATTAGAACTGATGATTCCGAAACTCTTAGCGACCGTGAAGCAGTCCTGAAGGAGATGTTAACTTTTTAGTTTATTGTTGCAATGCACGGGTGGTACGATATTTTACTACGTGTCAACAATATAAGTATGGCAATGGGTCCAAGTGAACTTGGAAGTCGCTATTGATACTTTACGTTCATTTCGTGACTGGATTCAAGAATTCTGTATAACAGGGTTTGAAACAAGCGTTGCAGAAGATCGAGTATTTGTAGAAAAAGGTTGTTACGAAACTGAGTCCCAGTTTAAAAAAAATATTTTGAACGATTTGGCTTTAATTACGATATGAATTATTTGAAATTGTTTTTCAGGGTCGAATTTCGCAAACATTGTAATGATTTAGTTACAATACTTAGAAAAGGCGAAAATGGCGACATACAGTCCAACCTACAGAACTCAATCAAAGACGTAAAACAACTTATTTAGTATATTAAAAAATAATTTGAAAGAAGTATATCCGGATCTTTATATAACAATCAGAATAATGCTCACAATTCCGGGCAGTACAGCTTTTGCCAAGAGAAGTTTCTCAAAGTTAAAACTGATTAAGACATACTTAAGAAGCACGATATACAAAAAAAGACTATCTGCGATGCCAATACTATCAATTGAAGCGGAAATAGCGGCTGGTATTAACTAAAAAAAAAAATCAGTGAGGCAAACGCAAGAAGTTTCGTTTATGTATGTTTACTGTAATTTTTGTCATTGCAATAATCTTTGTATATTATAATAATAAAATTTGTGTGTAATTATTATTAGTGTACAATTCAGCTCATCTGATTTAACATCTTCTTTCTGACTGGAACTGAACGGGGCCTCACGAAACTGATTAGTCGGCAACGTTCAGTTTTCGCTTAGCGCCGCCACTGTCTATAGCTATAGTGGCGAGCATGGAAAACAGGATTTCCTTTGTAATTACAAGTATTTTAGTAACGCACTTCTTTTGTCGTTGCTGTAGTGGCCACTATAAACATGCTAACAACCGAGGTCGCGTGATCGATTTCGAATCGGACGTTCGAGATCTATCGTTTGGAGCACGCGGCTTCGATAGGCAAACATTATTGGAAATTACCGAAAACAGTACGATTTTTAAAAAAATTATTGTAACGGAAAGCGACAAATTATTGTTGAGCAGTTACTAGTCTCGACAATGGCTCATCGCTTCTCTGAAAACCTCGCACATTTAAAAATTTAATAGCCTGTCTGAATAATCAGGCCACTACTATAAAATTGCGCTCCAAGTTACTTCATTTTGCAGGTCAAGTGCATGATAACTGCGATATTCGGGCTTTCGCTTTTTAATGTTGGTACTTTTACGAATTGAATAACGCGTAGATGCCATAAATTAAAAATAAAATCCTTACCTCAATCTTCAGCAGTTCGCACCAGTTAACTGAAGACTCCCCAATTCGTCGTTACAAATTCTTTCCAATAGCAGCTCCTGCTTTAGATTCACCTGTGTGTTAACAAAAGAAAAATTAACACTCCACGCCTACAACGTAATTACAACAACGACATATACCATCACAGAGAATCTGTACTTCGACAGCTTTTCAAAATACTAAATCTCACTCTTTGGATAATGAAAGTACATGACGTAGAGCTACGCTCCGTCTACGTAGACGGAACATACCTCCGCGAATTTTGAAGCAACTAAGGAATGACTGAAAACAGAAAAAAATCACGATGAAAGCAAATAAGTTTTAATGTAGTTAACAATCATTTAATTTCACAACAGATAACGAACGAGCTTTACAACTCCCGCTGTTGCAGAGTTTTCATAAAATGATAACGAGAGAGCAAAGGAAATAAAAATGGCGCTACGTACTTCAGATCGCCTCACACGTGCACCGGTTACTGACAATAATGGCACAGTCTGACAGCAGCGTGTTTTTTGTTCGCCCACTGCTACAGCAGCGCGGTAAGCGGACAGCAAGAGACACTTCTCAATGTAATATCCATGGAAAAAAAAGAAGGGAAATGGCGCTACGCTGTATGTTGTGAAGCCAGAGCAAACATTAGGAGACTACTCTTTGCGACTGCTTATTGTTCGTTATTTCCTTCGTGTGTACACAACAGCTATTTCAGTACGAACAATTACAGTGCTTACACGAATAACGTAGCGTAAGGGAGGCAATTTCGAACGTTTTTCTGCTTTTGAATATGTATTTGCTCTAGTAATACGACACATTTGGCCTCGTTAAAAAAACTTGTTTTTGTTGATATATTTCGAATATCCGAGACGAGAAGGGCGTGATCTTAAAAGAATGCTATCGTGATACATTTTACTCCACTTTTGGTATATTTGTATCCATATTAAATGAAGCAGGAACTCTGAAACCAATGCTTGTTTGTATATTGATACTGCTTCTTGTTCGTTACATTTTTCAGCTTTCAACTCGTATGCGCAACATTTTTAATGTGCACGTTGCAAAAAACGTACGTAAGTGTTCTTTGTTAGCCAATAAACGCTTGAAATATGGAAAGGAGCAAGGTATGCCATCGTACAAAGTGACAATAATTGAACTACATGGAAAAAAACGTAAATTAGTTACAAATTACGGCGTGCGCACACTTTACTCAACACATAAACGTCAATGCAGATATTCGGATTTAGGTCATGACATGTTCGATATGCCTGCGATCATTGGCGACGATGTGGCGCGGACGAATGACGAGTTTCTGCATGACCCGCTGAAGCCAGCCCTTGTGGCCGAGCGGTTCTAGGCGCTTCAGTCCGGAACCGCGCTACTGCTACGGTCGCAGGTTCGAATCCTGCCTCGGGCATGGATGTGTGTGACGTCCTTAGGTTGAAACTTCCTGGCAGATTAAATCTGTGTGCCGGACCGAGACTCGAACTCGCGACCTTTGCCTTTCGGGGGCAAGTGCTCTACCAACTGAGCTACCCAAGCACAACTAACGCCTGTCCTCAGAGCTTTACTTCTGCCAGCACCTCATCTCCTACCTTCCAAACTTTACAGAAGCTCTCCTGTGAACCTTGCAGAACTAGCACCCCTGGAAGAAAGGATATTGTGGACACTCTTTCGGGAGTGCTAGTTCAGCAAGGTGTGCAGGAGAGCTTCTGTAAAGTTTGGAAGGTAGGAGACGAGGTACTGGCAGAAGTAAAGCTGTGAGGACGGGGCGTGAGTCGCGCTTGGGTAGCTCAGATGGTAGAGCACTTGCCCGCGAAAGGCAAAGGTCCCGAGTTCGAGTCTCGGTCCGGCACACAGTTTTAATCTGCCAGGAAGTTTCGTATCAGCGCAACTCCGCTGTAGAGTGAAAATCTCATTCTGGAAACATCCCCCAGGCTGTGGCTAAGCCATGTCTCCGCAATATCCTTTCTTTCAGGAGTGCTAGTTCTGCAAGGTTCGCAGGAGAGCTTCTGTAAAGTTTGGAAGGTAGGAGACGAGGTACTGGCAGAAGTAAAGCTGTGAGTATCGGCCGTCAGTCGTGCTTGCGTAGCTCAGTTCGAAGAGCACTTGCCCGCGAAAGGAAAAGGTGCCGAGTTCGAGTCTCGGTCCGGTACACAGTTTTAATCTGCCAGGAAGTTTCATATCAGCACACACTCCGCTGCAGAGTGAAAATCTCATTCTGGATGGCCTTATGCTAGTTGGGTTTAAGTAGTTCTAAGTCTAGGGCACTGATGACCTCAGATGTTAAGTTCAAAAAATGGTTCAAATCGCTCAGAGCACTATAGAACTTAACATCTGTGGTCATCAGTCCCCTAGAACTTAGAACTACTTAAACCTAACTAACCTAAGGACATCACACACATCCATGCCCGTGGCAGGATTCGAACCTGCGACCGTAGCGGTCACGCGGTTTCAGACTGAAGCGCCTAGAATCGCACGGCCACACCGGCCGGCTCAGATGTTAAGTCCCATAGTGCTCAGAGCGATTTGACCCGCTGAAGTGGCGGAGCATCGATGCTGTAGATGACCTCCGGAATGGCTGTTTTCAGCTCAGCAATGGTTTTGGGGTTATTGCTGTATGCCTTGTCTTCAATATAGCCTCACAAAAATAACTTGCACGTGTTTAGATCCGGAGAGTATGACGGGCAATCTACGACCAAACCAGTGGCCTCTGGGTACCCCAGAGCCAGAATTCGGCCCGAAAAGTGCTCCTCCAGGACATTACACACTCTCCTGCCTCGACGGGGTAGACCTCCGTCTTGCACGAACCACATCTTGTCGAAATCAGAGTCACTTTGGACAATGGGGGTGAAATCATCTTCCAAATCTTCACGTACCGTTCGGTAGCCACCGTGCCATTGAGGAATATCGCACCGATTATTCCGTGACTGGAAATTGCAGTACACACAGTCACCCGTTGAGCTGTTATGACGATTTTATTTCATATTAGTTCAATAATTGTCACCCTGCATCTCGTGCATATCAACAAAGTGAACGATTATTGAAATGTCAAAGAAACAGAACTGCATTGAAGTGTACCTCAAAATAGAATAGAGTTCTTGGTTTATTATCGTCCGTGCATTAGTATAGTTTACACATCTTCTCACTTTGATATCTTACCTACAATGCGTCATTCAGTGTGTGGCCAATAGTAGCAATTTGACAGGATAAAATAACGTCCTCCAGCGCTGTGGAATACTATAAATGTGATTAAGGGAATGGTCTCAAATGCTTAAGACTCCGTAAAATTGATATATTGCTTTACATGTATGTATTTTTTTAAAGTAAGGATAGCTTAACCTGTATAAGATGTAGGCCTACCTTTCCCGAAATATTTCTCGCCAGTAATTCTGTCAGTTTTTCAGGAATAATCAAAAATAACATAACTGGAATGTACGAACAACTTAAATTGGAAGGAATACATAGAAAATGTTATGGGGAAGGCTAACCAAAGACTGCGTTTCACTGGCAGGACACTTGGAAAATGTAACAGATCTACTAAGGAGACTGCCTACACTACGCTTGTCCGTCCTCTTTTAGAATACTGCTGCGTGGTGTGGGATCCATGCACATAGGACTGACGGAGTACATCGAAAAAGTTCAAAGAAAGGCAGCATGTTTTGTATTATCACGAAATATGGGAGAGAGTGTCGCTGAAATGATACAGGATTTGGGCTGCAAATCATTAGAAGAAAGGCGTTTTTCGTTGCGACGGAATCTTCTCACGATATTCCAATCACCAACTTTCTCCTCCGAATGCGAAAATATTTTGTTGACACCGACCTACATAGGGAGGAACGATTAGCAAGATAAAATAAGGGAAATCAGAGCTCGTACGGAAAGATATAGGTGTTCATTCTTTCGGCGCGCTGTACGAGATTGGAATAATAGAGAATTGTGAAGTTGGTTCGATGAACACTCTGCCAGGCACTTAAATGTGATTTGCACAGTATCCATGTAGATGTAGATCTATTTTGACCATCTGTTTGATTTTACTATTGAGTTAAATATCGAAGTATATAAACCTATACCATGCTTTGTGGTATTCCAATAGTTAGTTACGTAGTTTCATGTTCCATGCATCATTTGCACGATAAATCGTAATGATGTGGAAGTAGTCATTATACATTGACATCAATTTTTTTAATATGCCTCCATGCTGATCATTTATTAATTTTTTCGTTTTTTAATTAGTCAGATGTTAGTAATTCATGCCCAGATTTATCTAATGAAAATTTCAATTTTTTCCCTACAATTTTCTCTTTCCGCTCGTCTTTTCCTGTCTGGCTGCCTGAAAGGCGCTTCGTGCCGTCAGACGTTTCAACAGTTTATAACATTTGCAATAACGTATAGACCAATGAAAACACGCCGGGTCACAGTTGTCGACTTTTAACACAATCGCTATTGTCTTTGCTGAACAGCTTCCGAAAGAAACGATAGGGCCGATGATAGAACTGTCTTTACCTACACGACTATTGTTCGAAGTTAACAGACGAAAGTAAATTGTGCCTGGCAAATAAAATAAGTTTCTAAAAAGTGCACCACATACAGATCTATATTAGTGCCACAATCCACAGTTCGGCCACTATATCAAACACTTACCTCGCTACTTACCTATTAAGAAACAAGGCATATAATGAAACTGCCAGCTGGGAACGGCGTATGCACCGTGCACGGCTGCAAACTCCCAAAAATATTTTCCCCGTAAACTCAAATCGAACCATCCCTAAGACACAAAATTCATTGTCCAAAACCTCTAAAAGAAAATAACCATATTTTGCTGTTGATTTTACTTGCTGATTTGCAAATTATTCAAGATTACAAACATAATTTCAGCTTCCAGAATGAGGTAGAGTGCTTGCCCGCGAAAGGCAAGGGTCCCGAGTTCGAGTCTCGGTCGGGCACACAGTTTTATTCTGCCAGGAGGTTTTATATCAGCGCACACTCCGCTGTAGAGTGAAAATTTCATTCGAGAATATTAATCTTCAGTGGAAATTATTTGTTGCGTTAATAAGTGTAAGACTCGCTGAATCTTAAAACATGAACACATAAATGAAACAATGAAACAAACTTTTCATATTAATTTCCTCGGCTACTCAGTTCACTTTAAAGCAAAATATCTGTAGTTATTAATTACAATTGCGGCCCACACACGCGCGAGAGTATTTTTCCTTACCTCCGTTAACCATTGTATTGTAGTCGGAGTCCTGGCTCTGGCTCTTGCATTGAAAATAAGAATCAAAAATCTACGTACTTTCTGTGGTCGAGTTTTTCGCTTCCGCTAATTTTTATAAGTTAATATCGCCACGTAATGGCGTCGTTGGCTGCAGCGGCCGCTGCGATTGTTGCACTGTAAATTACTGGAAAGCAGGTTAATTCAAGGACGGCGGACATGAAATCGGGATCACCTCTTACAAATATATTATCTGCTTAATTAGTACAAATATGCTTACATTTGCCAGCACTCACAGGATATCCGTCTACACACAACGAAGACAACAGAAGTAGTGAAGGCGACTAAAAAAATTAACAAAAGAGCGCACCTTGTCGTCTCTTTAGCTCATTTTTTTCGAGTGCATCGTTATAATTCTCTGCCCTCGAAACTTACACAGAGAATTTATTATAATACGGATACACGAGTAAAATACATGTTCGCCTGAGCGGCTAGTGTCCACTTATTATTCAATTTTTAAACGTCTCTTCTTTATAATTACTATTAAAAACATTCTTCTTCATAAATTCTTCTTTATAAATACTATTTTTAAGTATTTTCTTAGTATTTCACTGGGGACGGTATAAGATATACGAGCCATCAAAACCGTCTTACGCATTTCAATGCACAAACTGCTTCATAGCTTTTTTAAATGTTTTTTTACGGTAATTTAAATATATAACGTGCGTCAAATACCAGAATTTGATATTGTTATGCATAAACCTATTACAAATAAAAGAATTAAATAAATAAACATCTTCGTTATAGTACTGTTGAAAATGAAGAACTCCACAGTGAAGTCTGTGGAAGATTCGTCCAAATACTGTTAATTAACTAAGTAGTAAACAAATACCTAAAACTTGAAGTCCGTTTTTTAATTGGCGAACATAGGCGCGCTCCGGTTGTCACCTATTTCACGATGCCGTTAAAGGAACTAGACAACATCCAGTGGTGTTCCACGTGCGACGAATGAAACGCCTTTTTGAGCAAGAGTAATAGAAGATAACATGATTATATATGCATTTCTATTGTGTACACGCATAAAACTATTGTCTACATCAATGCGTTCAGCAATAAATATTTCCAATTTCTTTCGTAAACCGGAGCGCACACTGTTTCTGTACCGCAGATAATTTTCGATACGACCCATGATTTTATGAATGATTTATAATTCCAACTAATTCTCACACTTCTTTATTTATGCTAGATGAATTTGCCGCCCCCAGAAATTCGCCCCTCCCCCCTTATCCTCATCGAAGAGCTGCACCTGAACATCAGATCAGATTAGATTAGTACTTGTTCCACAGATCATGAATACAACACGTTGTAATGATGTGGAACGTGTCAGGTTAATAAAAGGTGTCTATACAAGATATTAAATTACACTAAATATTACATGACCATTTTTTTGGGTTGAGGGTGGGGAAATTACCCACTTACTACATCCAAACATTCATCTAATGAGTTTCTATTCAGAGATTCTTTTAAATTCCTTTTAAATGCTATATGCCTATCTGTGAGACTTTTGATGCTATTAGGTAAGTGACCTAAGACTTTTGTGGCAGCATTATTTACCCCCTGAGCCAAAGTTAGATTTCACCTCGAGTAGTGAAGATCATCCTCTTTCTCCTAGTGTTGCAGCCATGTACACTGCTATTACTTTTAAATTCGATCGGATTGTTAATAACAAATTTCATAACTGAGTACACTACTGGCCATTAAAATTGCTACACCAAGAATAAATGCAGATGATAAACGGGTACTCATTGGAGACATATATTATACTAGAACTGACATGTGATTACACTTTGACACAATTTGGGTGCATAGATCCTGAGAAATCAGTACCCAGAACAACCACCTTTGGCCGTAAGAACGGCCTCGATATGCCTGGGCATTGAGTCAAACAGAGCTCGGATGGCGTGTACAGGTACAGCTTCAACACGATACCACAGTTCATCAAGAGTAGTAAATGGCGTATTGTCACGAGCCAGTTGCTCGGCCACCATTAACCAGACGTTTTCAGTTGGTGAGAGATCTGGAGAATGTGCTGGCCAGGGCAGCATCGAACATTTTCTGTATCCAGAAAGGCCCGTACAGCACCTGGAACGTACGGTCGTGCATTATCCTGCTGAAATCTAGTGTTTCGCAGGGATCGAATGAAGGGCAGAGCCATGGATCGTAACACATCTGAAATGTAACGTCCACTGTTGTAAGTGCCGTCAACGTGAACAAGAGGTGACCGAGACGTGTAACCAATGGCACCCCATACCATCACGCCGGGTGATACGCCAGTATGGTGATGACGAATACACACTTCCAATGTGCGTTCACCACGATGTCGCCCAACACGGATGAGACCATCACGATGCTGGATTGTAGCCTATCGCGATTGCGGTTTATCGTATCGCGACGTTGCTGCTCGCGTCGGTCGAGATCCAATGACTGTTAGCAGAATATGGAATCAGTGGGTTCAGGAGGGTAATACGGAACGCCGTGCTCGATCCCAACGGCCTCGTATCAGTAGCAGTCGAGATGACACGCATCTTATCCGCACGGCTGTAACGGATCGTGCAGCCACGTCTCGATCCCTCAGTCAACAGATGGGGCCGTTTGCAAGACGACAACCATCTGCACGAACTGTTCGACGACTTTTGCAGCAGCACGGACTATCAGCTCGGAGACCGTGGCTGCGGTTACCCTAGACCCTGCATCACAGACAGGAGCGCCTGCGATGGTGTACTCGACGACGAACCTGGGTGCATGAATGGCAAAATGTCATTGTTTCGGATGAAACCAGATTCTGTTTACAGCATCACGATGGTCTCATCAGTGTTTGGCGACATCGCGGTGAACGCACATTGTAAGCGTGTATTCGTCATCGCCATACTGGCGTATCACCCGGCCTGGTCGTATGGGGTGCCATTGGTTACACGTCTCGGTCACCTGCGGCTATTAGGTTAGGAAATGAGACGCTTAAAGTAGTGAATGAGTTTTGCTATTTGGGGAGCAAAAAGTCGACCGCGGTGGCCGAGCGGTTCTAGGCGCTTCAGTCTAGACCCGCGCGACTGCTACGGTGGCAGGTTCGAATCCTGCCTCGGGCATGGATGTGCGTAATGTCCTTAGGTTAGTTAGGTTTAAGTAGTTCTAAGTTCTAGGGGACTGATGACCTCAGAAGTTAAGTCCCATAGTGGTCAGAGCCATTTGAACCATTTGGGGAGCAAAATAACTGATGACGGTCGAATTAGAGGGGACATAAAATGTAGACTGGCAATGGCAAGGAAAGCGTTTCTGAAGCAGAGAAATTTGTTAACATCGAGTATAGATTTAAGTGTCAGGAAGTCGTTTCTGAAAGTATTTGTATGCAGTGTAGCGATGTATGGAAGTGAAACATGGACGATAAATAGTTTGGACAAGAAGAGAATAGAAGCTTTCGATATGTGGTGCTACAGAAGAATGCTGAACATTAGATGGGTAGATCACATAACTAATGAGGAGGTATTGAATAGAATTGCAGAGAAGAGGAATTTGTCGCACAACTTGAGAAGAAGAAGGGATCGGTTGGTAGGGCATATTCTGAGGTATCAACGGATCAGCAATTTACTATTTGAGGGCATCGTGGAGGGTAAAAATCGTAGAGGGAGACCAAGAGATGAATACACCAAGCAGATTCAGAAGGATGTAGGTTGCAGTAGGTACGGGGAGATGAAGAAGCTTGCACAGGATAGAGTAGCATGGAGAGCTGCATCAAACCAGTCTCTGGACTGAAGACCACAACAACAACAACAACAACAACAACGACGACTCGTGGCTACCATTCATTCGATCCCTGCGAAACCCTACATTTCAGCATGATAATGCACGGCCTCATGTTGCAGATCCTGTACGGGATTTTCTGGATACAGAAAATGTTCGACTGCTTCCCTGACCAGCACATTCTCCAGATCTCTCACCAACTGAAAACGTCTGGTCAATGGTGGCCGAGCAACTGGCTCGTCACAATACGCCAGTCACTACTCTCGATGAACTGTGGTATCGTGTTGAAGCTGCACGGGCAGCTGTACCTGTACACGCCATCCGAGCTCTGTTTGACTCAATACCCAGGCGTATCGAGGCCGTTATTGCGGCCAGAGGTGGTTGTTCTGGGTACTGATTTCTGAGCATCTATGCACGAAAATTGTGTGAAAATGTAATGACATGTCAGTTCTAGTGTAATATATTTGTCCAATGAATACCCGTTTATCATCTGCATTTCTTGTTGGTGTAGCAATTTTAACGGCCAGTAGTGTGTTACGGTAAGGACAACACATACATCCTTGTCCGAGGCAGGACTCGAACCAACGATTGGGGTAGCGGCGCAGACCGTGGGAAGGCGTCTCAGATCGTGCGCCTAAGCACCAGACTTCGACTTGTTCCCGAAGTTGAAAAAAAACCTATGCGTGGACGTCGTTATCTTTCTGTGGAAGAGCTTTCTACCACCGTTACGCGAGCCATTCGACAGAGCTTCCGAGTCGTTGGGTTTCAGCCATAGAGAAACAGGGAGGCTACGGTATACTAAAAGACTGTAAAGAGTTATTGAAAAAAACAGTGTAAGAAAAACAAAAATAGTGTTCATCATTTATGAAATGTCCCTCGTATCCCATTAACAGTAGCCTATTTGCTTCATTTCTCAGAATATTTCTTGTCAGGATATCTCTGACAGTTTCTCAGGAATAACCGGCTTGATTTTGCTTTTGACTGTCATTTTTAGGTTTTGCAGCCACTGCTTTTATTTATGCATTCATCCATCACTCTTGGGATCAAATTTGGTACAGTGTACTTCTCAGACGCAATCGTGTACGTAAATTTGCATAATAAAAAAGTATTATGTTTAATAATATGTAATAACAATCGAGACCCATCAAAATTTAAAATTTAGTTACCGTCTTTATAGCGGAATGGAAGTACTGTTACGTGACAAGGTTTGTTATTTGTGAAAGCGATCAAGGTGCTCGAAAATATTTCCTAAGATTTGGACGTAGTTGAGGCCGACTTTGTGCTGAGGAAAAATGATAAAGATCCGTTTTCTGTTTAGAGATTTTTTCTTCTCCTTTTATGTCTCATTTTATAACCCTGTAGCTTCGTGTTACTGGCCCTCCCAACAGTACTTGCCAATCACTTACACTTTGTGAACTGTTATAGTGATTAGTTATAAAGCGAAGGTCGATACGAAGTTGCGCCGTATTGTGTTAACAAAATACAGTGGAAAAGGAGTTTTTCTCGGCAAGTTGAGCAGAAACACTTATGCGTTACTGTTACCGAGATTGTGCGTAAAGTTATTTATTAAGTGGAAGGAAGGCATAATAAATGACGGAAAATGAACATTCCAGTCCTGTGCGGAGTCCAAGTACAAGGGGAAAAAAAGTGCTGGAGCTATTTCTGATTCTTAAAAAAGATTACGAGCCATGAGTCACGTGGCGATTGTCAAGTGCTTACGATTGAAACGCTTTTAGAGTATTCAGTTGTCCGTTCCCGATAGCTGAATGGTGAGCGCCACAGAATGTTACTCCTAAGTGCCCGGGTTCGATTCCCGGCTGGGTCGTAGATTTTCTCCCCTCAGGGACTGGGTGTTGTGTAGTCCTGATCATCATTTCATCCCCATCGACGCGCAAGTCGCCGAAGTGGCGTCGAATCGAAAGACCCGCACCCGGCGAACGGTCTACCCGACGGAAGGCCCAAGTCACACGACATTTTATTTTTAGAATATTCCATTTAGAGAAAGGAATAGACTAATGAATTGTTTGTTTCCTGTGATAGAAAAAAAATCTCACTTTACTGGACTTATCAGTGTAAAATACTGTGATACGAAGATGACCAGCCGGCCATTGTGGCCGAGCGGTTCTAGGCGCTACAGTCTGGAACCGCGCGACCGCTACGGTTGTAGGTTCGAATTCTGCCTCGGACATGGGTGTGTGTGATGTCCTTACGTTAGTTAGGTTTAAGTAGTTCTAAGTTCTAGGGGACTGATGACCACAGATGTTAACTCCCATAGTGCTCAGAGCCATTTGAACCATTTTTGGAGATGACCAAAGAGAAGTCCAGATGATTTTTCCAATGTCTGTAAGGTGTTTATTAACAGAGAAGGACAAAAACAGGATGCCTAGGTATGTGAACCAGCGTGCTTGGCATTGAATAGATCACCAACCGACGTCTTGTTACTCTTATAAAGGCATTCATAACTACACGAAAAGCGCATGTGGAGACCAAAGGAAATCATAAAGTTAGACTAAACAAACCTAAAGTTAAAACCGTATCTGAAGTGCATCAACATGTACAGTTACTGAAAGGCTGGAAACCACATTATAGCATTAAAGAAAAGCAAACGGTTATGTTTACGAGAAGAACTTGAATTCCGAACTTACACCTATTATATTCGGAGAAAAGTCCCCCAAACTCTTTGTCACACGAACAATATTGAGTGATGTTTGTGATTAACTGCGACATAAGTTTGGGTTAGTGCAGAACTGACATGTCCAGTGTGTGACAAATTAAGGGACAACTGTTCTAAACTTAATATGTATATGTATATAAACAACGAGAAAGATGCTACTCAGATACAGACTTTATATAGGCAGAAACAACATCGGCAGACTTAAAATGAACTGCGTAAGAGGAAAGCACACACGTTTTACGAGATTAATCGTTCAGAACGTTTGGGCTCATAAAATCTGTGATTAAGAAAGCAGCCTGTACGAATTACCGGAGGAAGCGTCCGCTTCCTAATATTTTAATCAATGAAGCATATACCGCAGTCAGGAATCATTTTCAGGGATCCGTGCCTAAATCGGTAAAAACGGAACGCTTATAGAATCGCTTTGTTGTGTGTCTCTCTGCCCGACTGTTGAAAACCGCTTCTTTCAGGAACATGTAGATTTATCAACTTGAAATTTATGTCCGTGTTGGGGTCTATGGCCCATTGGCGATGCAAAAAATTGAAGCTTCTAAGTCAATACAAAAGATACCGCCGTTTATGTCACATATTTTAATGCTTGCAAACTCACCCCATCAATACCTGTACAGTATCTCCCGTTGGTCTGGAATCGTGAAATTTGCCAAGAAGCAAGGTTTTGGAGTGCAAGTAAAGGGAAAAATATCCAGAAACTGTAAATTTGTCGTTACCCCATACGAAAAAAAATTTAGTTTGTCATTTTTTTATCCGACGCCGAATTTGAAATTAAAACAAAAAAATGGCTCTGAGCACTATGGGACTTAACATCTGAGATCATCAGTCCCGTAGAACTTAGAACTACTTAAACCTAACCTAAGGACATCATACACATCCATGCCCGAGGCAGGATTCGAACCTGTGACCGTAACGGTCGCGCGGTTCCAGACTGAAGCGGCTAGAACCGCTCGGTCAGAAATTAAAACAGTCAGTAGTTGTGGATTTAGGCTAATTGTATCGCAATGGTGAAAGTCAAACATCATCCAATCAAGGACACGTTTCGGAGTTGATCCATAATCAGATACCGAAGAGCGCTTACTGCACGTAGATATGGCATTTCAAGTTGTATGTGAAACAATGATGACGGATATATTGCCAAACACGTCGTGTGAGCAAGAATGTCCTTCCTTGCCTGATGTTTTTGACATTTAGTATTGCGACCCAGTCAGTCTGAATGCAAAACAACTGATTATTATAATAATGGTCGTCTGCCTTCTTCATGGTTTTGTTTCACTTTTACGTCATTGAAATTAAAACATTATCGAAAATCTTGGACTCTGCGGGACTGATGTCTTGCGATTATCAGTGTCGATAACCGGCGAAAATGGTGGAGATTTTCGATTTGCGGAACGGATGAACTGTCTCATTTGCTTTCTTCCGGGAAATCTGTATTTTATACGTACGAAGAATCACATTCCAGCAAAGGACGATTGGAATATACAACCAAAAACGGCGCAAGCTGGCATTTTCGATCAAACAGCTTTCACGACTCAAAACGATCAAAACAGCCGAAGGTGAATGTTTCCGTGTAACCAAGATAGAGGACGTAGGCTTCAAGTTTCTGACGTCTTGACAACACCTCTTATTTTTACCTTTCCCCTTTTTTTTTCCTTTTTCTATGCGGTCGCCCAGTTCGGAAATGAATCGTTTATTTCTGAAACAACACTTCCCCTCTCGTTCGCGTTTCCCTGTAAATGCAAAAAAAAAAAAAAGAAAAAAATTCTGTCAGGGATGATGTAGTGAGGACAGCTATGGATTTTCTTTTCTTTTGGTTACTGATGAGTGCAAATATTTTTTCATCTTCCTGGATAACACGACTAATACAAAAGCCTACAGAATTTTATAAAAGCGATGGTGAAGTGCTGTTTGCGAAATAAACAGTAATAACTTGTTGCTGTTGTGGTCTTCAGTCCTGAGACTGGTTTGATGCAGCTCTCCATGCTACTCTATCCTGTGCAAGCTTCTTCATCTCCCAGTACCTACTGCAACCTACATCCTTCTGAATCTGCTTGGTGTATTCATCTCTTGGTCTCCCTCTACGATTTTTACCCTCCGCGCTGCCCTCCAATACTAAATTGGTGATCCCTGGATGCCTCAGAATATTCCCTACCAACCGATCCCTTCTTCTAGTCAAGTTATGCCACAAACTCCTCTTCTCCCCAATTCTATTCAATACTTCCTCATTAGTTATGTGATCTACCCATTTAATCTTCAGAATTCTTCTGTAGCACCACATTTCGAAAGCTTCTATTCTCTTCTTGTCTAAACTGTTTATCGTCCATGTTTCACTTCCATACATGGCTACACTCCATACATATACTTTCAGAAATGACTTCCTGACACTTAAATCTATACTCGATGTTAACAAATTTATCTTCTTCAGAAACGCTTTCCTTGCCATTGCAAGTTTACATTTTATATCTTCTCTACTTCGACCATCATCAGTTATTTTGCTCCCCAAATAGCAGAACTCCTTTACTACTTTAAGTGCCTCATTTCCTAATCTAATTCCCTCAGCATCACCCGACTTAATTCGACTACATTCCATTATCCTCGCTTTACTTTTGTTGATGTTCATCTTATATCCTCCTTTGAAGACACTGTCCATTCCGTTCAACTGCTCTTCCAAGTCCTTTGCTGTCTCTGACAGAATTACGATGTCATCGGCGAACCTCAAAATTTTTATTTCTTCTCCATTATTAAACGAAAATCAACACACAGGTTTTAATAGTCTGTAATGAATTTAGAAACTTGACTTCTTACTACAGATAAGTTTTAAATTCATAACAAATTATAGGACCTATTCTTCCTATCCCGTGCCAGGAGTTCTCAGTAATAAAAAAAATTACTATTGTTTATGACTCACAATTTTCGACACAGAACATGTTACTTGAAAATAGTTTTACGGCATTTCTGTTGCACCAAAAAGCTACGCTGTTAAAAATTCAATGAAAAGATAAAAAAATATCTATGGCTGGAGCTGTATCGACATTTTTTGTCACCAGCTTTTGAGGAGGGAGTAGGCAGCGTTCATTCCAAAAAATGACGATGTTCCGTTGTGTTCGGCTGCGATTTATTTACGTCAGTTTCTTCTCGTTTACGTCCACATAGCCCCTTGGATAAGCAGGAGCGCATGGCAACAATGGACGGCTGATTGTAGAAAGCAACAGTTTAAAATTATGGGCAAGCAGTGCACGAGAGGAATTCTTTCGTCTGACATGATCCTCTTCATACCAAAATTCCATAACTTCACTTACATGGAACGTTAGTTCTCCATCTTTTTTCACTCGTCTTCCCATAAACTTCACTGAAACTAGTGATTACTTGAAGTATTTTTGCCACCACTAATGAAAATCAGAAATGTCTGCTGTCCGTACTATTTCAACAGTAAATCGATTGTTCTTGTTCGAAGCTACTATTAATTCTAGGTATTCACTCGGTGAATAGATTGTAGATGGTCTACGAATCTTCCTCTTTATCACACCAAAATCACAATCACATGACATGAAAGAATGCCTACGTACGGAAAAATAATGGTGTACATTTTCTATCTTCCAGTAGTAATAAGAATTTGGAGGAATCTAATAACAGTGCTATTTTTGTTCTGACCCGGACACCGATCAGAAAATATGTGTAGGTACTTGGTAGAGCTTGGTATCTCGCTCCTAATTTCATCTAAGATAAAAGAGAAAACTTCATCCGAAATTTTCTTAGCCTCCCCCGCACAATATACAGGGTGGTATATGTTGGTATGTTATTCTTCAAGTAAAGCTAAAGAAAAAAATTCATATAAACATAGGTCCGCAAATGTAAGGTATGGAGTTACGGCTAATAAAATAAATGAAATTTAGCAACTTCGCTAATATGAAGCCATCGCAAAACTGTACGAGGTTAAAGTAAAGCAAGATTTCCATTTATTTTGTTGTTATTGGTCTGGTGGATCTAATAAAACATCTCCCAGACGTGTATCTGCAGTAGTTTTCCAGAACACACAGAAAAATGTAGAGAATAAATTGAAATTTTCATTAGATAAATTTGGGTATGAATTACTGACTAACATCGGACTTTAGTTAAAAAACGAAAAAACTAATAAATGATCAGCATAGAGGTAAATTTTAAAAGCAATTGATGTCAATGTATAATGACAAGTTCCACATCATTATGATTTATCGTGCAAATGATGCATGGAACATGAAGCTAACTAAGTAACTAACTGTTGGTAAACCACAAAGCATGGTAGAAGCTTATATACTTCGAAATGAAACTTAATAGTAAAATCAAGCAGATTGCCAAAATGGATCTGCATCTACATCGATCCTCTGCAAATCACATTTAACTGCCTGACAGAGGGTTCATCGTTCATCGAACCAGCTTCACAATTCTCTATTATTTCAATCTCGTATAGCGCACGGAAAGAATAAACACCTATATCTTTCCGTACGAGCTCTGATTTCCCTTCTTTTATCTTGGTGATCGTTCCTCCCTATGTAGGTCGGTGCCAACAAAACATTTTCGCATTCGGAGGAGAAAGTTGGTGATTGGAATTTCGTGAGAAGATGCCGTCGCAACGAAAAAGCGTTTTTTAATAATGTCCATCCCAAGTCCTGTATCATTTCTGTGACACTCTCTCCCACATTTCGCGATGATAAAAAAACATGCTGTCTTTCTTTGAACTTTTTCGATGTACTCCGTCAGTCCTATCTGGTAAGGATCCAACACCGCGCAGCAGTATTCTAAAAGAGAACGGATAAGCGAAGTGTAGGCAGTCTCCTTAGTAGATCTGTTACATTTTCTAAGTGTCCTGCCAATAAAAAGCAGTCTTTGGTTAGCCTTCCCCACAACATTTTCTGTGTGTTCCTCCCAATTTCAGTTGTCCGTAATTGTAATACCTAGGTGTTTAGTTGAATTCACGGGTTTTAGATTAGACTGGTTTATCGTGTAACCGTAGTTTACCAGTTCCTTTTAGCACTCATGTGGATAACCTCACACTTCGTTATTTAAGGTCAACTGCCACTTTTCGCACCATTCCGATATTTCTTCTAAATCGTTTTGCAGTTTGTTTTGATCATCTGGTGACTTTATTAGTCGATAAACGGCAGCGTCATCTGCAAACAACCGAAGACGGCTGCTCAGATTGTCTCCCAAATCATTTATATAGATAAGGAACAGCAAAGGGCCTATAACACTGCCTTGGGGAACGCCAGAAATCACTTCTGTTTTATTCGATGACTTTCCGTCAGTTACTACGAACTGTGACCTCTCTGACAGGAAATCACAGATCCAGTCCCAAAACTGAGACGATATTCCATAAGCACGCAATTTCACTGCGAGCCGCTTGTGTGCTACAGTGTCAAAAGCCTTCTGGAATCGATCTGAAATCCCTTGTCAATAGCACGCAGCACTTCATGTGAATAAAGAGCTAGTTGTGTTTCACAGGAAAGATGTTTTCTAAACCCATGTTGACTGTGTGGCAATAGACCGCTTTCTTCGAGGTAATTTATTATGTTCGAACACAATATATGTTCTAAAACCTGCTGCATATCGACGTTAACGATATGGCCGTGTAATTTAGTGGATTACTCCTACTACCTTTCTTGAATATTGGTATGACCTGTGCAACTTTCAAGTCTTTGGGAACGGATCTTTCGTCGAGCGAACGGTTGTATATTATTGTTAATTATGGAGCTAATGCATCAGCACACTCCGAAAGGAACCTAATTGATACACAGTCTGGACCAGAAGACTTGCTTTTATTAAGTGATTTGAGTTGCTTCACTACTCCGAGGATATTTACTTCTGCGTTACTCATATTAGCAGCTGTTCTCGATTCGAATTCTGGAGTATTTACTTCGTCTTGTTTTGTGAAGGCATTTGGAAGACTGTGTTTAGTAACTCTCCTTTGGCAACACTGTCTTCGATGGTATCTCCATTGATATCGTGCAGAGAAGGCGTTGATTGTTTCTTGCCGCTAACATGCTTCACATACGACCAGAATCTCTTTGGATTTTGTGCCAGGTGTCGAGACAATGTTTCGTTGTGGAAACTGTATAGGCATCTCGCATTCAAGTCCGCGCTAAATTTCGAGCTTCTGTAAAAGATCGGCAATCTTGGGGATTTTGCGTGTGTTCGAATTTGGCATGTTTGTTTCGTTGGTTTACTCAAATCGGTATAAAGAGAGGTGATGGCAGAGAGAACGACTTGGGGCAAACCGTTCTCTCACGCCCAGGCAAAGACCTTGTAAAAAATAACTAGACTCACTGATGGCGCTGCAGTCGCGGGATAATTTGAACCTTCGGCTGGACGCCATTATAGTGGTTGTAGTCTGATGTGTTGTGTAGTATTGTTGTTTATGAAGACCCTGATTCAACGTTCTATATTTGTTGGGGCGTACATACAGTATTTGTTACTCGTAATTCTACTGTCTGTACGTTCCAATCAAAAGAAGTACAATGGTGAAGAGTTGTGCAGCGATGAATTGTACAAATAAATTGGAGAAAGGAACGAATATTACATTTCACAGATATATTAATATAATAAGTTGTTTCGTTTGTCAGTGCACTTGATTAATAAATGTTTTTGTAACACAGTATTAGCATAATGTCTGTGCATCTATTTGCAGGTTTCCTTTCTCAAAACCACAGCTGTTACAAAAATGGTTACACGCCGTCAGGAGGCAAGATTTCCGACCAACAGAATACCATTTTATAGGTTCTGATCACTTTGAAGAAAGCTGACTGATCGGTAGAGTTTTCATGGTCTAGATTAGGTTGAAACTTGATAATTTGGACGTGAGTTGCCAAAGCACTATGCCATATATAACGCACTTCTCGTCATAAAATCCAGAGCAAGGAATAGTCAGAAAATATCTATTAATATAGTGGGCAAATCTTCGAGTATTTTGACGCATTTTGCGTAGATCTATCGTAAATGAACTACGAACTATGCTAGGGGTCCAGTACATAACTTTTAGCTACGGCAGATTCCATGTAGTACGTAAGATAAATTCATAAACAGTGACTAGTTGCTGTTTGTTCATAAATTATGAAGTATATTGTAGTGACGTATTTAAATGAGGCATTATGTTTGTGACCTAAGTCGAGGGAAGGCATTTTATAACCAAAAGCCATGTATAAACATTCGAACTCCGCGCGTCATTTTACCACTCTGATGGCCGCCGCCCAGCTATTCAATTTGTCCGCTCTTCACAGTCGACCACTCGTGCGGTTGTGGGGGCCTGCGCCCAGGCGTGCCGTGCGCGCTCGGCTTCAAACGCTCACAGAGTCGTTACTTTTGAGTGTTTGCGCATAATATTTTGGGGAATAATTCTTCAATATATATGCATTCGAATACCGCAATAAAAAATTTCGAGTGTTTTCGACCGCGTCCCCGTCGTTGCCACTTCATTAGGCGGTAAGGGACCACGGTAGTGTGACCGTAGCGACATCTTTGGACCGCCGCAGTCGTGGGTGGAACTGCCGCTGACGTAGTACAACAAGCGGCAAACAGATGGCGCGAAGGCACACTGCCGGTAAGGTAGTAGAAAGAGCTGCGAGCAGATGGCACCACAGGTACTGCGCGAAGTTTACACGCCAGCCCCTCTGCTTTTCCTGCTCGCTCAGTTGTTTCCTCGGAAAAGAAGCGCTACCCGCCGTACGGTTTCTTTGCCACTGACGCCCTGTTTCGCCGGGGTACTGCTTCATCTGCGGTTTTCTGCAAGTCTTGACGCCATTTCTTGGTCTTGGCGCCTCTTTGTGATGGGTATGAGTGTTGCAGCACACAATAGACAAACTCCCGATGAAATTTTAGTTCCGCTGATACCCCCTCCAATCTAAATTGTGATGTATCGGAGCAGCCACGCCTATCCAATCGACACTTTGCGCCAGGCCCTTCTTCTAACCTTCTCAACTACCAACTACCTCTCGACCTATACAGGGTGGTCGATTGATCGTGACCGGGCCAAATATCTCACGAAATAAGCGTCAAACGAAAAAACTACAAAGATCGAAACTCGTCTAGCTTGAAAGGGGAAACCAGATGGCGCTGCCCGCTAGATGGCGCTGCCATGGGTCAAACGGATATCAACTGTGTTTCTTTTTCTTTTATACAGGAACCATCATTTTTTATTACATATTCGTGTAGTAGCTAAAGAAATATTAATGTTTTAGTCGGACCACTTTTTTCGCTTTGTGACAGATGGCGCTGTAATAGTCACGAACATATGGCTCACAATTTTATATGAACAGTTGGTAACAGCTAGGTTTTTAAAATTAAAATACAGAACGTAAGTACGTTTGAACATTTTATTTCGGCGGTTCCAACGTGATACATGTACATTTGTGAACTTATCATTTCTGACAATGCATGCTGTTACAGCGTGGTTACCTGTAAATACCACATTAATGCAATAAATACTCAAAATGATGTCCGTCAACCTCAATGCATTTGGCAATACGTGTAACGACATTCCTCTCGACAGCGAGTAGTTCGCCTTCCGTAATGTTCGCACATGCATTGACAGTGCGCTAACGCATGTTGTCAGGCGTTGTCGGTGGATCACGATAGCAAAATCCTTCAACTTTCCCCACAGAAAGAAATCCGGGGACGTCAGATCCGGTGAACGTGCGGGCCACGGTATGGTGCTTCGACGACCAATCCACCTGTCATGAAATATGCTATTCAATACCGCTTCAACCGCACGCGAGCTATGTGCCGGACATCCATCATGTTGGAAGTACATCGCCATTCTGTCGTGCAGTGAAACATCTTGTAGTAACATCGGTAGAACATTACGTAGGAAATCAGCATACATTGCACCATTTAGATTGCCATCGATAAAATGGGGGCCAATCATCCTTCCTCCCATAACGCCGTACCATAAATTAACAAGGTCGCTGATGTTCCACTTGTCGCAGCCATCGTGGATTTTCCGTTGCCCAATAGTGCATATTATGCCGGTTTACGTTACCGCTGTTGGTGAATGACGCTCCGTCGCTAAATAGAACGCGTGCAAAAAATCTGTCATCGTCCCGTAATTTCTCTTGTGCCCAGTGGCAGAACTGTACACGACGTTCAAAGTCGTCGCCATGCAATTCCTGGTGCATAGAAATATGGTACGGGTGCAATCGATGTTGACGTAGCATTCTCAACACCGACGTTTTTGAGATTCCCGATTCTCGCGCAATTTGTCTGCTACTGATGTGCGGATTAGCCGCGACAGCAGCTAAAACACCTACTTCGACATCATCATTTGTTGCAGGTCGTGGTTGACGTTTCACATGTGGCTGAACACTTCCTTTTTCCTTAAATAACGTAACTCTCCGGCGAACGGTCCGGACACTTGGATGATGTCGTCCAGAATACCGAGCAGCATACATAGCACACGCCCGTTGGGCATTTTGATCACAACAGCCATACATCAACACGATATCGAGCTTTTCCGCAATTGGTAAACGGTCCATTTTAACACGGGTAATGTATCACGAAGCAAATACCGTCCGCACTGGCGGAATATTACGTGATAGCACGCACTTATACGTTTGTGACTATTACAGCGCCATCTATCAGAAAGCGAAAAAAGTGGTGCAACTGAAACATTCATATTTCTTTATGTACTACACGAATATGCAATTAAAAATGCGGGTTCCTATTTTAAAAAAAGGCAGATGATATCCGTTTGACATATGGCAGCGCCATCTAGCGGGCCAACCAGGGTCATCTGGTTTCCCGCTTCAAGCTAGACAAGTTTCGTTCTTTGTAGTTTTTTCGTTCGACGCTTATTTCGTGAGATATTTAGCCCGGTCACTATCGATGGACCACCGTGGATATAACAAGTTTCATTTTAGTTTCACCTTTAACAATATTTTTATGTTCATTGTAAATAGCTCCTTACCGTTTAGAGTTATTTAATCTCATTCGGTGTTTTCTTGTCCATTGGGGGGAAGAATAGACTGCCTCTCCCCCCCCTCCCCCCCCCCCCCCCCGCTCCCTCTCAAGCCATATGGGGCGCGGAGTGACGAAATAACAATGAAGGGAAAAAAAATCATAAACATACGCAACCAAGTATCCTTCTTAAAAAACAAAGTTTTTTAGACCTAGCAGGATCCCGTCTCCTTCCGTCCACGAAATCGTCGGTAACTCAGGCTTTCAGAGCAGTGAGCTTGTACCGCAGAAATAACGGAAATGTAAGGTGGTATTGATGTGTGATTTTCTCAGAAAAGGGTAGTAGTCAGGGATTTGTACCGTTAGCTAATAAACGAATTGTGATAGTTCCTAGAAAGGTTTTTTTAAGCAGACTTTATGAAATGGAACAATGCCTATTGAAACTAACAATTAAAAGTAGGGTAAATGAGAATGGTAGTGGTATTTGTTGGAGGATTCTAGTGCGAGTCTTTTACTAGATACCGAATGGCTCTGAGCACTATGGGACTTAAATTCTGTGGTCATCAGTTCCCTAGAACTTAGAACTACTTAAACCTAACTAACCTAAGGACATCACACACATCCATGCCCGAGGCAGGATTCGAACCTGCGACCGTAGCGGTCGCGCGGATCCAGACTGTAGTGCCTAGAACCGCTCGGCCACTCCGGCCGGCGAGGTACCGTATTTTGAAAGGTTTCTACGCTAACACTTGTTTGTGCCATTTAACCTTCACAGCTGCGAGGTACGATATTGTTACGTTCGCTTTCAGTGTGCTCGTGTGTTCCTTTGATGGAGATAAGAATAAGGGGAGATGGCGCTACGTATCCCAGCCGTACTGCGTTTTGAAGCCATGGGGGCGTGGCTCGCTGCCATGACACTCTGACCGAAACATTGCCAGTGTGCTGTAGCGCTGCGTGTATTACAGTCGCTAATTGCACCATGTACGCATGTAACGTCATCAGATTGGTTGTTTCAAAGTTTTTGTTTAAAATAAAATCTCGTAAGGGCGAAATTCCGCGTTTCTTCTGATTAAAAATAGTTTTTAATGGAATATTACGAATAGCTAGCCTTCAATGTAAACGATACAATTTTGTTAATTCAGTAATAAACGTGTATCACAAACTAAATAATAGAAACTGAAAACTAAGTTAGCTATACCCTCCCTCCAAAGCCCCATAAATACATCTCGTGTGTAATACGAACTGGAACATTTCAGTTACGTTACACTACTGGGAACTTCTGTTCATTACCACCAATATTTATGAAATACGGTACACAGAACGGCAAATCTACACAGTGTCCTGTTTAGGCCTATACTTTACGCCAGTTAATGTAGTGTTAGCTTTTAATTTGGTACATGATGAAGACAAAGTGAGTTACTCAACACTTGGATTATCGACGATACGTACGTATTATACTGAAACGTGAACTTGAAAACTAAGAATTTAATTCTTTGAATTAACATACCTTTTGCAAATGTTTTGGGTGTGTAGGGAAAACTGATGGTACAGCATTTTCTCGGAGCCTTACAGTTGAAAGGGAAGTTCGGTCTATGTCCTCTTCTCGGAAATGCTGAGAACATATAGTGCTCCATTTAGACACACGCCAATTCTTCCTCCTCACGGCATTCTCCCACAGAGCTTTCCGACTTTCACTTTTAGGAAATCTAAAATCATACAGGAGAAAAACACGCTATAGTACAGGTACCGATGTAGCACACGTTCATTCACAATGAAGTTGTAAAATCACACTTAACGAGACAACTTACACATGAAACGTTATTCCCTTCGATTTCGCATCACAATCAGAACGATTCGTACATCCGAACACCACACAAGTCACCATAATAGCGCAAAATCCTTCCAAAAGCGAGCGTCAAGCCTATGCACACAAGCTTACGGCAGCAATGTTTTGGTCGGATTGAGATGGCTACCCACGGCTTCGCATGGCTTCGCAGCTGTGACGTCACGGCGTCTCCCCCTATTCTTACCTCCATGTCCTAGCCTAGCCAAAGATTTACAAAGTATATAAAACCAGAACAGTAGCAAACAAGGGACGGCAGAAGAGGGGGAAATTAGTGTTCTTGCTGCTGCTGCAGTTGATTTGCACGTTGGCTCCTGGGCAATCGCACGAGCAAGTGGCAAGGGTCAGGCGAAAGTGCCGTGTGTATTCTCCATCGACACAGGTTCTATCCCTGCCACATCTGTCTCCATCAAAACTTGCATGCAAACGTTTATGAGAACCGTGATAACTTCTGTGTGTCGGCATTAAGGCAGGATTCTCTAGATGTATCGTGTATCTTGTTTAGTGATTAACGCACATCTACCAATTGAGGCCAGGTAAACCGCCGAAACATGCGCTGTTGGTCTCTTGACAATCCCCATTGGCTTCTTGAACATCAGCGTCCATGGAGCGTAAACATGTGGTCGTAAACATATGGTGTGGGATAGTGAACCATCAGCTCATAGGCCCGTGTTTCATAGACAGAGCAGTGAACGTAAAGTTAGTTGGTTGCGTGTTCCATTGATCAATCGCATGGAACAGTAGCTCGTATGATGTGGAACGTGTCAAGGGCACAAGAAATGCACATATGAAACAAGATTTTTTTAATATATATATATATATATATATATATATATATATATATTAAAAAATTAGGTGACTCACCCTATATATATATATATATATATATATATATATATATATATATATATATATACTCCTGGAAATTGAAATAAGAACGCCGTGAATTCATTGTCCCAGGAAGGGGAAACTTTATTGACACATTCCTGGGGTCAGATACATCACATGATCACACTGACAGAACCACAGGCACATAGACACAGGCAACAGAGCATGCACAATGTCGGCACTAGTACAGTGTATATCCACCTTTCGCAGCAATGCAGGCTGCTATTCTCCCATGGAGACGATCGTAGAGATGCTGGATGTAGTCCTGTGGAACGGCTTGCCATGCCATTTCCACCTGGCGCCTCAGTTGGACCAGCGTTCGTGCTGGACGTGCAGACCGCGTGAGACGACGCTTCATCCAGTCCCAAACATGCTCAATGGGGGACAGATCCGGAGATCTTGCTGGCCAGGGTAGTTGACTTACACCTTCTAGAGCACGTTGGGTGGCACGGGATACATGCGGACGTGCATTGTCCTGTTGGAACAGCAAGTTCCCTTGCCGGTCTAGGAATGGTAGAACGATGGGTTCGATGACGGTTTGGATGTACCGTGCACTATTCAGTGTCCCCTCGACGATCACCAGTGGTGTACGGCCAGTGTAGGAGATCGCTCCCCACACCATGATGCCGGGTGTTGGCCCTGTGTGCCTCGGTCGTATGCAGTCCTGATTGTGGCGCTCACCTGCACGGCGCAAAACACGCATACGACCATCATTGGCACCAAGGCAGAAGCGACTCTCATCGCTGAAGACGATGCACCCCTCATGGTAATGTACATGTGCGTCAGTGAAAAAGACCAATAAAAAGGTGTTGGCATGTGGGCGTAATGTGCTGTTCCAGTCTCTTCTGTACCTAAGGTCCATCACCGTTTCCTTTGGATCCCTACGTAATTCGGTGCTCTCCGATACACACGATCGAACAGCGGAGGAGTGGTACTCAAGCGTCAACTTTAGGTTACAATATCTCCGGATGTAATTAACATTTTACAATGCAACAAACGGCACTGATTACGTATTTGTTTATATGTTGAGATGTGCTAACAAAACTAACGTGGTTCCATTTAAAAAAACGTAGGTTTGTGTTAAAAAACATACTTCCGTGCATTTTTGTATGGTTTGTTTTAAACAATTACACTAGCCCATCTCCTCACGTTCGGTCTGTGGAATCGGTTCGTCAGTATTTGATGTGGTTTACGAAATATATCCAGCGGTAACGTTAGGTGACTCGCCCTACCTTAAATGGCACAACATGCATATGCTATATTTATAGATTTATTTATTCCTATTCAAGAATTCATCTATGGTATAGAAGGAGTTGTCAAGGCGATATGATGATGATGACGTCGTGTGACGAGGGCCTCTAGTCGGGTAGACAGTTCGCCGGGTGTGAGTCTTTCGATTTGACGCCACTTCGGCGACTTGCGCGTCGATGGGGATAAAATGATGATGATTAGGACAACACGACACCCAGTCCCTGAGCGGAGATAATCTCTTACGATTGGCAGTCTGTCGCGCTGACCACTCATCTACCGGAGCCGGACGTCAAGGAGATATTAATTCAATTTATTTTTGAAGCTATTACTGCTGTCTGTCAGACGTTTTATTTCATCTGGTAATTTGTGAAAAACTTTTATAGCGGCATATTTTAACCCTTTCTGTGCCAAAGATAGATTGAGTAAAAGTGTTTCTTTTTTCTGGTATTATAATGATGAATGTCACTGTCGTTTTTAAATTGCTCGATGTTGTTGAGAACAAATTTCATTACTGAGTAAATATACTGTGAAGCAGTTTTAAGGCTTCCCAATCTTTTAAAAAGTTGCCTACAAGATGTGCGACTATGAACCTCACACATTATTCTAACCGCTTTCTTTTGAGCAGTGAGTACCTTTTGTCTAAATGTTGAGTTACCCCAAAATATTATTCTGTATGACATCAGAGTGTGAAAGTATCCAAAGAACGTTAGCTTAATAATTTCTGTATCCTCAAAATTGGCAATTACTCTGATTCCAATGGTTGCTGAACGTAGTCGCTTTAGAAGATCCAAAATATGAATTTTCCAATTAAAATTCTCAACTATATGTACACCCAAAAACTTACTAGGCTGTACCCTGCCTACTGACTTCTGTTGATGTGTTACTTTTTGAAGCCCATGGGCAGAAAACCAATTAATGACTTTTCCAAAGACCTTATTTGTATAATTTCAATTGGAGTTTCTTTTACTGGATTGATAATGTTGCTTGTATCATCAGCAAACATTGTCAGTTCAGCTTCCTGTTTCAGATAAGATGGAAGGTCGTTCACATATATCAAGAACAGAAGGGGACCCGTGATTGAACCGTGTGGAACACTTAATGTAATTTCATCCCAGTTAGAAGAAGTGGCGAACTTATTTAAGTCACTTGACCCGTATAAGGAAACTTTTGCTTCCTGTTCTGTACGTATGATTTATCCACTCATGTTGTTGTTGTGGTCTTCAGTCCAGAGACTGGTTTGATGCAGCTCTCCATCCTACTCTATCCCGTGCAAGCTTTTTCATCGTCCAGTACCTACTGCAACCTACATCCTTCTGAATCTGCTTACTGTATTCATCTCTTGGTCTCCCTCTACGATTTTTACCCTCCACGCTGCCCTCCAATACTAAATTTGTGATCCCTTGATGCCTCAGAACATGTCCTACCAACCGGTCCCTTCTTCTAGTCAAGTTGTGCCACAAACTTCTCTTCTCCCCAATCCTATTCAACACTTCCTCATTAGTTATGTGATCTACCCATCTAATCTTCAGCATTCTTCTGTAGCACCACATTTCGAAAGCTTCTATTCTCTTCTTGTCCAAACTATTTATCGTCCATGTTTCACTTCCATACATGGCTACACTCCATACAAATACTTTCAGAAATGACTTCCAGACATTTAAATCTCGATGTTAACAAATTTCTTCAGAAGCGCTTTCCTTGCCATTGCCAGTCTACATTTTATATCCTCTCTACTTCGACCATCATCACTTTTTTTGCTCCCCAAATAGCAAAACTCCTTTACTACTTAAAGTGTCTCAGTTCCTAATCTAATTCCCTCAGCATCACCCGACTTAATCCGACTACATTCCATTATCCCCGTTTTGAATATGCTATTCAATTTATACCACGTGCAGAAGTATCGCAGCCTCCTAACAGAGGACCTTCCACGGATGCTAGAAGACGTTCCTCTGGAGACTGGGAGGAACCAGTCGTGCCAACATGACAGCCGTCCAGCCGACAGTGCACGAAGGACTAGAGCGTGTCTTCACGAATCGTTTCCTTATCGTTGGATTGGCCGTAGAGGACCTGTACCTCGGACGGCCCGTTGCCCGGATTTGACATCTGTAAACTTTTTCCTACATCTACATCTACATTTATACACCTCAAGCCACCCAACGGAGTGTGGTGGAGGGCACTTTACGTGCCACTGTCATTACCTCCCTTTCCTGTTCAAGTCGCGTATGGTTCGCGGGAAGAACGACTGTCTGAAAGCCTCCACGGGCGCTCTAATCTCTCTAATTTTACATTCGTGATCTCCTCAGGAGGATAAAGTAGGGGGAAGCAATATATTTCCTGTGATGAAAGCTGAAAGACGGCGTCTACAATGACATACCAGCCACACCCGATGATACACAACGATGTATTACTGCAGCCGGCCCGAACATCTCCGCTGAAATGCTACCACCTGTGCACCACTCGTTCCATACCAAACTCGAAGCGTGAATTGCCGCTGCCTGTGGGAATTTTGAACATAACATGTGATGATGTCTCGTTACTGGTCAGAATCCAAATAACTAGTGTATCTGTTGTTCTTTAGTGTGCGCCACCACAGGTATTTTAGATGTGTCGATGTGGGAACTATCCAAAGTACACCACAGGTCATTAAAATTTGCTACACCAAAAGGAATTGCAATTTATAAACTGGTATTCACTGGACAAATCTATTATACTGGAACTGACTTGTGATTACATTTTTCACGCACTTTGGGTGCATAGATCCTGAGAAATCAGGACCCAGAACAACCACCTCTGGCCGTAATAACGGCCTCGATACGCCTGGGCATTGAGCCAAACAGAGCTCGGATGGCGTGTACAGGTACAGCTGCCCGTGCAGTTTCAACACGATACTACAGTTCATTAAGAGTAGTGACTGGCGTATTGTGACGAGCCAGTTGCTCGGCCACCATTGACCAGACGTTTTCAATTGATGAGAGATCTGGAGAATGTGCTGGCCAGGGCAGCAGTCGAACATTTTCTGTATCCAGAACGGCCCGTACAGGACCTGCAATATGCGGTCGTGCATTATCCTCCTGAAATGTAGGGTTTCGCAGGGATCGAATGGAGGGTAGAGCCACGGGCCGTATCACATCTGAAATGTAACGTCCACTGTTCAAAGTGCCGTCAATGCGAACAAGAGGTGACCGAGACGTGTAACCAGTGGCACCCCATACCATCACGCCGGGTGATACGCCAGAATGGCGATGACGAATACACGCTTCGAGTGTGCGTTCACCGCGATGTCGCCAAACACAGATGCGACCATCGTGATGCTGTAAACGGAACCTGGATTCGTCCGAAAAAATGACGTTTTGCCATTCGTGCACCCAGGTTCCTCGTCGAGTTCACCATCGCAGGCGCTCCTGTCTGTGATGCAGTGTGAAGGGTGACCGCAGCCACGATCTCCGAGCTGATGGTCCGTGATGCTGCAAACGTCGTCGAACTGTTCCTGCAGATGGTTGTCGTCTTGCAAACGTCCCCATCTGTTGACTCTGGGATCGAGACGTGGCTGCACGATCCGTTACAGCCGTGCGGATAAGATGCCTGTCATCTCGACTGCTAGTGATACGAGGCGGTTGGGATCCAGCACGGCGTTCCGTATTACCCTCCTGACTCCACCGATTCCATATTCTGCTAACAGTCATTGGATCTCTACCAACGCGAGCAGCAATGTCGCGATAAGATAAACCGCAATCGCGATAGGCTACAATCCGACCTTTATCAAAGTCGGAAACGTGATGGTACGCATTTCTCCTCCTTAGACGAGGCATCACAACAACGTTTCACCAGGCAACGCCGGTCAACTGCTGTTTGTGTATGAGAAATCGGTTGGAAACTTTCCTCATGTCAGCACGTTGTAGGTGTCGCCACCGGCGCCAGCCTTGTGTGAATGCTTTGAAAAGCTAATCACGTCATTTTCGTGGTGTAGCAATTTTAATGGCCAGTAGTGTACAATATCTCGTAAGCGACTCGCACTAAAATGTTCGAACAAACAGCACTGAAATTCTGATTTACCCTGTTTTTAGTTTGTTAATGTCAATGTGCGTTACTCCATTTCAAAAAGTCTAACTTTGCACAAAAAATATACTCTCTAAGTGTTATCACAGTCTGTTAACTGGCTAACAACACGAGCTCCTGACTTCCAATCCATTGTTGAAAAACCGCAAATCAATAGCAGTTTCCACTTCCGCAATATCGGTGGTGCAACTTTCAGCTGATTCGCCCTGTATACATGCCAACGGCGTTGCCGAAGTGGTAACACTGGTTCCCGTCAGATCGCCGTTGTTAAGCGCTGTCGGGCTGGGCTAGCACTGGGATGGGTGACCGTCTGGCGGGCGCTGTTGGCAAGCGGGCTGCACTCAGCGCTTGTGGGGCAAACTGGGGAGCTACTCGACTGAGAAGTAGCGGCTCCGGTCTCGTAAACAGGAGAACGGTGTGGTGAGCACATGCCCCTCCATAACCGCATTCAGTGACGCGTATGAGCTGAGGATGACGCACCCGAATTTACTGGCCTCTGGGAAAGTTCTCGCTATCGAATTACTGTTGGGACAGAGTGTTGGCTGAAACCCGAAGTGGAAAGCTCTGAGATATTCAGCGAGTCGTGGAACGTGTATTGGAAAAGGCAGATTAGACGCCATAGCAGGGGGAGCAGTTCACAAGAATATTCTCTCCATTGAGGTCTAACAAGGGGAGGCCGCCAATTGTGAAATTCAGATTCGATTCATACTGCGCATAATAAAAGCTCATGGCCAGAGGTGTAATGTGGCAAAGCACCAAGATGCATTTCTCAGCCGTTGTCGAGAAAATCGACAGTTAAAAGAAACCGTTGCGGTGAAATACTCTCTGCGATTAATAATTTTCTACAGCGTCTTGGCGCAGCGGTAAGCGCTCGGGTTCGTAATCCAAGGGTTGCCGGATCGAATCTCGCGCCATGCAACTTTTTTTTTATTATTAGTTTTTTATAATATATATATATATATATATATATATATATATATACTGTTAATGAATTGGCCGGCCGAAGTGGCCGTGCGGTTAAAGGCGCTTCAGTCTGGAACCGCAAGACCGCTACGGTCGCAGGTTCGAATCCTGCCTCGGGCATGGATGTTTGTGATGTCCTTAGGTTAGTTAGGTTTAACTAGTTCTAAGTTCTAGGGGACTAATGACCTCAGCAGTTGAGTCCCATAGTGCTCAGAGCCAATTATTAATGAATTGCTTACGCATGTTGGTGAAGGCGGATCGCTCTCCAATTGTACGGCCTCCATTTTTCCCTTTTTTTTTAACAGGGTGTACCAAAGCTCTCCCGTCCGCACTGATTGTCGACGATGTTATAAGTTGCGCTAGGGACCGCATCTACCTTCTTTCGAAGTTAGCAGGCAACTACGCTGTTATGCGGCGGCTCGTTTCGGCGCATTCAACATCTGTCCTCCAAGTGTAATGAGCGAGTAACGGAGTTTATATTTCATACCTGCCACAGCAAATCTGTGTTCGTGGGTTCTCTATTCGAACGTTTGACTTACGCTATACGTATTCGTTTCCGAATATCGTTTCTACGTCTTCCGTTAACTATACGTGGTTAACATTATGAAGATAATTAATAACATTTGTGAAATACAACTTTGTTTGCGGAAAACATAATGATGTGTTCGAAGTCGCTAGTTCTTCCACGACAAACGACTTTCAAAAACTTATTACATGCATAATTGTTGCAACTGATTGCCGATATATATATATATATATATATATATATATATATATATATATATATATAAATTTGAATTACAAAAAACAAATACTAAAAAAAAGAAAGTTGCATGGCGCGAGATTCGATCCGACGACCTTCGGATTACGAATCAGAGCGCTTACCGCTGCGCCACGACGCTGTCGATAATTATTAATCGTAGAGAGTATTTCACCGCAACGGTTTCTTTTAACTGTCGATTTTCTCGACAACGGCTGAGAAGTGCATCTTGGTGCTTTGCCACATTACACCTCTGGCCATGAGCTTTTATTATGCGCAGTATGAATCGAATCTGAATTTCACAATTGGCGGCCTCCCCTTGTAAGTTGAGTGTGACAGTTATCTGGTCACGTGTAACAGGTTTTGGCGAAACCAAAATAACTTTTGGATGTTTTTATCGGCCACCCGATTCCGCTCCGACAGTTCTAGAGTTATTCTGCAGGGCGTATATACACAGATCGTGCAATACGAATCGGAGGCGACTTTCTACCTACCGAGTTTAGACTGTGAGGTCTTTGGCTTCACTGTGCGGACTACAGACAGACAATCAGACGGAATACTTCTTAACACGTTTTCTGGAAACTGTCTTAAGCAGCTAGCTCGGCAGCCCATACGCAGTGGAAATACATTGGACATTGTAGCTACAAACAGGCCGGCCCTTTTCGAAAATATCACTACAGAAACGAGGATTAGCGATCATGACGTAATTATAGCAACTATGGTTACGAAAGTTAATGAGTCAGTGAAGAAGGCTGCCGCGAAGAGCAGATCACTTGTAAACACCTCAGTTAGACAGTGAACTGGTATCACGTAGTTGCAGTAAGATGGACGTAGAGGAATTGTGCGCAAAGTTTAAGCAAGATGTATGAAACAGCCGAAGTACCCTCAGACTTCAAGAAGAATATAATAATTCCAATCCCAAAGAAAGCAGGTGCTGACAGATGTGAAAATTACCGAACCATCAGTTTAATAAGCCACAGCTGCAAAATACTGACACGAATTCTTTACAGACGAATGGAAAAACTGGTGGAAGCCGACCTCGTGGAAGATCAGTTTAGACTCCGTAGAAACACTGGAACACGTGAGGCAATACTAACCTTACGACTTATCTTACAAGATAGATTAAGGAAAGGCAAACCTACGTTTCTAGCATTTGTAGACTTAGAGAAAGCTTTTGACAATGTTGACTGGAATACTCTCTTTCATATTCTGAAGATGGCAGGGGTAAAATATAGGGAGCGAAAGGCTATTTACAATTTGTACAGAAACCAGATGGCAGTTATAAGAGTCGAGGGACATGAAATGGAAGCAGTGGTTGGGAAGGCAGTGAGACAGGGTTGTAGCCTCTCCCCGATGTTATTCAATCTGTATATTGAGCAAGCAGTAAAGGAAACAAAAGAAAAATTCTGAGTAGGTATTAAAATCCATGGAGAAGAAATAAAAACTTTGAGGTTCGCAGATGACATTGTAATTTTGTCAGAGACAGCAAAGGACTTGGAAGAGCAGTTGAACGGAATGGACAGTGTCTTGAAAGGAAGATATAAGATGAACATCAACAAAAGCAAAACGAGGATAATGGAATGTAGTCGAATTAAGTCGGGTGATGCTGAGGGAATTAGATTAGGAAATGAGACACTTAAAGAAGTAAAGGAGTTTTGCTATTTGGGGAGCAAAATAACTAATGATGGTCGAAGTAGAGAGGATACAAAATGTAGACTGGCAATGGCAAGGAAAGCGCTTGTGAAGAAGAGGAATTTGTTAACATCGAGTATAGATTTAAGTGTCAGGAAGTCATTTCTGAAAGTATTTGTATGGATGTAGCCATGTATGGAAGTCAAACATGGACGGTAAATAGTTTGGACAAGAAGAGAATAGAAGCTTTCGAAATGTGGTGCTACAGAAGAATGCTGAAGATTAGATGGGTAGATCACGTAACTAATGAGGAGGTATTGAATAGGATTGGGGAGAAGAGAAGTTTGTGGCACAACTTGACCAGAAGAAGGGATCGGTTGGTAGAACATGTTCTGAGGCATCAAGGGATCACCAATTTAGTATTGGAGGGCAGCGTGGTGGGTAAAAATCGTAGAGGGAGAGCAAGAGATGAATACACTAAGCAGATTCAGAAGGATGTAGGCTGCAGTAGGTACTGGGAGATGAAGAAGCTTGCACAGGGTAGAGTAGCATGGAGAAAATTGTGGTCTGGAGAGTTACGTCCCTAGCAAGTGGATGAGGGATGAAAAAGACCCGCCATGATTTAATAACGAAATTCGGAGGATGTTGAGGAACTATAGGCTGTTGCATTCTACGTTCAAAACAGACTGCACAAATGACGACAAGCGAACGTCAGTAGAGATTAACGGGACTGTGAAAAGATCTACGAACGAAACACGCACCGACTACCACCGTCACACCTTAGCAACAGATATGGGAGAGAACTCGAGAAAATTCAGGTCTTATGGCAAACCCCTAAGAGCGGCTAAGGCTTCCCATTCAGTCCCTTCCATTCAGTTCAGTCTGGTGTGGGAGTTGTATATACCAAACGAATGCTGAAGTTTTAAGTTTCAAGAAGTCACTCACGCACGAGAATCATACAAACATGCCGTCATTTGACCATCGTGCATACTCCCGTGTCGACAACGTAGTAATAAACATCACTGGCGTACAGAAACAACTGAAAGATTTAAAAGTAAATACATACTGGCCATTAAAACTGCTGCACTACGAAGATGGCGTGCTACAGACGCGAAATTTTACCGATAGGAAGATGATGCTGTGATATGCAAATGATTAGCTTTTCAGAGGATTCACACAAAGGCTGGCGCCGGTGGCGACACCTACAACGTACCGACATGAGGAAAGTTTCCAACCGATTTCTCGTACACAAACAGCAGTTGACCGGCGTTGCCTCGTGAAACGTTATTGTGATGCCTCGTGTAAGGAGGAGAAATGCGTACCATCACGTTTCCGACTTTGATAAAGGTCGGATTGTAGCCTATCGCGATTGCGGTTTATCGTGTGGCGACATTGCTGCTCGCGTCGGTCAAGACCCAATGACTGTTGGCAGAAAATGGGATCGGTGGGTTCAGGAGGGTAATACGGAACGCCGTGCTGGATCCCAACGGCCTCGGATCACTAGCAGTCGAGATGGCAGGCATCTTATCCGCACGGCTGTAACGGATCTGCAGCCACGTCTCGATCCCTGAATCAACAGATGGGGACGTTTGGAAGACAACAACCATCTGCACGAACAGTTCGACGACGTTTGCAGTAGCACGGACTATCAGCTCGGAGACCGTGGCTGCGGTTACTCTTGACGCTGCATCACAGACAGGAGCGCCTGCGATGGCGTACTCGACGACGAACCTGGGTGCACGAATGGCAAAATGTCATTTTTTCGGATGAATCCGGGTTTCGTTTACAGCATCACGATGGTCGCATCCGTGTTTGGCGACATCGCGGTGAACGCACATTGGAAGCGTGTATTCGTCATCGCCATACTGGTGTATCACCCGGCGTGATGGTATGGGGTGCCTTTGATTGCACGTCTCGGTCACCTGTTGTTCGCATTGACGGCACTCTGAACAGTGTTACGATCCGTGGCTCTACCCTTCATATGATCCCTGCGAAACCCTACATTTCAGCAGGACAATGCACGACCGCATGTTGCAAGTCCTGTACGGGCCTTTCTGGATACAGAAAATGTTCGAGTGCTGCCCTGGCCGGCACATTCTGCAGATCTCTCACCAACTGAAAACGTCTGGTCAATGGTGGCCGAGCAACTGGCTCGTCACAATACGCCAGTCACTACTCTTGATGAACTGTGGTATCGTGTTGAAGCTGCACGGACAGCTGTACCTGTACACGCAATCCAAGCTCTGACTCAATGCCCAGGCGTATCGAGTCCGTTATTACGGCCAGAGGTGGTTGTTCTGGGTACTGATTTCTCAGTATCTATGCACCCAAATTGCGTGAAAATGTAATCACATGTCAGTTCTAGCATAATACATTTGTTTATCATCTGCATTTCTTCTTGTGTAGCAATTTTAATCGCCAGTAGTGTATATGAAAAAAAAAAATAAAAAAAAATACTTACAAAACTAGGGCGTGCACACACTTTATTCGACATGTAAACGTCACTACGGATATTCGGACTTAGGTTGTGACGTGTTGGACATGCCTCCCATCATTGGCGATGATGTGGCGCGGACGAATAGCGAAATTCTGCTCGGCGTGCTGGTGTGTCGGAACATCGACGCTGCCGATGACCTGAATGGCTGTTCTCAGCAACGTTTTTGGGGTTGTTGCTGTACACCTTGTCCTTAATACAGCCCCACAAAAGGGAGTCCCACGTGTTCAGATCCGGAGAATATGGCGGCCAATCGAGGTCCATGCCAGTGGCCTCTGCGTACCCCAGAGCCAGACTGCGGTCCCCAAACTGCTCCTCCAGGACATCAGACACTCTCCTGCTTCGATGGGTCGAGCTCCGTCTTGCATGAACCACATCTTGTCGAAATCAGGGTCACTTTGGATAATGGGGCTGAAATCACCGTATCAAATCTTCACATACTGTTTGGTAGTCACCGTGCCACCGAGGAATGTCGCACCGATAATTTCGTGACTGTACACTGTACGCCACACAGTCACCTGTTGAGGATGAAGACACTTCTCGATCGCGAAATGCGGATTATCAGTCCCTCAGATGCTCCAATTTTCCTTATTGACGAACATTTTCACGCCAGAATGGTTGACAACAACAAGTTGCGTGCGCATCCGCATAGTAATTCCCACCATGCTCCCCTGCAAATCGTTTGGACGTCCTAACGCAAACCGTTCAGAAGTTTCGACTATTTCATTGACCTCAATGACTGCCACACTCTGCGTTCAAGAAAGACTTCCTAACATTTAAATCTAAATTCTATGTTAACATATTTCTGTTGCTCAGAAATGCTTTCCTTGCCATTGCCAGTCTACATTTTATATCCTCTCTACCTCGACCATCGTCAGTTATTTTGCTCCCCAAATAGCAAAACTCTTTTACTAGTTTAAGTGTCTCATTTCCTAATCTAATTCCCTCAGCATCACCCGACTTAATTCGAGCCCATTCCATTATCCTCGTTTTGCTTTTGTTGATGTTCATCTTATATCCTCCTTTCAAGACACTGTCCATTCCATTCAACTGCTCTTCCAAGTTCTTTGCTGTCTCTGACAGAATTACAATGTCATCGGCGAACCTCAAAGTTTTTATTTCTTCTCCATGAATTTTAATACCTACTCCGAACTTTTCTTTTGTTTCCGTTACTGCTCGCTCAATATACAGATTGAATAGCATCGGGGAGAGGCTACAACCCTGTCACACTCCCTTCCCAACCACTATTTCCCTTTCATGCCCCTCGACTCTTATAACTGCCATCTGGTTTCTGTACAAATTGTAAATAGCCTTTCGCTCCCTGTATTTTATCCATGCCACCTTTAGAATTTGAGAGAGAGTATTCCAGTCAACATTGTCAAAAGCTTTCTCTAAGTCTACAAATGCTAGAAATGTAGGTTTGCCTCTCCTTAACCTATTCCAAGGAAAGTCGTAGGATCCGTATTGCCCCAAGGTTTTGTATGTCCATGCTTTTAGCAGGACGTCTCTGGGACGATGGCCGTTTACTATCATGAAAAAAAAAATAAAAATAAAAACACCTACAGCCTTCCTTATGATAATAAAAATAAAATCAAATTATAAGTACGGCTCTAGGTGTTTTTATTTTCTGTCACGATAGTATTTCCTCACGTGTTCCTACAATTCTCCGGAATTCAAATTGATCGTCCCTGAGTTCGGCTTCTGTCATTCCCAGAATAGAGTCCCAAACTGAACCCGACGTAATACTGTTTGTTTGAGTTAAAACGTCGACTTCGCTCCGGACCGTGCAGCATCATTTTCTCTGGTTTCGGCACCTGAGCAAGAATGGGATGCCATTCTTCCACAGACATTCAGAAACCTCGTCGAATGTTTCCCCAACAGAATCCGTCATAAGGGCGAGTAGAGGGCAGACCCCCTATTAATGTACACTAGCAAACAAAATTGGAAATTTGTGGTAGAGTCTTATGGGACCAAGCTGCTGAGGTCATCGGCCCTAGGCTTACACACTACTTAATCTAACTTAAGCTAACTTACGCTAAGGACGACACACACACACCCATGCCGGAGGGAGGACTCGAACCTCCGACGGGGGAAGCCGTGCGAACCGTGACAAGACGCCTGAGACCTCTCGACTACCCCGCGCCGCCTGTACAGCAACAGGTGTCCAGATAATTTTGATCAGGTTGTGTATGCTCCAGGTTACGTTGACGACAACGCACGGAAATACACAGAAGCGCCAAAGAAAGTGGTATAGGCATGCGTATTCGAATACAGATGTATGTAAACAGGCAGAATACGGCGCTTCGGTCATCAACGCCGATATGAGACAGCAAGTGTCTGGCGCGTTTGTTAGATCGGTTACTGCTGCTACAATGGCAGCTTATCAAGATTTAAGTGAGTTTGAACGTGGTGTTATATTCGCTGCACACGAGCGATTGGACACAGCATGTCCACGGCAGCGACGAAGTAGGGAGTTTTATCGCACCACCATTTCACGAGTGTACCGCGAATATCAGGCATCCGGTAAAACATCAAATCTCCGACATCGCTGAGACCGGAAAAAGATCCTGCAAGAACGGGACCAACGACGACTGAAGAGAAACGTTCGACGTGACAGAAGTGCAACCCATCCGCAAATTGCTGTAGATTTCAATGCTGGGCCATCAATAAGTGTCAGCGTGCGAACCATTCAACGAAACATCATCGATATGGGCTTTCGGAGCCGAAGGCCCACTTGTGTACCCTTGATGACTGCACGACACAAAGCTTTACGCCTCGCCCTGGCCCGAAACACGAACATTGGACTGTTGATGACTGGAAACATGTTCCCTGGTAGCACGAGTATCGTTTCAAATTGTATCTGGCGGATGGACGTGTAATGGTATGGAGACAGCCTCACGAATCCGTGGACACTGAATGTCAGCAGAGGGCTTTTGAAGCTGGTGGAGGCTCTGTAATGGTGTAAGACGTGTGCAGTTGGAGTGATATGGGACCCATGAAACGTCTAGATACGACTCTGACAGGTGACACGTACGTAAGACTCCTGTGTCATCACCTGCATCCGATTGTGCATTCCGACGGACTTGGGCAATTCCAGCAGGACAACGCGGCACCCCACACGTCCAGAATTGCTGCAGAGTGGCTCCAGGAACACTCTTCTGAGTTTAAACACTTGCGCTGGCCACTTCCTTAGACATGAACATTGTTGAGCATATCTGGTATGCATTGCAACGTGCTGTTCAGAAGAGATCTCCACCCCCTCGTACTCTTGCGGATTTATGGACAGCCCTGCAGGATCCGTGGTGTCAGTTCGCTTCAGCATTGCTTCAGACGATAGTCGAGTCCATCCCACGTTGTGTTGCAGCACTTCTGTTCTCACGGGGGCCCTACACGATATTAGGCAGCTGTACCATCAAGAGCTTTGATGGAAACCCAGTTCAAAGCAAACAAGGGAAAGCAGAAAGGTGGAAGGAGTATATAGAGGGTCTTTACAACGGCGATGTACTTGAGGACAATATTATGGAAATGGAAGAGGATGTAGATGAAGAAGAAATGGGAGATATGATATTGCGTGAAGAGTTTGACAGAGCACTGAAAGACCTGAGTCGAAACAAGGCCCCGGGAGTAGACAACATTCCATTACAACTACTGACATCCTTGGGAGAGCCAGGCCTGACAAAACTCTACCATCTGGTGAGCAAAATGTATGAGACAGGCGAAATTCCCTCAGGCTTCAAGAAGAATATAATAATTCCAATCCCAAAGAAACCAGGTGTTGACATATGTGAAAATTACCGAACTATCAGCTTAATAAGTCACAGCTGCAAAATACTAACGCGAATTCTTTACAGACGAATGGAAAAACTGGTAGAAGCCGACCTCGGGGAAGATCAGTTTGGATTCCGTGATACAATACTAACCTTACGACTTATCTTAGAAAGTAGATTAAGGAAAGGCAAACCTACGTTTCTAGCATTTGTAGACTTAGAGAAAGCTTTTGATAATATTGACTGGAATACTCTCTTTCAAATTCTGAAGCTGTCAGAGGTAAAATACAGGGAGTGAAAGGCTATTTACAATTTGTACAGAAAGCAGATGGCAGTTATAAGAGTCGAGGGGTATGAAAGGGAAGCAGTGGTTGGGAAAGGAGTGAGATAGGGTTGTAGGCTATCCCCGATGTTTTTCAACCTGTATATTGAGCAAGCAATAAAGGAAACAAAAGAAAAGTTCGGAGTAGGTATTAAAATCCATGGAGAAGAAATAAAAACTTTGAGGTTCGTCGATGACATACTATTTCTGTCAGAGACAGCAAAGGACTGGAAAGAGCAGTTGAACGGAATGGACAGTGTCTTGAAAGGAGGATATAAGATGAACATCAACAAAAGCAAAACGAGGATAATGGAATGGGGTCGAATTAAGTCGGGTGATGCTGAGGGAATTAGATTAGGAAATGAGACGCTTAAAGTAGTAAAGGAGTTTTGCTATTTGGGGAGCAAAGTAACTGATGATGGTCGAAGTAGAGAGGATATAAAATGTAGGCTGGCAATGGCAAGGAAAGCGTTACTGAAGAAGAGAAATTTGTTAACATCGAGTATAGATTTAAGTGTCAGGAAGTCGTTTCTGAAAGTATTTGTATGGAGTGTAGCCATGTATGGACCTGAAACATGGACGTTAAGTAGTTTGGACAAGAAGAGAATAGAAGCTTTCGAAATGTGGTGCTACAGAAGAATGCTGAAGATTAGATGGATAGATCACATAACTAATGAGGGGGTATCGAATAGAATTGGGGAGAAGAGGAGTTTGTGGCACAACTTGACTAGAAGAAGGGATTGGTTTGTAGGACATGTTCTGAGACATCGAGGAATCACCTATTTAGTATTGGAGGGCAGCGTGGAGGGTAAAAATCGCAGAGGGAGACCAAGAGATGAATACACTAAGCAGATTCAGAAGGATGTAGGCTGCAGTAGGTACTGGGAGATGAAGAAGGTTGCACAGGATAGAGTAGCATGGACAGCTGCATCAAACCAGTCTCAGGACTGAAGACTGCAACAACAACAACCAGTTTCTTTGGCTCTTCAGTGTATTCTCGCTTGTAAACATGGTTCCTACGTCGCCACGTTACCGTAACGTCGTACGCCCTAGAAATCTCTCGCCGACAACGTCCTTATTTCGGGCGCGGTGCCGCATCGATATTTTTCCCGCTTGAGAAACACAGCGGGCGTTCGTCCTTGTTGGCGTTTACGAAATCGCCGCTCACTTCCTCAATGGAGAAATGTGCCGCAACGCGGAATGTAGAGCAGACACAGAGAGAACGCGAAGGGAGCCAAAAATATCGCGGAAGAAATTCCTTCTGTCTAGAAGTGGGTTCAGTGAAAAGAGGAGTGAGAGAGAGAGAGAGAGAGAGAGAGAGAGAGAGAGAGAGACGATAAAAATTGCGCAGTCTGTCGGCCACGCCTGCGGCGTAACGGTAATTCCTAACTACCCATTGTCAACAAACTAAGTTCGTAGCAAGGAATAGCTGACTATGCGCCGGAAGTCAGAGATGCTAACTAGCGAGCCGTTACGTAAGCGCCAGAGATATGTCGCGATTGTTGTATAATCGAGAAGGGGATACGTCGAATGGACGTAAAAAATGAAGGGAGATGGCGCTACAGACATATTACGCTGTACGTTGTTTTGAAGCCCGGTTGATGTGTTCTGTCGTCACCTTAAATAGCCAAAACATTAGCAGACCACTGTTTACGATTGCTTCTTGTCCATTATTTCTGTCGTGTACACACAGCAGTTGTTTTAAATACTAGCAACTGCAATACTTATACGGATAAAGTATAGTCAAGAAGGCAATTTCGGACCTTTTTCTGTTCTTGCTCTAGTAATAACACATATTTGGCCTCGTTAATGTAGCTTGTTTTTTGTTGACACATTTCGAATAACCAAGAAGAGAAGGAAGTAACGTGCAGAGCATGTTTTCGTAATGCAACTGTATTTGTATTAATATCAAATGAAGCTGAAACTCCGAAACCAATGCTTGTTTGCCAACAGATACTGCATATTGTTCGTTACATTTTCAGCTTTCAACTCGTAGGCACAACACTTTTAGTGTTCACGTTTGCAAAAATGTTACCTACATGTTTTTTGTTAGCCCACAAATGTGTGCAGTGAGGAAAATGCAAGTGCCGAAAGTCAGAGATGCTAACTAGCGAGCCGTTACGTAAGCGCCTGAGATATGACGCGATTGTTGTATAATCGAGAAGGGGATACGTCGCATGGACGTAAAAAATGAAGCGAGATGGCGCTACAGACGATGTTTTAAAGCCAGAGTGGGTGGGTTCTGTCGTCACCTTAAATAGCCAAAACATTTGCAGACTACTGTTTACGATTGCTTCTTCTTCGTTATTTGTGTCATATACACGAAACAGCTGTTTTAAATACTAAAAACTGCAGTATTTACACGGATAAAGTAGAGTCAAGAAGGCAATTTCGGACGTTTTTCTGTTCTTGCTGTAGTAATACCACATACAGGGTGGCGCACGCAATGTGTTATCAATTGTTTCTTTCACAATTTACGACGCACTTTAGATATCCCGCTGAAATCTCTAGAGCAGTACCAGCAGAGCCTGGAAAAACAAATGAGACTAGTAAGCAGCAATGGCTGACAATGGAACACTGACGACACAGCAACAATCGGCAATTGTGTTACTTTTTCACGAAACGAAAAGCCTTGTTGTGACTCAGAGGCGTTTTCGACAAGAGTTTAACACACGATGGGTCCCTTGCAAGAAGGCGATCCACAGGTTGTACGATAAATTTGTACAGGAAGGAACAGACAGTATTGGAAGCGAAGCGACCTCGTCCTAAGCCTGTTTGTTCGCCGGAGAATACTGAAGCGGTACGAGTTGCTGTACAGAGAAGTCCCGGGAAATCGTGTAGAAAGGCAGCAGTGCAACTGGGAATATCCAGACGCTCCGTTCAACACATTCTTAAAAGTGACCTCCAAATGGTTCAAATGACTCTGAGCACTATGGGACTTAACATCTATGGTCATCAGTCCCCTAGAACTTAGAACTACTTAAACCTAACTAACCTAAGGACGTCACACAACACCCAGCCATCACGAGGCAGAGAAAATCCCTGACCCCGCCGGGAATCGAACCCGGGAACCCGGGCGTGGGAAGCGAGTACGCTACTGCACGACCACGAGATGCGGGCAAAAAGTGACCTCCATACGTACCCATACAAGATGACCTGTGCACAGAATCTCACTGAAGAACACAAGCAGCAGAGACTACTGTTTGCTCAGTGGGCGGAGGATAGGAAAGAAACTCTCAACGACGTTTGGGTTTCAGACGAGGCGCATTTTCATTTAGACGGTGTGGTTAACTAACAAAACGTACGCTTTTGGGCCACTGAAAACCCACAAGTGCTTCACGAACGACTACATTATGCTCCGAAGATTACAGCGTGAGCAGCAGTTTCCAGTCACGGACTTACTGGACCCTTTTTATTTGAGGAAACTGTGAACAGCGAGCGTTATTTGAGCACGCTTCGCAATAGCTTCATTCCACAGCTTCTTGCTACTGCCTTGTCCTTCGACACGCAGTGGTTCATGCAAGATGGAGCAAGGCCACATACTGCAAACACTGTGTTGGAGTTTTTAGACGAGCATTTCGACATGCGGATCATTTCACCCAGGTTTCCAGTTCGCTTCAATGACGGACAAAATTGGCCCCCCAATAGTCCAAACCTCAATGCATCTTTGGGGGTACCTAAAGGAAAAAATTTTCCCGAAACGTCCACGTGATTTAATGCGGCTCAGAAGACTTATTCTTCAAGCTTGCAGTGAAATTACGGAAGACATGTGCCGTGGGGTAATCACTAACTTCAGTGTTCGTTTGAAGGAAATTGTGGACATATTGAGCATGTACTGAGTTAGAACAAATCTGCATGGACGGCTCTTGTTTGTAGTATATCTTCCTTTCAGATTGTATTCACAATAAAGTTTATATTCAAAAACAAAAAAATTATTGACAATAAAGTATATATTCAAAAACAAAAAACAAAAAAAACAAAAAAAACACATTTCGTGCGCGACCATGTATTTGTCCTCGGTAATGTAGCTTGTTTTTTGCTGACACATTTCGAATAAAAAAGAAGAGAAGGAAGTGATGTGCAGAGCATGTTTTCGTAATGCAACTATATTTGCATTGATAGCAAATGAAGCTGAATCTACGAAACCAATGCTTGTTTGTCTTCAGACACTGCATATTGTTCGTTACATTTTCAGCTTTCAACTCCTACGCACAACATTTTTAGTGTTCACGTTTGCAAAAAATGTTACCTACATGTTTTTTGTTAGCCCACAAATGTGTGGGGTGAGGAAAAGAGCAAGGCATGCTATCGTATCTTGCAGATGTCAATGAAGTGAACGTTCAAAAGTCAAAGAAACAGAACTGCATAGAGGCGTACCTCCATGCAAAATAGAGTTGTTTTACTGGCTTGTCAGTGCATTAGTCTCGCTGTAATTTACACATTTTCTCGCCTTACCTCTGATGCGTCATTCAAGGCGAGGCCAATAATGTCAGTTTACAGAGTAAAAAAACAAAAATGATATTCTTCTTAAATATATCCCAAAATTGTGAAATACTATAAACGTGATTGTGAGAATGATCTCAAACGCCTAGACCATGCAAAATGGATATTTTGTTTGAACATGTATATAAGTAATTTTTTTTAGTAATGGCAGCCTAACCTGTGTAACACATATGCCTACCTTTCAAATTTAAATGGCTCTGAGCACTATGGTACTTAACATATGAGTTCATCAGTCCCCTAGAACTTAGAACTACTTAAACCTAAGGTCATCACACACATCCATGACCGAGGCAGGAATCGAACTTGCTACCGTAGCAGCAGCGCGGTTCCAGACTGAAGCGTGTATAACCGCTCCGTCACAGCGGCCGCCGCCTACCTTTCCATTGTCTACGTTTACAACAGTAGCCTGTTTGCTTCTTTTCCTGGAATAGTTCTCGCCAGTAATTCTGTCACTTGTTCAGGAATAATCAGTCATATCACTATTGGAATGTACATCTACTTTGGTCATCTGCCTGGTTTCATTTTTGAATTTAATTTTGAGGTTTGCAAAGTATATAAGCCTAAACAGTGCTTCGTAATATACCAGTAGTTAGTTAGGCAGTTAGTTTAATGTTCTATGTATCATGTAGATGATGAATCGTAGTGATGTGGAACGTGTCAGTTTATATTAACATAATTTTTTTTTTTTGTAAGTTTGCTTCCATGTTGAACATTCATTAGTTTTTTTTAGTCATTAATTCCTACCAATAACCATTTCGAACGAAATGTGATTCCTTTAAACTTTATAGCTTACGCCCAGGGCGATTAGTGCACCTATAAACAAATCAAGCTGGGATTTTTAATAAAACAACTACGAATCCACATAATCGAAGCACCAGTTGCTATTCTTGATACGGTCAATAGATATCCCCAACTGTTGAAACTGCGTATAGACAGGGAAGTACCATCGCAGTGAACAATGAAGTATAAATCTGGTGAATCTAATGTTTGGGCTAAATAAGATGGCGGACATCCACTTCAAGTTTGTGACGTAATGATAGCTTCCTACGTTTTTTTACCTCCATGTTTGCTGAGCCTACAGCATGATGCTGTTTGTGTATTTCTTTTTTATTTCTGTTTGTTTGTTTTCTTCTTGAATGAATCAAGTAAGGAGGAAGTGCCAATTTCAATTCGTTTTTCGTTGTTATTTTCGTTTCTTCTATCACTCTTTCATCCATGCACCACTTTTTTCTTCCTGCCTTCTGACTACTTCCAATCAATTTGTTGCAGTCTCTTACTTCAGAATCTTTCTATATTCAGCACATTTTTCCCAAACACTTCATTGTCCATTCTTTCTTCAGCTATTACATTTTCCTTCTAAACCCCTTTTTGCTTCATGGATCTGTACTGTTGTTAATTTGTTGTACCACAAATATTTTAAGTTCTTTTTGCTTAATATGTTGTCTTGCGTTAGATATAAATTTTCAAAAAATACTAGTTTCTTTTTGTCATTACTTCTGATGTGCTTCCTCTGATAAATTTCATTGTTATTTCGTAATTTCGAGCCATCCACATTTTTTGTGGGCCTAATGTTTTTTCTAATGATTCGCTTTTCTAGTGTGGTTCTGTTTACGTATTTTTATTTATTTATTTTTCTTCTGTCAAAGTGCCACACGCCAATTTCAATTCCTCCTTCGTTATTCTTGACTTTTCTCCCAAGAGTGTTTCTTCTGCTTTATTTTCCCTTCCTGTCTTCTGACCACTTCAGGCGAGTTTTTTCACTTTCCTATCTTGGAAACCTTGCATATTCAACAAGTTTTCTCCAAAAACTTCTGTCACTGGTTTCTTCAGCTATTTTTTTATATCTTTTCTAAATCCTTTTTATTTTGTGGATGCAACATCTTGTTGACTTTTTATCCTACAGATACTTGAAGATCTCGTTTATAAATCTATTGTCTCGCATTTGAAGTAATTGTCCAAAGAAATAGTTGTCTAAGTTTTCGCATTACTTCTCATTTGTTTTCTGTGTTTCGATAAATATCATCGTTACTTCATGGTTTCGATCCTTCCGTAGGTTTCTGTGGGCGTAATATTTTCCAATGATCCGCCTTTCTAGCATTTCTAATTTATCTAAATTTGCTTTACTGCTAGACATTCGCATGCATATAGAGATACTGGCTTTATTCCTATCTTTTAATGCCTTACTTTTGCAATTGTAGATAGTTCCTTAGTTATACCATTTCCCCTCCCCATTATATAGTACGCCAATAACAGCTTCTTCGAAACAATTTTATTGGAATACCTCCCCAAAGTATTTGATTATTTTAAAAATTCTCCATTTGGTCAATATCTCCTTTCAGAAGTTGTGGTGTATTTCGAATGCTTGTTAAAAAATTAGTTTTCCCTGAGGAAATTGTTAAGCTGGCCCTAATGGTTACTCGTTCTGAAAGATTATTCTAGTATTTTTGTTTCCTCTTCCCAACATTACTGGTCAAATTTTTATATTTACACGCTAAATTTTGTTTCAATTTTTTTGTAATCAGACGTGTGTATTCTATTATGTGGCTTACTACGATTTTCGCTCTTGTAACATCCTCTTCATCTCGGAAAGGGAACTCAGTATTTGTACATTGCTTTACAGAAAACGTGAAGCACCTGAAAGGAAAGGAGGTAGGAGAGACTGAAAGAGTCTATAACGTTAATTACAAAATCGTGTCATACACTGAAGGAAACGAATCGCTATTCCAAGAAGGAGTTGTGTATCATAAACGAAAGTTGGCAGGCGTGTTTGTACATCTGAAAGATGATTCAAATGCCGCACCAGTCGCATAAGATTGGCGCTAGCAGTGCCACTATGAAGATGCATATCAGGTTTGCATTAAATACACACTGTAAAGTTCGTGAGCGTTAGTTACCTTTGGGATTGGACGTGGTCAAGAATGCCTTTAAAGTGACAAAGAGAGCATTACAACGCATCGGCTGACTTTGAACGAGGTCGTGTAATGGGGCTGCGAGAAACTCCACCATGTTCCTTCTGCACGTGGAGTTATGGTCTCGGGTGCGATTTCGTATCGCAGCAGAAGTACTCTAGCGCTCATCTCACACATCCGGACTGCAAACTTGTGCGTCGATACAAGGATACAGGGATACAGGGATTAGTGAGCGAGACAGAATAGTGTAACCCCACAAATCCTCCAAAAATAAACGAAAAATATACCTATCCAAAAGAGCACATAAAAAATCTCTTGAAACCTTACTGACAGACATTCTCCACTTCTTCCAAATTAACAAAGTAACTGTAGACCAGATGTGGTTTGAATTATAAGAAATATAGTATCGGCAACAATTGAGAGGTTTATACGAAATAAATTAACACACGACGGAGCTGATCCTCGTTGGTCCACAAAACGGGCCAGAACTCTGTTACAGAAACAAAGAAAAAAAAAAAGTGCCAAATTTAAACGGACGCAAAATCTCCAAATTTGCCGATTTTTTGCAGAAGCTCGAAATTTAGCGCGGACTTCAACGCGAGATGCTTTAATGGTTTCCACAACAAAACTTTGTCTCGAAATCTGGCAGAAAATCCAAAGACATTCTGATCGTATGTTAGCGGTAAGACACAATCAATGCCTTCTCGGCGCGATAGCAATGGAGACACTATGGAAGAAAGTACAGCCAAACCAGAGTTACTAAACATAGCCTTCCGAAATGCCTTCACGAAGGAAAACGAAGTAAATATTCCAGAATTCGAATCCAGAACAGCTGCTAACATGAGTAACATAGAAGTTTATATTCTCGGAGTAGTGAAGCAAGTTAAATCAACAAAATCAAGTTTTCCGATCCAGAATGTATACCAGTTAGGTTCCTTTCAGAGTATGCTGTCGCATTAGCTCCATACTTAACAATCATATACAACCGTTCGCTCGACGAATGATGCGTAACCAAAGTCTGGAAAGTTGCACAAATCACACTAACATACGAGAAAGGTAGTAGGAGTAATCAACTATACAGGCCCATATCATTAACGTCGATATGCAGCAGGATTTTACGACATACGGGGTGCAAATTTTAAGTTGACAAACCAGAATAACTCGAAAAATAAGCTTCACACGAAAAAGGTGTAGAATCCAACCCTGGGGTTGGGGCGGGACGGAACTTTAAAATTTCAAATGGGTACCCCCATTTTTTATTGCTGAATCAGATTCCACATAAAAAACTACGTATATTTTCTCTTAAACATTTGTTTTGAATCTTGGCAGTTGGCGCTGTAATTCAAGAAAATCCATGTCCTCAATTTTTCGCGGAAAATGGTTACAGATAAATAAAAAACGAGTTGACTCGTTAGTAAGTAGGATGTGTGATTAGTTAGTTAGCTAGTCAGCTGATTTGTCTGGTAATTAAAAGTTTTGTGGCCTCATGACCACGAAACAAACAAAACGTATACGAATCTGTGGAAAAAATTAATATTTGGGACAACGTTTGTAAAAACTCTAATTCCTCTCTCTCTAACCCAAACCTAAGGGGAGAGATGGAGAGTTTAAATTTTTGCGAATCAAAATTTACGAAGTAAATAGATATTTTTTATTTGTCCGTAACCATTTTCCACGCAAAAATGAGAACATGGATTTTCTTGAATTACAGCGGCAACTACCATTGATCAAAACAAATGTTTAAGACAAAATGTACTTTGTTTTCTATGTAGAATCTGATTCTGCAATAAAAAATGGGGTTCCCATTTGAAATTTTTAAGTTTTCTCCCCCCCTCCCCTCCCCCCAGAGGGCTGGGGTTGCGGGCTAATTTTAGCACCAGCAGATGTCTCCCTCGAAAATGATCAACTCTGGGTTCTACACATTTTTTCGTGTGAAGCTTATTTTTCGAGTTATTCTGGTTTGTCGACTTAAAATTTACACCCTGTATTTTGTGCTCGAACTTTACGAATTACCTATAACAAAACGGTCTATTGACACACAGTCAACACGGATTTAGAAAACATCGTTCTTGTGAAACACAACTAGCTCTTTACTCGCACAAAGTGTTGGGTGCTTTTGACATGACATTTCAGATCGATTCCGTATTTCTGGATTTCCGGAAGGCTTTTGACACAATGCCGCACAAGCGGCTTATAGTGAAATTGCGTGCATATGGAATATTGTCTCGGCTGTGTGACTGGATTCGTGATTTCCGGTCAGAGAGGTGACAGTTCGTGGTAATTGTCGGAAAATCATCGAGAAAAACAGAAATGATTTCTGGCGTTCCCCAAGGTAGTGTTATAGGCCATTTGCTGTTCCTTATCTATACAAATGATTTGGGAGACAATATGAGCAGCCGTCTTAGGTTGTTTGCAGATGACGCTCTCCTTTATGGACTAATAAAGTCAGCAGAAGATCAAAACAAATTGCACAACGATTTAGAAAAGATATCCGAATGGTGCGAAAATTGGCAGTTGACCCTAAATAGAAAAAAGTGTGAGTTCAATCACATGAGTGCTAAAAGGAATCCGTTAAACTTCGGTTACACGATAAATCAGTCTAATCTAAAAGCCGTAAATTCAACTAAATACCTAGGAAATACAATTACGAACAACTTAAAGTGGAAGGAACATGCAGAAAATGTTGTGGGGAAGGTTCACCAAATACTGCGTTTCATTGGCAGGACACTTAGAAAATCCAACAGATCTACTAAAGAGACTGCTTACACTACAGTTGTCCGATCTCTTTTAGAATACTGTTGCGTGGTGTGGGATCCTTACCAGATAGGACTGACGGAGAACATCGAAACAGTTCAAAGAAGAGCACCACGTTTTGTATTGTCGCGAAATAGGGGAGAGATTGTCACTGACATGATGCAGCATTTGGGGTGGACATCATTAAAACAAAGGCGGTTTTCGTTGCGGCGGAAACTTCTCATGAAATTTCAATCACCATCTTTCTCCCCCGGAGCTACATAGGGAGAAACGATCACCACGATAAAATAAGGGAAATCAGAGGTCGTACGGAGAGATAAAGGTGTTCGGTTCTTCCGCACGCTGTACGAGATCGGAATAACACAGAATTGTGAAGGTGGGTCGATGAACCCTCTGCCAGGCACTTAAATGTGATTTGCAAAGTATCCATGTAGATGTAGATGAAGTTTGCGGTTCGACTAGCTGTACTGCCATTTATGAGCAATGTTCCACTGGGTGTTTTCCAACAGGATAACGCTAGCCCACGTACCGCTGTTGTAACCCAACCTGCTCTACAGAGTGTCGAGATGTTGCGATGGACTGCTCGGTCACCAGATGCGTCTCCAGACGAGCACATACGGTGCACCACTGGACGAGAACTCCAGCATCATCCACAACAAGCATTAATTGTCCCTGTATTTACCGACCAACTGCAACAACTCTATCCCACAAACTAACATCCGACACCTGTACCCAATGAATGCACGTTTGCATGCTTGCATCCCGTATTGTGGCGTTTACTCTGGTTATTAAGGTATCACAGTTCCGTATTTGCAAAGGCTTATCTCGCGCTCACATTGACCTGTGAACGTGCAGTGTTAATCACTCAAATATGTTACCTAGACAAATGTATTTCAGAAATTTCATTACTCTACATTAATAACACTGAACGACAAATTTGAAGTGAAAGTGTGTAAATTTAATGATTATGAGTTGGTTACGTTTATTTCAGTATAAAATGATACAAAATTATCTTCATAAATATTTAACTCTAGTTTTTTAAACAAAGTAATCTACAATTTTGTATAAATAACTCACTAACTAAATACGCACTCGTGTTTCAAGATTCAGCATAACAAATTTTAAGTGAATAATTACGTCAATGGTGTTATGTGTTATGCAGTGATAAATTTCAATCCCATTCTGGAAGAACAAAAGTAAAATTTTGAGAAAAAACATACATGAATGAAAATACTTTGTAAGTCTTACTGGTCACAAATGTATATAAAGGATTTCAGATGTTAAATGTACATATGTACAGCATATACAATTACATATTTTGTTCAGAGATAAATTCAGAAGATGGCATACCTCTTCTCAAATGTGGCAATATCTTGCTGAAATCACTCCCCATGTTCGTCACTTACTGCACCACAATCTTTGGGGAAGAAGTTAAGGTGACTATGTAAGAAATGCATTTTCAGTTACATGTTCCAACCAAGTTTTTCATAAGATGACAACATGTTATCTACGATCTCCTTGTAATTTATTGCTCGTTTGTTCCCGAAGAACTGTAAACAGACTGTCTTAAAACATTCTCATGCAAGCTTCTCATTACCTTGTGTGATTCCATCAAAAGTATGGTCTTCAAAATGTTCTCGAATCTGTGGGCCTACAAAGATGCCCTCCTTTACTTTGGCATAACTTAAGTAAGGGAATTTTCGCCTCAAGTACTTACACGCGTCACAATCTTTCTTCATTCCCTTAACAAAATTTTCCATGAGACCCAACTTGACTGTGCACCCAAAATAACAGCTGTAAGCTTTTTTAATCAATAGAGTTATTTGCTGTTTTTGTGAAGGAAATGTCACTTCTCCACACACATAACAAAATGTGTCAGCAGCATTGTAACACAAACTCGTGGCATTTTTTTTTTCGCTTCAGTAGCTGTCAACTAATCTCAATGTCAGTTAATCCGGAAACAAATGGTCAAAAATTATTACATGCATTAATAAATTCACTGAAGTTCAAGAGTGGGGAGACAGAATAATCACTAAAATTGGTATCAAAATGTTTATATCCAAAATTTGCACACAAATAAGACCAAGGACAATAACATAATCCCTTGTTATATAATCCATTGTTACTAGTTATTAACTACGTCTACATCTACATCCATACTCCGCAAGCCACCTGACGGTGTGTGGCGGAGGGTACCTTGAGTACCTCTATCGGTTCTCCCTTCTATTCCAGTCTCGTATTGTTCGTGGAAAGAAGGATTGTCGGTATGCTTCTGTGTGGGCTCTAATCTCTCTGATTTTATCCTAATGGTCTCTTCGCGAGATATACGTAGGAGGGAGAAATATACTGCTCGACTCTTCGGTGAAGGTATGTTCTCGAAAGTTTAACAAAAGCCCGTACCGAGCTACTGAGCGTCTCTCCTGCAGAGTCTTCTACTGGAGTTCATCTGTCATCTCCGTAACACTTTCGCGATTACAAAATGATCCTGTAACGAAGCGCGCTGCTCTCCGTTGGATCTTCTCTGTCTCTTCTATCAACCCTATCTGGTACGGATCCCACACTGCTGAGCAGTATTCGAGCAGTGGGCGAACAAGCGTACTGTAACCTACTTCCTTCGTTTTTGGATTGCATTTCCTTAGGATTCTTCCAATGAATCTCAGTCTGGCATCTGCTTTACCGACCATCAACTTTATGTGGCCATTCCATTTTAAATCACTCCTAATGCGTAAGGGGGTAAGGTGTGGGATCCGTCACCAATAGCCTCTCTCACACAAATGTCAACCTCTCCGGCACGTGGTATCCCCTGCTACGCTAACGAGGCTCTGGCGACCGAGTTTCTCCCGGGATAAGGAGAACCCTCTACTAAGTCAACGACCTTCTAGAGGGCGGATGAGCTGGTAGAGCAAGGGCACCCTCTTGTCCTTGGAGTGAGAAATCACTCCTAAAGACGGAAGAATCACCAAGGGTGGTCAACGGCATAGGATGCTGAAGGCAACGGGAAACCACAGCATTAAAGATCCAATGGATATCCCCAGGAAAACTCATCATGGCAGGGTTCAATGTCAAATTATCCGGAGTTTCAACTCCCCCACTCGGATCTCCGGGGGGGAGAGCCTTGAACAATGCCACAAGTAAATACAAAAATAATGCAACAATAGCAACTTGGAATGTAAGATCATTATACCAACCAGGCAAAGTAAATAATGTTATACAAGAAATGAAACGCCTAAAAATTAACATTTTGGGTGTAAGTGAAACAAGATGGCCTGACTCAGGAGAAATGACCATTGACAACATGAAAGTATATTACTCGGGAAATTCTGATAGCCAGCACAGGAATGGGGTAGGAATAATTTTAGATGAGTATGCTAGTAAATCTGTCAAAAGCATTTTACCAATCTCAGATAGAGTAATCAGTCTACATTTACAAACGAAACAAACAAATATTAATTTAATCCAAATCTATGCTCCAACAGCCGACAAAGACCAAGAAGAAATAGGAAAATTTTATGAAGAATTAACACAAGCAATAGGAACCTCAAAAAGCAGAGACATTATTATCATCATGGGAGATTTTAATGCCAAAATAGGTGAAGGAAGTGAAGGTGATCTTATTGGACCTTTTGGTTTAGGAACAAGAAATGAAAGAGGAGATTTGCTGTCACAATTTTGCCAGGAAAACAATCTGTCTATTACAAACACATTTTTTAAACTCCCTAAACGAAGACTTTATACTTGGAAATCACCAAGAGACTGTAATGAAGAAGTTTGCAGAAATCAAATTGATTTCATACTTATAAACAAGAGGTACAAAAATTCTATTCATGGTGTGAAAACATATCCAGGAGCTGATATATTTTCTGATCATAACCTTTTAGTAGCAAAGTTCCATGTGAAACTGAAAGCCATACAAAAGAAACAAAAGAAGGACTATATAAATACAACTATTCTAAGAGACCCCTTGACTAAACAAAAGACTTCTGAAGAGATTAATAAGGAATTAGTTAGGATAAAGAATAATCAAACAGAAGACATTGATGGCAAATGGGAACTTATAAGACACACATTAAATAATGCATGTAAAAACACAATGGCGACCAAACACGACAACATGAAGAAGAAGTGGATGACAGAGAAGATATTACAATTGATGGAACAAAGAAGAATACTTAAAAATAGAGATGAAAGTGAGTATAAAAGATTACATGCAGAAATACGAAAAGAAACACGGCGAGCAAAAGAAGAATGGTACAAGGAACAATGCTCTGAAATTGAGAGTTATGAAACAAGACATGATAGTTTCAACTTACACAAAAAAGTTAACGATTTAGCTGGACTTAATAAAAAGAAAAGTACAAGTTTATTGTTAGATAAAAATGACAAAATAATTCCTGATGTTAAAGGTAAACTGGACAGGTGGACAGAATATGTCAAAGAACTATTTGAAGATACAAGAAAAGATCAAAAATTTTATGATAACATGATCGGAGAACGAGGACCAAGCATATCGAAAGAAGAAATATTACATGTTATCAACAAATCAAAGACAGGAAAAGCCCCTGGACCGGATAAGATACCAAATGACATCCTGAAACTCATAGGAATAGACCATATAGATATATTTGTACAATTGTTTAATGATATTTATAATTCGGGAATTATTCCTAGGGATTGGTTGACATCTACCTTTGTTACATTACCCAAAAAGGCTAATGCCAAAACTTGTAATGATCACCGTACAATAAGCTTAATGAGTCACACCTTAAAGATATTTCTAAAAGTAATACACCAACGAATATACAAAAAAGTAGAAGAAGGTATAAGTGAAACACAATTCGGTTTTAGAAGTTCCCTCGGTACAAGAGAAGCATTGTTTGCTTTTAACATATTAGCGCAACGATGTATGGAGGTTAACCAGCCACTATATGTGTGCTTCCTGGATTATAATAAAGCATTTGACAAAGTTCGTCATGATCATCTCATAGAATTGTTAGAAAAGAAAACACTTGATAAGAAAGACATCCGCATTATATATAACCTCTACTACAATCAAACCGCAACCGTGAAGGTAGAAAATGAGTTATCGAATGATATAGAAATAAAGAGGGGTGTGAGACAAGGTTGCGTTCTCTCACCCTTATTGTTTAATATGTATTCAGAAGACATAATCCAGGAAGCTCTATCAGATGAAATAGCTGGCATTAAAGTGAATGGGCTAAACATTAACAATGTTAGGTTTGCTGATGACACTGCACTACTAGCTGGAAACCTCAAAGATCTACAATTACTTCTTGACAAGGTCGCAGAAAAAAGTGAAGAATTTGGCTTGACTCTTAACGCAAGCAAGACTAAGTTCATGGTGATATCTAAAACACACCAACAAGAAAATCTTACAATCAATAGGGAAAGAGTCGATCAAGTACGTAAATTTAAATATCTCGGAACAATTGTAAATGAGGAGATTGAAAGCTCAGAAGAAATTAAATCGAGAATAGGACAGGCCAGAAGTATCTTTAATAAGATGAAAAATGCATTCTGTTCGAGAGACATTTGTTTAAACACAAAAATGAGGTTGCTAAGATGCTATGTATTCTCAAAATTATTATACGGAATGGAAGCGTGGACATTGAAAAAGAAGGACATGAACAGTTTAGAAGCTTTTGAAATGTGGGCATATAGAAGAATACTTAGAATTAGTTGGGTGTCGAGGATTACTAATCAAGATGTCCTAAGAAGAATGGGAAAGGAAAAAGAATTAATTAAAACTATTAAAGTAAGGAAGCTACAATATTTAGGCCATGTTATTAGGGGAGTAAATTACAAAATATTGCAAATAATACTAGAAGGGAAAATTTGTGGGAAGAGAACGAGGGGTAGAAGACGGACAGCCTGGATTGACAATTTAAAAAATTGGTACAACTGTTCAACGTCAGAACTCCTTAGATCAGCCAAATCAAGATCAGAAATTGCCATGATGACAGCCAACCTTCTTAGAGGAGACGGCACATGAAGAAGAAGAAGAATGCGTACTCCCAGATAATTTATGGAATTAACTGCTTCCAGTTGCTGACCTGCTATATTGTAGCTAAATGATAAGGGATCTTTCTTTCTATGTATTCGCAGCACATTACACTTGTCTACATTGAGATTCAATTGCCATTCCCTGCACCATGACTTGGACAAACCATTATAATATTTGATTTTAAACTTAACATAAAAGTCTGTATCTCACGGTAGCAAAACAGTGTAAAATGAAAACTAGAGCTAATTTTGAATTGTCTTTGTGATATTGGCGAAGAGCACATTAGAATCGATAGGAGCTGGATTTCATTCGATTTACATTTTTATTGTTGCACAGTGTAATTTTTTAGGTGTTTCAATTTTTTTTCGTCTTTGTACTTAACGCATTAACTCGTTTGCCAAGTAGTAAGATGTTTGAAAATATTTAGTACGACGGGAATGCAATTCCTTAAAGAATCGGGGAAGGAATTTAAAGTATGTTCTAAAATCATAGTGCAATCGAGGTCCGCGATTCTGTTTAGAATGTCGCAAAACATCGCCTCGAGCGCTTCTCGCTAGCGAAGCAAATTAGCGTCTACCTCTGTCGCGCGCTAATTGGCTGGACAGCGGGTGTTGGCTTTCAGCTGTCTGCAACCCGCGCATGCGCAGCTGTGCTGTCCCCTCTCTCCAACTCACCCCTCCGGCCCCTCCAACAAACCGCAGAAATATCGCGGTGTCCGTTACGTCGCCGTTCAAATGTCAGAATCGTGCCGTGCGCGACAGACGAAGGTCGCGCGAGGACAGATATCGTTAACGCGAGTCTGCACATCTCGCGTCCTCATACGCACAGCGGGTTACAAGCAACGCGCATATTTCCAGATTCCTTGGTACTCCGTGTCTAGGAGACGCTGCTCCGTGCCGGAGAGCCACAACTACAGTTCGCGAGCCTCCTTATGGTGCGTGGCGGAGGGTACTTTGTCTATCACTTGTACACTACTGGCCATTAAAGCTGCAACACCAAGAAGAAATGCGGATGATAAACGGGTATTCATTGGACAAATATATTATACTAGAATTGACATGTGATTACATTTTCACGCAATTTGGGTGCAGAGATCCTGAGAAATCAGTACCCAGAACAGCCTCTGGCCGTAATAACGGCCTCGATACACCTGGGCATTGAGTCAAACAGAGCTCGGATGGCGTGAACAGGTACAGCTGCCCCTGCAGCTTCAACACGATACCACAGTTCATCGAGAGTAGTGACTGGCGTATTGTGATGAGCCAGTTGCTCGGCCACCATTGACCAGACGTTTTCAATCGGTGAGAGATCTGGAGAACGTGCTAGGCTAGGACAAGAGTCGAACATTTTCTGTACCCAGAAAGGCCCGTACAGGACCTGCAACATGCGGTCGTACATTATCCTGCTGAAATGTAGGGTTTCGGAGGGATCGAATGAAGGGTAGAGCCACGGGTCGTAACACATCTGAAATGTAACGTCCACTGTCCAAAGCGCCGTCAATGCGAACGAGAGGTGACCGAGACGTGTAACCGATGGCACCCCATACCATCACGCCGGATGATGCTCCAGTGTGGCGATGACGAATACACGCTTCCAATGTGCGTTCACCGCGATGTTGCCAAACACGGATGCGACCATCGTGATGATACTGTAAACAGATCCTGGATTCGTCGGAAAAAATGACGTTTTGCCATTCGTGCACCCAGGTTCGTCGTCGAGTGCACCATCGCAGGCGCTCCTGTTTGTGATGCAGCGTCAAGGGTAACCGCAGCCACGGTCTCGGAGCTGATAGTCCGTGCTGCTGCAAACGTCGTCGAACTGTTCGTGCAGATGGTTGTTGTCTTGCAAACGTCCCCATGTGTTGACTCAGGGATCGAGACGTGGCTGCACGATCCGTTACAGCCGTGCGGATAAGATGCCTGTCATCTCGACTGCCAGTGATACGAGGCCGTCGGGATCCAGCACGGCGTTCCGTATTACCCTCCTGAACCCACCGATTCCATATTCTGCTAACAGTCATTGGATCTCGACCAACTCTAGCAGCGGTGTCGCTATACGATAAACCGCAATCGCGATAAGCTACAATCCGACGTTTATCAAAGTCGGAAACGTGATGGTACGCATTTCTCCTCCTCGCACGAGGCATCACAACAACGTTTCACCAGGCAACGCCGGTCAACTGCTGTGTGTGTGTATGAAAAATCGGTTGGAAACTTTCCTCATGTCAGCACGTTGTAGGTGTCGCCACAGGTGCCAGCCGTGTGTGAATGCTCTGAAAAGCTAATCACTTGCATATCACAGCATCTTCTTCCTGTGGGTTAAATTTCGCGTCTGTAGCACGTCATCTTCGTGGTGTAGCAATTTTAATGGCCAATAGTGTATTATTCCCCCTTTCCTGTTCCAATAGCGAACGGTCCTTTGGAACACAGAATTGTGCGCTCGTGTCTCCCTAAGTTTGCCTTCCTGGTCCTTCTTCGAGGCTCACTTAGAGAGAAAGCAAAATACTACGTGACTGCCGTACGGACGTACGCTCTAGCGACTTTTAACAGCGAACCACGCTGTCACGCTAAATGCAGCGTATGCCACTAGGGTTGTCTGAGCATCTCATCTGCATGTACATCTCCATCTACATGGAGTCTGTGCAAATCACACTTAACTACCTGGCAAAGGGTTCATCGAACCACCTGCACAATAATTATGTTCACAGAATCTTCCGTCGGTTCTTGGTAGATCAACATTATAATAAACCAGCTGACCTGGCGTACTCTGTTCCCCCTTCGAGCCAATAAATAATCAGATTTTGGGTGTTAAGTTCAATTTTTTATTAAGAAATACAAATAAAAAAATTAAGTATTTTAATGATTCTTTATTCTTTACGTTTTTTTGGTGCATAGCTTCCACTCTTCAATTAAGTACCTTGTGACACACGACATTTTTCGTTTTATTATCAGGCGCAAGAACAAACAACGCAGATAGTCTTCCGACCCGTGAACATGCCACATATAACTGACCGTGTGAAAACATGGATATTCCAGATTTAAACCACAAACTTCCAAGGATTGGCCTTGTGATTTGTTAATGGTCGTGGCGAATGCAAGACGGACCGGAAATTGAAGTCTTATAAACTCAAACGGCATATCGGTTGGGGTCAAAGGGATCCTCGGAATGAGAACTTCCTCACCTTCGAATTTTCCTTTGAGTATCGTCGCGTAAATAACATTGTTCATCAATTTACTTACCGCCAAATGCGTACCGTTGCATAGTTTTGGTTGGTTTATGTTTCGAAGCACGATTACCAGGGAGCCAACCATTAGGCGTAAGTTGTGCGGTGGTAAGCCAGGCACATCCAAGGAATTTAAAAATTCTGTTGGATAGTTGGTGGCTTCATCTTCATTTGTTACACAGTCAGTAGATTTGAATGAATCCATTTTACCAATGATCTCATGCTGAATTATGTAGTTTACGTCATCTATATCTTTATTCTTAGCCGCTAAAATTGCTCGCTCACTCAACCATTCATTACTTTTGTAGTGAGTAATGATGTTCGGGAATACTTTGCTGATAAGTTCGTCTTTCGATGAGACAAAATTATGAGGAAATGAAATCAATCCGCTCGATTCTTCGACAGGTACTCGACGATTCCCGATAGTCAGCAATCGCTCAGAGAAATCTTCAGCAGGTGTATCATTAAGCAGTGCAACTCTCATGTTTCATTCGCAATGTTTTGTATCCTTCTTGCATTACGGCTTTGTCGAGAAATATTCGATCGTCTTGGTCGCGGCATTATTAATGATGATTCAAAGAAAATACAAAATTTTTCTTTACGTTTATAATTCAAGATATATACTGATATTTAACCATAGACGTTTGGCTGTCATTTGCGTTTTGTTATTCCATGTCAGATACGTTTTTGTTATACCACGTTTTATAGTGACGTTTAGTTAACATTTGCGTTTTGTTATTCCATGCCAGATGCGTTTTTATCATACCACGCTTGATAGCGGTCGAACGGGATAAAAAGTATCCTACGTCCGTTTCCTGGTTCTAACCTACCTCTCCACCAATGTTCAGCCAAATCGGTCCACCGCTCTCGAGTTATAAATAGTGTAAGTAACACGACTTTCTTTTATACCCCAGGTGATCAAAAAGTCAGTATAAATTTGAAAACTGAATAAACTGCGGGATAATGTAGATAGAGAGGTACAAATTGACACACATGCTTGGAATGACATGGGGTTTTATTAGAAACAAAAGAAACACAAAAGTTAAAAAAATGTCCGACAGGTGGCGCTTCATCTGATCAGAATTGCAATAATTAGCACAACAAAGTAAGACAAAGCAAAGATGGTGTTCTTTACAGGAAATGCTCAATATGTCCACCATCATTCCTCAACAATAGCTGTAGTCGAGGAATAATGTTGTGAACAGCACTGTAAAGCGTGTCCGGAGTTATGGTGAGGCATTGGCGTCGGATGTTGTCTTTCAGCGTCCCTAGAGATGTCGGCCGATCACGATACACTTGCGACTTCAGGTAACCCCAAAGCCAATAATCGCACGGACTGAGGTCTGGGGACCAGGGAGGCCGAGCATGACGAAAGTGGCGGCTGAGCACACGATCATCACCAAACGACGCGCGCAAGAGATCTTTCACGCGTCATGCAATACTTTCTTTTTTTGTTTTTGGTTCTAATAAAACCCCATGTCATTCCAAGCATGTGTGTCAATTTTTACCTCTCTATCTACATTATTCCGTGATTTATTCAGTTTTCAAATTTATACTGACTTTTTCATCATCCGGTATATAGATGAAAAGCACCAGTTTGCTTTTGTTCTACAATAATACTTTTATTGTTAACCGGTTTTCGGCATGCAAGGCCATCTTCAGACATTTACTGAGTATTATCGCCAAAGAAGTTAAATGTTTGCAAAGAACATTAGAAGATAGGAAGTGTAGATGCGTTACTTCTCTTCCAATGTTGTCTGCAAACATTTAACTTCTTTGGTGACAATACGTAGTAAATGTCTGAAGATGGCCCTGTAAGCCGAAAACCGGTTAACAATAAAAGTATTATTGTAGAACGAAAACAAACTGGTGCTTTTCATTTATTCACAATAATTCTCTGGTCTTCCAATCTCGAGCAGTGCGCGGAGAAAACGAGCACCTACATCTTTCCGTGCGACGTCTGATTTCCCTTATTTTATTTCTATGATCGTTCCTCCCTATGTAAGTCGGCGTCAACAAAATGTTTTCGCATTCGGAAGAGAAAGTTAGTGATTGCAATTTCGTGAGAAGATCCCGCCACTACGGGAAACACCACTGTTTTAATGATGTCCACCCCAAATGCTGTATCACTTCGGTGACAATCTGTCCCCTGTTTCGCGACACTACAAAACGTGCTGCTCTTCTTTGTACTTCCTCGACGTACTCCGCTAATGCTACCTGGTAAGGGTCCCACACCGCGCAGCAGTATTCTAAAAGAGGACGGGCATACGTAGTGTAGGCAGTCTCCTTAGTAGGTCTGTTACATTTTCTAAGTGTCCTGCCAATAAAACGCAGTCTTTGGTTCGCCTTCCCCATAACATTTCCTATGTGCTCTTTCCAGTTTAACCTGTTCGTATTTGTAATTCTTAGGTATTAAATTGAGTTTACGGCCCTTAGATGTGATTGACTTATCGTGTAACTGATGTTTAACGGATTCCTTTTGGCACTCGTGCGGATGACGCCACACTTTTCGTTGTTTAGAGTGAATTGCCAATTTTCGCAGCCTACAGATAGCTTTTCTAAATTGTTTTACAATTTCTTCTGATCTTCTGAGAACTTTACTAGATGATAAACGACAACTGCTCAGATTGTCTCCAAATTCATTTATATGCAGTAGATAAGGAACAGCAGAGGGAGTATAGCACTACCTTGGGGAACGCCGCAAACCACTTCTATTTTGCTCGATGGCTTTCTGCCAGTTACTACGAACTGTGACCTCTCTGACACGAAATCGCGAATCGAGTCACATAACAGAGACGGTGTTTAATAAACACGCAATCTGACCACAACCCGTTTGGTACAGTGACAAAAGGCTTCAGGAAATCTAGAAATACGGGATCAATTTGAAGTTCCTTGACGATGCTAAACACATCGTTTGGCTGAAGAGCTAGTTGCGTTTCACAAGAACTTTTTTTTTTTTAATTTAATCAGTGTTGACTGTGTGTTAATAGACGGTTCTTTTCGAGATAATTCGTAATGTTCGAACGCAATATGTGTTCCGTAATCCTGGTGCATATCGACGTCAATGATATGGGCCTGTAATGTAGTTCATTACTCATGGTCTACACTTGCATTGTTAATTTGTAAGGAGTAGAAATTGTCTCTAGGGAAGGCGTCGGGTGAATTTTTATCTGCTCCTTTGAATGGGTATGTATTTCTTTTATTTTTGGAGGATTTGAGGTTACAATATTCAGTCTCGCTATGACAACCGTGTGTACACTAATCGTTGTATTCGTTTTGATGCTCGTTATTAGCTCAGGATTATTTGTTGCTAAGAGGTCTTTTATAACCGTTTACTACTCGCGTGGGCTCATGAACTAACTGCTCCAAATAATTTTCAGAGAATGCGTTTAGCACAATTTCAGATGATGTTGATTGCGTGCCTCCGGAATTAAACAAGTATCTTCACCAACATATCTAGGGTAAATTAAAGACATCACCAGCTGTAACTGTATGAGTCGCTTACTGGAAAGAGCATATGACGAAACGCGCTGCTCTTCTTCGTCTCTTCTCCACTCCTCCTTTCAATCGTTTCTGGTACAGATCCCAGACAGACGAGCAGTATTCAAGTAACGGTCGAACGAGGCTTCTACACTCCTGGAAATTGAAATAAGAACACCGTGAATTCATTGTCCCAGGAAGGGGAAACTTTATTGACACATTCCTGGGGTCAGATACATCACATGATCACACTGACAGAACCACAGGCACATAGACACAGGCAACAGAGCATGCACAATGTCGGCACTAGTACAGTGTATATCCACCTTTCGCAGCAATGCAGGCTGCTATTCTCCCATGGAGACGATCGTAGAGATGCTGGATGTAGTCCTGTGGAACGGCTTGCCATGCCATTTCCACCTGGCGCCTCAGTTGGACCAGCGTTCGTGCTGGACGTGCAGACCGCGTGAGACGACGCTTCATCCACTCCCAAACATGCTCAATGGGGGACAGATCCGGAGATCTTGCTGGCCAGGGTAGTTGACTTACACCTTCTAGAGCACGTTGGGTGGCACGGGATGCATGCGGACGTGCATTGTCCTGTTGGAACAGCAAGTTCCCTTGCCGGTCTAGGAATGGTAGAACGATGGGTTCGATGACGGTTTGGATGTACCGTGCACTATTCAGTGTCCACTCGACGATCACCAGTGGTGTACGGCCAGTGTAGGAGATCGCTCCCCACACCATGATGCCGGGTGTTGGCCCTGTGTGCCTCGGTCGTATGCAGTCCTGATTGTGGCGCTCACCTGCACGGCGCCAAACACGCATACGACCATCATTGGCACCAAGGCAGAAGCGACTCTCATCGCTGAAGACGACACGTCTCCATCCGTCCCTCCATTCACGCCTGTCGCGACACCACTGGAGGCGGGCTGCACGATGTTGGGGCGTGAGCGGAAGACGGCCTAACGGTGTGCGGGACCGTAGCCCAGCTTCATGGAGACGGTTGCGAATGGTCCTCGCCGATACCCCAGGAGCAACAGTGTCCCTAATTTGCTGGGAAGTGGCGGTGCGGTCCCCTACGGCACTGCGTAGGATCCTACGGTCTTGGCGTGCATCCGTGCGTCGCTGCGGTCCGGTCCCAGGTCGACGGGCACGTGCACCTTCCGCCGACCACTGGCGACAACATCGATGTACTGTGGAGACCTCACGCCCCACGTGTTGAGCAATTCGGCGGTACGTCCACCCGGCCTCCCGCATGCCCACTATACGCCCTCCTCGCTCAAAGTCCGTCAACTGCACATACGGTTCACGTCCACGCTGTCGCGGCATGCTACCAGTGTTAAAGACTGCGATGGAGCTCCGTATGCCACGGCAAACTGGCTGACACTGACGGCGGCGGTGCACAAATGCTGCGCAGCTAGCGCCATTCGACGGCCAACACCGCGGTTCCTGGTGTGTCCGCTGTGCCGTGCGTGTGATCATTGCTTGTACAGCCCTCTCGCAGTGTCCGGAGCAAGTATGGTGGGTCTGACACACCGGTGTCAATGTGTTCTTTTTTCCATTTCCAGGAGTGTATAAGCTTCTCCTCGGTTTGTAGTCTACAATTCTCGAGTACTCTTCCAGTGAATCTGTCTGGCGTCTACTTTTCGTGTGATTAGTTTAACGTGGTAGTCCGTCCCAATTTAAATAGCTCCTAACTCATACTGCTAGATATTTTACGCGTGTAAATCGTTCCAGTGATTTTTACGCAATAACGGGATATTTTTGTCTGTGTATTCGTAACACGTTAAGATTGTTTGTGTTGAGGGTCAATGGCCTCTCCCCAACCGTGCGCCAATCGGGTGCAAATGTTCTTGCATTTTGCTACAATTTTCTAGCGTCCCAATTTGTGTGTATACTAGGACTGCTGATATTTTTAAAAATATCGGGAATTAAATATACCGATATTTTTCAAAAAAATATCGTCATCTGCCGTCATTATTTGGAAAAAGGTGTCGATATATTGTCGTAAAAATATCGACGCACCGGCCTATAAAAATAACGAATGCGCATTGTAAATATTCTCCCAGTTTTAGAGCTATTTGCTTAAGTATATTCAGGAAGCAGTCAAGGAAACAAAAGAAAAATTTGGAGTAGGAATTAAAATCCATGGAGAAGAAATAAAAACTTTGAGGGTTGCCAATGACATTGTAATTCTGACGGAGAAGGACCTGGAACGGAGAGTGTCTTGAAAAGAGCATAGAAGATGAACATCAACAGAAGCAAAACGAAGATAATGGAATGTAGACGAATTAAATCACGTGATGCTGAGGGAATTAGATTAGGAAATGAGACACTTAAAGTAGTAAAGGAGTTTTGCTATTTGGGAAGCAAAATAACTGATGATGGTCGAAGTAGAGAGGATATAAAATGTAGACTGGCAATGGCAAGCAAAGTGTTTGTGAAGAAGAGAAATTTGCTAACATCAAGTATACACTGAAGTGTCAGCAAGTCGTTTCTGAAAGTATTTGTATGGAGTGTAGCCATGTATGGAAGTGAAACATGGTCGATAAATAGTTTAGACGAGAAGAGAATAGAAGCTTTCGAAATGTGGTGCCATAGAAGAATGCTGAAAATTAGATGGGTAGGTCACGTAAGTAATGAGGAGGTACTGAACAGAATTGGGGAGAAGAGAAGTTTGTGGCACAACTTGACTAGAAGAAGGGATCGGTTGGTAGGACGTGTTCTTAGGCATCAAGGGCTCACCAATTTAGCATTGGAGGGCAGCGTGGAGGGTAAAAATCGTAGAGGGAGACCAAGAGATGAATACGCTAAGCAGATTCAGAAGGATGTAGGTTGCAGTAGGTACTGGGAGATGAAGAGGCTTGCACAGGATAGAGTAGCATGGAGAGCTGCGTCAAACCAGTCTCAGGACTGAAGAGCACGACAACAACAATTTAAGTATTGGTTTATTATCAGATATGCTGCACATCAACAGGCTAGCAGCCTGCTTGTCCCCCTTCGAGCAAGAGCTGAAAGGGAAACGATGGACGTTCACGCTTTACGATAATCGCTTTGCCAACAATGGTAACTGAAGGTAACCGGCACAATAAAAGGTTTGTCCGGAACACATCAAGTGGACTTCGCTGTTTTTTCGGATCTGCAAACGCCAGTGAACTAACAGTTGTAGCGTCAAATTTGCGTGTTGAAGTTAAGGGGAGCCGGAACGATGAAAATGGTAAAATTAAAGTTTTTTGGTTTTTTCATTATAAAATTATTTGGAGTTTTCTGAATAAAACAAATCAAGTTTCACCCTTGTAAGCGAATTCTAAGTGTGTTTTTTATCTCCGCAAGTGATGACTGCTAGAAGAATATGGAATCGGTGGGTTCAGGAGGGTAATACGGAACGCCGTGCTGGATCCCAACGGCCTCGTTTCACTAGCAGTCGAGATGACAGGCATCTTATCCGCACGGCTGTAACGGATCGTGCAGCCACGTCTCGATCCCTGAGTCAAACAGATGGGGACGTTTGCAAGACGACAACCATCTGCACGAACAGTTCGACGACGTTTGCAGCAGCGCGGACTATCAGCTCGGAGACCGTGGCTGCGGTTACCCTCGACGCTGCATCACAGACAGGAGCGCCTGCGATGGTGAACTCGACGACGAACTTCGGTGCACGAAAGGCAAAACGTCATTTTTCGGATGAATCCAGGTTCTGTTTACAGCACCATGACGGTCGCATCCGTGTTTGGCGACATCGTGGTGAACGCACATTGGAAGCGTGTATTCGTCACCGCCATAGTGGCGTATCACCCGGCGTGATGGTATGGGGTGCCATCGGTTACACATCTCGGTCACCTCTTGTTCGCATTGACGGCACTTTGAACAGTGGACGTTACATTTCAGATGTGTTACGACCCGTGGCTCTACCCTTCATTCCATCCCTGCGAAACCCTACATTTCAGCAGGATAATGCACGACCGCATGTTGCAGGTCCTGTACGGGCCTTTCTGGATACAGAAAATGTGCGACTGCTGCCCTGGCCAGCACATTCTGCAGATCTGTCACCAACTGAAAACGTCTGGTCAATGGTGGCCGAGCAACTGGCTCGTAACAATACGCCAGTCACTTCTCTCGATGAACTGTGGTATCGTGTTGAAGCTGCATGGGCAACTGTACCTGTACACGCCATCCGAGCTCTGTTTGACTCAATGCCCAGGCGTATCGAGGCCGTTATTACGGCCAGAGGTCGCTGTTCTGGCTACTGATTTCCCAGGACCCATGCACCCAAATTGTGTGAAAATGTAATCACATGTCAATTCTAGTATAATATATTTGTCCAATGAATACCCGTTTATCGTTTGCATTTCTTCTTGGTGTAGCAGTTTTAATGGCCAGAAGTGTACTTAAACGTAACTAACCTAAGGACATCACACACATCCATGCCTGAGGCAGGATTTGAACCTGCGACCGTAGCGGTCGCGGGATACCAAACTAAAGCGCCTAGAACCGCTCGGCCACTGCGGCCGGCTTCGTTCCCTTCTTCGTCACATTTCTCGCTTCCTCACTGCAATGAGGACAACCCTGCAGCGTTTTCGGTGGGAAGTGTTTAATCACCCAGCATACAGCCCGGACTTGGCTCCCTCTGATGTTGATCTCTGCTGACATCAACCGCTGGCTATGAAGATAACATTTTGGCACAGGCAACGAACTGGAAAGCAGCATAGAGACTTGGCTAAAATCACAGGCAGCTGCCTTCTATGAGGAGAGAATTGAAAGGCCCCTACAGTGCTGTGGCGAATGTCACAATCATAGCAGCGACTGGAAGGCGCAGCTAAATGTGCAAATAAAATACTTTTCGAAACTTCCCAGCAGATTAAAACTGTGTTCCGCACCGAGACTCGAACTCGGGACCTTTGCCTTTCGCGGGCAAGTGCTACCCGAGCACGACTCACGCCCCTTGTTGACAGCTTTAATTCCGCCAGTACCTCGTCTCCTACCTTCCAAACTTTACAGAAGCTCTCCTGCGAACCTTGCAGAACTAGCACTCCTGAAAGAAAGGATATTGCGGAGACATGGCTTAGCCACACCCTGGGGGACGTTTCCAGAACGAGATTTTCACTCTGCAGCGGAGTGTGCGCTGATATGAGACTTCCTGACAGATTAGAACTGTGTGCCAGGCCGAGACTCGAACTCGGGAACTTTTTTTCTGAAAATGGTTTTTATTTTCACTGTGGTTTCCTTTTGCGATGGACTGGGCTTTGCTTTCCGAATTTTTCTTTCTTTAACCGAGGTTCTGGAACAAGTTCTACATACACTCCTGGAAATGGAAAAAAGAACACATTGACACCGGTGTGTCAGACCCACCATACTTGCTCCGGACACTGCGAGAGGGCTGTACAAGCAATGATCACACGCACGGCACAGCGGACACACCAGGAACCGCGGTGTTGGCCGTCGAATGGCGCTAGCTGCGCAGCATTTGTGCACCGCCGCCGTCAGTGTCAGCCAGTTTGCCGTGGCATACGGAGCTCCATCGCAGTCTTTAACACTGGTAGCATGCCGCGACAGCGTGGACGTGAACCGTATGTGCAGTTGACGGACTTTGAGCGAGCGCGTATAGTGGGCATGCGGGAGGCCGGGTGGACGTACCGCCGAATTGCTCAACACGTGGGGCGTGAGGTCTCCACAGTACATCGATGTTGTCGCCAGTGGTCGGCGGAAGGTGCACGTGCCCGTCGACCTAGGACCGGACCGCAGCGACGCACGGATGCACGCCAAGACCGTAGGATCCTACGCAGTGCCGTAGGGGACCGCACCGCCACTTCCCAGCAAATTAGGGACACTGTTGCTCCTGGGGTATCGGCGAGGACCATTCGAAACCGTCTCCATGAAGCTGGGCTACGGTCCCGCACACCGTTAGGCCGTCTTCCGCTCACGCCCCAACATCGTGCAGCCCGCCTCCAGTGGTGTCGCAACAGGCGTGAATGGAGGGACGAATTGAGACGTGTCGTCTTCAGCGATGAGAGTCGCTTCTGCCTTGGTGCCAATGATGGTCGTATGCGTGTTTGGCGCCGTGCAGGTGAGCGCCACAATCAGGACTGCATACGACCGAGGCACACAGGGCCAACACCCGGCATCATGGTGTGGGGAGCGATCTCCTACACTGGCCGTACACCACTGGTGATCGTCGAGGGGACACTGAATAGTGCACGGTACATCCAAACCGTCATCGAACCCATCGTTCTACCATTCCTAGACCGGCAAGGGAACTTGCTGTTCCAACAGGACAATGCACGTCCACATGTATCCCGTGCCACCCAACGTGCTCTAGAAGGTGTAAGTCAACTACCCTGGCCAGCAAGATCTCCGGATCTGTCCCCCATTGAGCATGTTTGGGACTGGATGAAGCGTCGTCTCACGCGGTCTGCACGTCCAGCACGAACGCTGGTCCAACTGAGGCGCCAGGTGGAAATGGCATGGAAAGCCGTTCCACAGGACTACATCCAGCATCTCTACGATCGTCTCCATGGGAGAATAGCAGCCAGCATTGCTGCGAAAGGTGGATATACACTGTACTAGTGCCGACATTGTGCATGCCCTGTTGCCTGTGTCTATGTGCCTGTGGTTCTGTCAGTGTGATCATGTGATGTATCTGACCCCAGGAATGTGTCAATAAAGTTTCCCCTTCCTGGGACAATGAATTCACGGTGTTCTTATTTCAATTTCCAGGAGTGTACATCTGAAGATGATGCAGGAAGATCTAAACTTGTCATGATTAAAATATGTGCAACTTCTATAAACGATAGATTAGAATTGCTTCAGACAATATAAATGTTGTAAGCGGTCGTAAAAAAATTCTGGATATTGCGTTGATTGACTGTTCCATCGGTTCTCGGTACAGTATTAATTATCATGACTGTCACCGTCTTTACAGACGTTTTCCAAAATTATAAAACATGTTTGACAAATTTTTAAATATTATAGTCTTTTTCTCTGGGACAACTTTTCATTACACGTTTTCACATTTGAGTGTAAACAAATTACACTTTACTATCTGTTTGAATGTACACGAATATAAAAAAAATTATGTTTGTTTAAATCACTCAGAAGAGATAGGGGATCCAGTATTAGAATCGGAATTTAAAAGAGCTTTGGAGGACTTACGGTCAAATAAGGCAGAAGGGATAGTTAACATTCCATCAGAATTTCTAAAATCATTGGGGGAAATGGCAACAAAACGACTATTCACGTTGGTGTGTAGAATATATGAGTCTGGCGATATACCATCTGACTTTCGGAAAAGCATCATCCACACAATTCCGAAGACGGCAAGAGCTGACAAGTGCGAGAATTATCGCACAATCAGCTTAACAGCTCATGCATCGAAGCTGCTTAGAAGAATAATATACAGAAGAATGGAAAAGAAAATTGAGAATGCGCTAGGTGACGATCAGTTTGGCTTTAGGAAAAGTAAAGGGACGAGAGAGGCAATTCTGACGTTACGGCTAATAATGGAAGCAAGGCTGAAGAAAAATCAAGACACTTTCATAGGATTTGTCGACCTGGAAAAAGCGTTCGACAATATAAAAAGGTGCAAGCTGTTCGAGATTCTGAAAAAAGTAGGGGTAAGCTATAGGGAGAGACGGGTCATATACAATATGTACAACAACCAAGAGGGAATAATAAGAGTGGACGATCAAGAACGAAGTGCTCGTATTAAGAAGGGTGTAAGACAAGGCTGTAGCCTTTCGCCCCTACTCTTCAGTCTGTACATCGAGGAAGCAATGATGGAAATAAAAGAAAGGTTCCGGAGTGGAATTAAAATACAAGGTGAAAGGATATCAATGATACGATTCGCTGATGACATTGCTATCCTGAGTGAAAGTGAAGAAGAATTAAATGATCTGCTGAACGGAATGAACAGTCTAATGAGTACACAGTATGGTTTGAGAGTAAATCGGAGAAAGACGAAGGTAATGAGAAGTAGTAGAAATGAGAACAGCGAGAAACTTAACATCAGGATTGATGGTCACGAAGTCAATGAAGTTAAGGATTTCTGCTACCTAAGCAGTAAAATAACCAATGACGGACGGAGCAAGGAGGACATCAAAAGCAGACTCGCTATGGCAAAAAAGGTATTTCTGGCCAAGAGAAGTCTACTAATATCAAATACCGGCCTGAATTTGAGGAAGAAATTTCTGAGGATGTACGTCTGGAGTACAGCATTGTATGGTAGTGAAACATGGACTGTGGGAAAACCGGAACAGAAGAGAATCGAAGCATTTGAGATGTGGTGCTATAAACGAATGTTGAAAATTAGGTGGACTGATAGGATAAGGAATGAGGAGGTTCTATGCAGAATCGGAGAGGAAACGAATATGTGGAAAACACTGATAAGGAGAAGGGACAGGATGATAGGACATCTGCTAAGACATGAGGGAATGACTTCCATGGTACCAGAGGAAGCTGTAGAGGGCAAAAACTGTAGAGGAAGACAGAGATTGGAATACGTCGAGCAAATAATTGAGGACGTAGGTTGCTAGTGCTACTCTGAGATAAAGAGGTTAGCACAGGAAAGGAATTCGTGGCGGGCCGCTTCAAACCAGTCAGTAGACTGATGAAAAAAATAAAAACAGTCACTCAGTGTATTCAATGGTAACTTAATCGTAGGTACTGTCTAATATGGGATGCGTCAAGAGGGACTCTATAACTTTGGAATGATACAGAAATCTACTGACACGACGTAGAGAATCGGTAGATGTGTCATTTTGTAGCAAACAACCTCAAGTTTCATTCACATAGTGGATCAGTAACCCATTCCGCCACGACGAGCGCTAGTATAGCGGATAGTTAAAATGGCTGCTTCCACTGGTGCGCTCCCCGGACTCTAAACCACTGCATTTCCTTCTCTGGGATTTCATCAAAGACCGTCTGACTGTTCCTCCCCTACCGAACAGTTTAACCGACCTGAAATATCGAATCCACGATGCCTTTGCGGAAGTTACGCCCGATTTGACGCAATGAGTGTGGAAAGAAGCTGAATGCAGGTTGGATGTTTGCAGCATCACAAATGGTAGTCACACCGAACCAAAATGACACTTGAGACGTTAATGTGAAACTTGAAGTGGTCTGCTACAATATGGTAGACCTACCGATTCTGTAAGGTGATCAAAAGTATCCGGACACCCCCCAAAACATACGTTTTCCATATTTGGTGCGTTGTGCTGCCACCTACTGCCAGGTACTCCATATCAGCGACCTCAGTAGTCATCAGAACACCGTGAGAGAGCAGAATGGGGCGCTCTGTGGAACTCACGGACTTCGAACGTGGTCAGGTGATTGGGTGTCACTTGTGTCGTACGTCTGTACGCGAGATTCCCACACTCCTAAACATCCCTAGGTCTACTGTTTCTGTTGTGATAGTGAAGTGGAAACGTGAAGGGACACGTACAGCACAAAAGAGTACAGGCCGACCTCGTCTGTTGACTGACAGAGACTGCCGACAGTTGAAGAGGGTCGTAATGTGTAATAGGCAGACATCTATCCAGACCGTTGCACAGGAATTCCAAACTGCATCAGGATCCACTGCAAGTACTGTGACAGTTAGGCGGGAGTGCAAAAAACTTGGATTTCGTGGTCGAGCGGCTGCTCATAAGCCACACATCACGCCGGTAAATGCCAAACGACTCCTCGCTCGGTGTAAGGAGCGTAAACATTGGACGACTGAACAGTGGAAAAACATTGTGTGGAGTGACGAATCACGGTACACAATGTGGCGATCCGATGGCAGGGTGTGGGTGTGGCGAATGCCCGGTGAACATCATCTGCCAGCGTGTGTGGTGCCAACAGTAAAATTCGGAGGCGGTGGTGTTATGGTGTGGTCGTGTTTTTAATGGAGGGGCTTGCACCCCTTTTTGTTTTGCGTGGCACTATGACAGCACAGGCCTACACTGATGTTTTAAACACCTTCCTGCTTCCCACTGTCGAAGAGCGATTCTGGGATGGCGATTGCATCTTTCAACACGATCGGGCACCTGTTCATAATGCACGGCCCGTGGTGGAGTGGTTACACGACAATAACATCCCTGTAATGGACTAGCCTGCACAGAGTCCTGACCTGAATCCTACAGAACACCTTTGGGAGGTTTTGGAACGCCGCGCCGGGCCTCACCGACCGACATCGATACCTCTCCTCAGTGCAGCACTCCGTGAACAATGGGCTGCCATTCCCCAAGAAACCTTCCAGCACCTGACTGAACGTATGCCTGCGAGAGTCGAAGCTGTCATCAAGGCTAAGGGTGGGCCAACACCATACTGGATTCCAGCACTACCGATGGAGCGCGCCACGAACTTCTAAGTCATTTTCAGCCAGGTGTCTGGATACTTTTGATCACATAGCGTATCTCAATAAACATTGATACCATTCCAAAATTGTAAAGTCCTTAGTGAGTCACTCCGTATATTAAACATGAAAGTGCGTCACTGACCAGTTCCAATAGATGTACAGTAGTAGAACGTGACAATTCCGTGGTAACGCCTGATCAAAACCGTGTCACCAGCGAGGTTTTGTTAGCGAGGGTTTCCCACTTCTTTGGAAAACACCTGTTGCCGGCCGTGTCGTCGCTTCTTCGCAGAGCGAGTATTTTCTCCCCGGCGTTCCCTCGCCTTGGGCTCGCGGGCCAAGGAGACAGAATCTGCCGCCACACGCGGGGGTCAGCCGGTGACTCCAGACCAGAGGCGGGCATTAATTTCTCGCCGCGATGTGGCCTTTACTGTAAGAGACTCGGCGGATCCTACAACTGCATAGCCGAGTGCTGCTTTCACGAAGCTAGAAACGCACGTTTTACACGCAGAGACACGACTGTATTTGTCGGGGTATCTCTTTCCCAAACCAGCAATACGTCTAATCTTCAGCATTCTTCTGTAGCACCACATTTCGAAAGCTTCTATTCTCTTCTTGTCCAAACTATTTATCGTCCATGTTTCACTTCCATACATGGCTACACTCCATACAAATACTTTCAGAAATGACTTCCTGACACTTAAATCAATACTCGATGTTAACAAATTTCTCTTCTTCAGAAACGCTTTCCTTGCCATTGCCAGTCTACATTTTATATCCTCCCTACTTCGACCATCATCAGTTATTTTACTCCCCAAATAGCAAAACTCCTTTACTACTTTGAGTGTCTCATTTCCTAATCTAATTCCCTCAGCATCACCCGACTTAATTCGACTACATTCCATTATCCTCGTTTTGCTTTTGTTGATGTTCATCTTATATCCTCCTTTCAAGACACTGTCCATTCCATTCAACTGCTCTTCCAAGTCCTTTGCTGTCTCTGACAGAATTACAATGTCATCGGCGAACCTCAAAGTTTTTATTTCTTCTCCATGGATTTTAATACCTACTCCGAACTTTTCTTTTGTTTCCTTTATTGCTTGCTCAATATACAGATTGAATAACATCGGGGAGAGGCTACAACCCTGTCTCACTCCCTTCCCAACAACTGCTTCCCTTTCATGTCCCTCGACTCTTATAACTGCCATCTGGTTTCTGTACAAATCGTAAATAGCCTTTCGCTCCCTGTATTTTACCCCTGCCACCTTTAGAATTTGAAAGAGAGTATTCCAGTCAACATTGTCAAAAGCTTTCTCTAAGTCTACAAATGCTAGAAACGTAGGTTTGCCTTTCCTTAATCTTTCTTCTAAGATAAGTCGTAAGGTCAGTATTGCCTCACGTGTTCCAACATTTCTACGGAATCCAGACTGATCTTCCCCGAGGTCGGCTTCTACCAGTTTTTCCATTCGTCTGTAAAGAATTCGCGTTAGTATTTTGCAGCCGTGACTTATTAAATTTTCACATCTGTCAACACCTGCTTTCTTTGGGATTGGAATTATTATATTCTTCTTGAAGTCTGAGGGTATTTCGCCTGTATCATACATCTTCTTTCTCCTGATAACGACGTCCTCTCGAGTAGTCCCCGCCCGGAGATCCGAATGGCGGACTATTTTACCTCCGGAATATTTTACCCAAGAGGACGCCATCATCATTTAACCGTACAGTAAAGCTGCATGCCCTCGGGAAACATTACGGCTGTAGTTTCCCCTCGCTTCCAGCCGTTCGCAGTACCAGCACAGCAAGGCCGTTTTGGTTAGTGTTACAAGGCCAGATCAGTGAATCATCCAGACTGTTGCCCTTGCAACTACTGAAAAGGCTGCTGCCCCTCTTCAGGAACCACACGTTTGTCTGGCCTCTCAACAGATACCCCTCCGTTGTGGTTGCACCTACGGTATGTCTATCTGTATCGCTGAGGCACGCAAGCCTCCCCACCAACGGCCATGTCCATGGTTCATGGGGGGCGGGGGGGGGGGGGGTGGGGGAGGGGGAAGGGGGGGGTCAATTGGGTCATTAAAAATAATTAATCTATAGTAATGAAATGTCACGAGTGCATTTGTCTAGGTAACATATTAAATGCTTAAAATTGCAAGATCAGAGCTTAATCTAAACTCGAGATAAGCGATTGTAACGGAGAATTGCTGGTACATTAATGCCGGTGTAGCCGCCCGAATGATGAATGCAAGCATGCAGGCGTGCATCCATTGTGCTGCACAGGAGGCGAATGTAAGTTTGTGGGATGGAGTCCCATGCCCGTTGTATTTGGTCGGTCAATGGAGGGACGGTTAATACTGGTTGTGGATGAGGCTGAACTTGTCGTCCAATGATGTCCCACGTCTACTGGATTGGAGCCCGATCTGGTGATTGAGGCGGCCGAGGCAACTTCTCGATATTCTGTGGAGGATGTCGGGTTAGAACAGCGCTTGTGGGCGGGCGTTATCCTCCTGGAAAACACCACCTGGGTCGATGCTCATGAATGGCGTTCCCCAAGGTGGTGGTGTAGGCCCTTCGCTGTTTCTTATCTATATTAAAGATATGGGAGACATTCTCAGCAGTCTTCTAGGTTGTTTTCAGATGACGCTGTCGTTTATCGACTGGTGAAATCAGCAGAAGATCAAAACAAATTCGAAAACGATTTAGAAAAGATATATATGTATGGTCCGAAATTTGGCAATTGCCCGTAAATAACGAAAATTATTAGGTCATTAGCATGAGTGCTGAAAGTAATCCGTTAAACTCTGGTTAGACAATCAATCAGTCAAATGTAAAGGCTGTGAATTCAACTAAATACCTATTACTTACAATTACGAACAACTTAAACTGAAAGGAACACAGAGAAAATTTTGTGGGGAAAGGCTAACCATAGACTGGGTTTTATTGGCAGGACACTTAGAAAATGTAACAGACCTACTAAGGAGACTGCCTACACTACGCTTGTCCGTCCTCTTTTAGAATACTGCTGTGCGGTGTGGGATCCTTACCAGATAGGACTGACTGAGTACATCGAAAAAGTTGAAAGAAGGGCAGCACGTTTTTATTACCGCGAAATATGGGAGAGAGTGTCGCAGAAATGATTCGGGATTTGGGATGGGCATCATTAAAAGAAAGGCGGTTTTCGTTGCGACGGAATCTTCTCACGAAATTCCAATCACCAATTTTCTCCTCCGGATGCGAAAATATTTTGTTGGCATCGACCTACATAGGGGGAAGCGATCACCAGGATAAAATAAGGGAAATCGGAGCTCGTACGGTTAGATATAGGTGTTCGTTCTTTCCGCGCGCTATACGGGATCGGAAGAACAGAGAATCGTGAAGCTGGTTCGACGAACTCTGTGCCAGGCACTTACATGTGATTTGGAGAGTATCCATGTAGATGTAGATGAAAGGCAGCACAACAGGTGGAATGGAAATGTAAATGCCGTGTGGCTAGGGCCTCCCGTCGGGTAGACCGTTTGCCGGGTGCAAGGCTTTCGAGTTGACGCCGCATCGGCGACTTGCGTGTCGATGGAGATGAAATGATGATGATGATGATTAGGACAACACAACACCCAGTCATGATGATTAGGACAACACAACACCCAGTCGTCAAGAGGCAGAGAAAATCCCTGGCCCCGCCGGGAATCGAACCGGGGACCCCGTGCGCGGGAAGCGAGAACGCTACCGCACGACCACGAGCTGCGCACAACAAGTGGAATCACCAGACTGACACACAATACTGCAGTGGGATAACCAAGGCGGTGCTGCTCTTGCTCTCGCAATCGAGTGCCCCGGGGAAGTGTGATAGGACCGGTGTTGTTCTCTGTATACATACAGGTTGTATACATACAGGGTGGGCAGCAGTCTGAGGTCGTTTGCTGATGATGCTGTGGTGTACTGGAATCACTCAACAGAGGAAAGTCCACTGGACCTGCCGGGATACCAATTCGATTCTGCACAGAGTACGCGAAAGAACTTGCCCCCCTTCTAACAGCCGTGTACCGCAAGTCTCTAGAGGAACGGAAGGTTCCAAATGATTGGAAAAGAGCACAGGTAGTCCCAGTCTTCAAGAAGGGTCGTCGAGCAGATGTGCAAAACTATAGACCTATATCTCTGACGTCGATCTGTTGTAGAATTTTACAACATGTTATTTGCTCGAGTATCATGTCGTTTTTGGAATCCCAGAATCTACTATATAGGAATCAACATGGATTCTGGAAACAGCGATCGTGTGAGACCCAACTCGCTTTATTTGTTCATGAGACCCAGAAAATATTAGATACAGGCTCCCAGGTAGATGCCATTTTCCTTGACTTCCAGAAGGCGTTCGATACAGTTCCGCACTGTCGCCTGATAAACAGAGTAAGAGCCTACGGAATATCAGACCAGCTGTGTGGCTGGATTGAAGAGTTTTTAGCAAACAGAACACAGCATGTTGTTATCAACGGAGAGACGTCTACAGACGTTAAAGTAACCTCTGGCGTGCCACAGGGGAGTGTTATAGGACCATTACTTTTCACAATATATACAAATGACCTAGTAGATAGTGTCGGAAGTTCCGTGCGGCTTTTCGCGGATGATGCTGTAGTATACAGAGAAGGTGCAGCATTAGAAAATTGTACGGAAATGCAGGAAGATCTGCAGCGGATAGGCACTTGGTGCAGGGAGTGGCAACTGACCCTTAACACAGAAAAATGTAATGTATTGCGAATACATAGAAAGAAGGATCCTTTATTGTATGATTATATGATAGCGGAACAAACACTGGTAGCAGTTACTTCTGTAAAATATCTGGGAGTATGCGTGCGGAACGATTTGAAGTGGAATGATCATATAAAATTAATTGTTGGTAAGGCGGGTACCAGGTTGAGATTCATTGGGAGAGTCCTTAGAAAATGTAGTCCATCAACAAAGGAGGTGGCTTACAAAACACTCGTTCGACCTATACTCGAGTATTGCTCACCAGTGTGGGGTCCGTACCAGATCGGTTTGACGGAGGAGATAGAGAAGATCCAAAGAAGAGCGGCGCGTTTCGTCACAGGGTTATTTGGTAAGCGTGATGGCGTTACGGAGATGTTTAATAAACTCGAGTGGCAGACTCTGCAAGAGAGGCGCTCTGCATCGCGGTGTAGCTTGCTGTCCAGGTTTCGAGAGGGTGCGTTTCTGGATGAGGTATCGAATATATTGCTTCCCCCTACTTATACCTCCCGAGGAGATCACGAATGTAAAATTAGAGAGATTAGAGCGCGCACGGAGGCTTTCAGACAGTCGTTCTTCCCGCGAACCGTACGCGACTGGAACAGGAAAGGGAGGTAATGACAGTGGCACGTAAAGTGCCCTCCGCCACACACCGTTGGGTGGCTTGCGGATTATAATTGTAGATGTAGATGTAGATGTAGGTGGCGAAGTTGAGTGACTGTAGCAAGGTACAAGACGACGTAGACAAAATTTCTAGTTGGTGTGATGAATGGCAGCTAGCTCTAAACGTGGAAAAATGTAAGTTAGTGCCGACGAGTAGGAATATCAAACCTGTAATGTTCGGACACAGTATTACTAGGGTCCAGCTTGAGACAGTCAAGTCGTTTAAATACCTGCGCGTAACGCTTTCGAAGCGATATAAGGTGGAAATAGCATGTGAGAACTGTGGCAAGGATGGCGAATTGTCGAATTAGGTTTGCTGGGAGAGGTTCATCTGTAAAGGAGACCGCATATAGGGCGCTGGTGCGACCAATTCTTGAATACTGCTCGAGTGTTTGGGATGGGTTCCAGGTCGGATTGAAGGAAGACGTCCAAGCAGTTCACAGGGAAGGGTGCTAGATTTTTTACCGGTAGGTTCCAACAACACATTAGTGTTACGGAGAAGTTTCGGGAACTCAAATGGGAAGGCGACGTTCTTTTGGAGAAATACTACGGAGAAAGGTTTCAGGAATTCTTAAGGTTTTTAACATGGCTGTCAATCAGCGACTGTTGTATAATACAAAATTTTGAAAAACACAGTCCTCAGTCGCGAACACAATTGATTTGTAACCTAGGTTTCGGTGTCACAACGGACACCTTCTTCGGACAAAATTAAAACTAAATGTTTATACAGCATAACGTACCAAAAAATACGAAAGCTGCGGTCATACCTGACAGCGTCAGATAGTCAGAATTAAAATAAAACGCAACAGAGGTGTAAGCCACTAGGGGCTGCCATGTGTCCTCTGCTACAGTCAACACAAAACCTCTATTGCATTTTATTTTAATTCCCACTATCTGACGCTGTCAGGTATGAACGCAGCTTTCGTATTTTTTAGTACGTTATGCTGTATAAACATTTAGTTTTAATTTTGTCCGAAGAAGGTGTCCCTTGTGACACCGAAACCTAGGTATCAAATTAGTTGTGTTCGCGACTGAGGACTGTGGTTTTCAAAATTTTGTTTCAGGAATTAATGCAAGCAATCGCCGTTTTTTCTTCAATTTTTGTTTATTCATGAGTGGTTTGGAATCGCCTGGCGATTCATCATCAGATGGCACCAACTGATCATGAATCGGCAGGCGATTCCAAACCACTCATGAATAAACAAAAATTGAAGAAAAACGGCGATTGGTTGCAGTAATTCCTGAAATCCTTAGCAAGACAATGGCAGTGTTCCAATTCCGGAATGGATAAAAGTTTTACTACTGAGAGAATTTAGAGAACCGCCATTCGAAGCTGACTGCTGAACGATTCTACTGCCGCCAACATACACTACGCATAAGGACCAGGAAGATAAGATGCGATAAATTACGGCTCATATCGATGCATATAGACAGCAGTTTTTCGCTCGCTCTATTTGCGAGTGCAAAAGGGGAGGGAATGACTAGTACCGGTACAAGATACCCTCCGCCACGCACCGTACCATGGCTTATACTCCGTTCATCATAAGAATAAACCCGATGTAAACAAACATAAACGCATGATTGGTCAGAAGCAGTAGCACACGTACGCTGGTGTTGTTACGCTCTTGGAAGTAGGTCCTACTTACGTATTACATATATTATTACTAATAAGTTACGTTAAATGGAACTGTAAGACATTCAAATGTATTAACAGCCATCAACGTATTTCTCAATCACACTTCAGCTATGTAACTTTTATTTCAAAAATCGTATACAGCCACAGCTTGTGCATTGTTGTGCTCTGATTGTCGCGCTGTTAATACTCAGTACGAAAATGGCTGAGGCTGCTCTCTGTTCCGTAATAAAACACGCGTGTGGATCACGGTAAAAAAGTGTCGAGAAATAGTCTGCTCTTAATGTGTGTCATAGATTTACAATGTATATATATATATATATATATATATATATATATATATATATATATGTAGAGAGAGAGAGAGAGAGAGAGAGAGAGAGAGACAGGTCAGAATTACATCTGCATGCATATTATGCTCCGTTCATGATAAGAACAAACCTGATGTAGACAATACTTCATGTATTCTTACTGTTTTAATTATTTTTCTGAAGTCAACGTTCGCTCGTCCAAGTCTTATCTAGACGTTTTTTTCTAGTTCAATTTGAGTACCTACATCTCCTAATTGTAAAATTCATCATCATTTTTTACGAATAATGCACGTCTTTTGTTTCTAATTACATACTGCCCACGAAAATCCTATTTTCATTTCAAACATAAATTCTTAATTATCGATGTTTTAAGAAAGACTGTCAGTAAAGGTTGCTTAAATTAAGAAAAGATAACCATTTGTAATTAGAGTACTAATTACAGTCAGAACGAGAACATTTTATGCTTTGCGTGGCGTTACCTCAGAAGTGCGCAGTAGTGCTGGAGTTCTGCCGAACATTATTTCATGCTCTTTGAAAATTAAATGAGATTCAAAGCTAAATTGTTTCTTTGCTCGTCTGTTTTTGCGGCTTAGCTGCAACTGCCTGAAATCATTGCAGCTGATCTGGCTGGCCACTGCTGTCCAAGTTACACGCCCCTGTATAGCTGTTGTCTCGTGTTACCGCTCAGTATGTGTGCCTGGCAGACTTCAACGTGTCCTTGCGATCCTACTTGACCGTTCTGGTCACAGCTTGGATTCCGCTCCACGTGAAACGAAAACCGATGAGATTCACGCAGACGCGGAAGAATACATGACGTAATGTTTACATCAGGTTTGTTCTTATCATGAACGGAGTATAGTATGTATATACATGTAGTTCTGACCATACCTTGTGCACGCGATACGGCCGCCATCCGTATACATACACTACTGGCCATTAAAATTGTTACACCACGAACGTGACGTGCTACAGACGCCAAATTTAACCGACAGGAACAAGATGCTGTCGTATGCAAATGATTAGCTTTTCACAGCATTCACACAAGGTTGGCGCCGGTGGCGACACCTAAAAGGTGCTGACACGAGGAAAGTTTCCAACCGATTTCTCGTACACTAACAGCAGTCGACCGGCGTTGCCTGGTGAAACGTTGTTCTGATGCCTCGTGTAAGGAGGAGAGATGCGTATCATCACGTTTCCGACTCTGATAAAGGTCGGATTGTAGCATGTCGCGATTGCGGCTTATCGTATCGCGACACTGCTGCTCGCGTCGGTCGAGATCCAATGACTGTTAGCAGGATATGGAATCGGTGGGTTCAGGAGGGTAATACGGAACGCCGTGCTGGATCCCAACGGCCTCGTATCACTATCAGTCGAGATGGCAGGCATCTTATCCGCACGGCTGTAACGGATCGTGCAGCCACGTCTCGATCCAAGAGTCAACAGATGGGGACGTTTGCAACACCACGACCATCTGCACGAACAGATCGACGACGTTTGCAGTAGCACGGACTATCAGCTCGGAGACCGTGGCTGCGGTTACCCTTGACGCTGCATCACAGACAGGAGCGCCTGCGATGGTGTACTCGACGACGAACCTGGGTGCACGAATGGCTAAACGTCATTTTTTCCGATGAATCCAGGTTCTGTTCACAGCATCACGATGGTCACATCCGTGTTTGGCGACATCGCGGTGAACGAACATTGGAAGCGTGTATTCGTCATCACCATACTGGCGTATCACCCGGCGTGATGGTATGGGGTGCCATCGGTTACACGTCTCGGTCACATCTCGTTCGCATTGACGGCACTTTGAACAGTGGACGTTATATTTCAGATGTGTTACGACCCGTGGCTCTACCCTTCATTCGATCCCTTCGAAACCCTACATTTCAGCAGGATAATGCAGACCGCATGTTGCAGGTCCTGTACGGGCCTTTCTGGAAACAAAATGTTCGACTGCTGCCCTGTCCAGAACATTCTCCAGATCTCTCACCAATTGGAAACGTCTGGTCAATGGTGGCCGAGCAACTCGCTCGTCACAATACACCAGTCTCTACTCTCGATGAACTGTGGTATCGTGTTGAAGCTGCACGCTCAGCTGTACCTGTACACGCCATCCGAGCTCTGTTTGACTCAATGCCCAGGCGTATCGAGGCCGTTATTACGGCCAGAGGTGGTTGTTCTGGGTACTGATTTCTCAGGATCTATGCACCCAAACTGCGTGAAAATGTAATCACATGTCAGTTCTAGTATAATGTATTTGTCCAATGAATACCCGTTTATGATCTGCATTTGTTCTTGTTGTAGCAGTTTTAATGGCCTGTAGTGTACACATCGTTTACGCTATAATTTTTGTCACTTCGGTGTGTGACCCATGTAAACACAGCGTTACGTTGCTGTTATTTCGTTTTCAGAGATCAGGGGAAGTGCGCTATCAGCACACTACAGTTTTTCTGGCCATATAGCAATTTTACCGTCTATTGAGTCACATTGCAGCAATGTTGACGGCTGCACTACCTCTGCCTGAAATTGTCGTAAAATTTCGCCCACATGAACTCAGGTTAGAGTTGCTGTAGTTGGTGTGTAGAGATCAGAGAAAGTGCTTGCGTGCGCGCACACACACACACACACACACACACACACACACATCAGTATGTGTCGCGTCCCGCCTTTCTACAGTCTCGTGCCAAGATTTTCGCTCGCCGCCCCGCCTGACAGTTAACAGTCAAGCCGCGTACGTTTCTTCCGCGGCAAAAGACGTGGGGAAAAGTTCAGGGCCGTGCGTGTGTGTCGTCGTGTCGCGACGAAAACACTCGCTTCCATTGCTGTACCCGCCTCCCGTGCCGGCCCTGCCCCGGCGAGTGGAAGAGGGTGCTTTTGCGGTAGGGGGTTATTCACCTGTCACGAAACACGCCTGGAATTCCAGAATGAGCTGCACGGGTCCAGCGCTTTCTCCAGCACTCTGCGTATTGTTGACCAGTAAACCTCCACCCACGCGTCCTCTAAACAGTCGAACTCCCTTGCGTAAAACGGTTTCAAACGTCTGATTACTTTAAAAGTCAGCTAATGTATTAAAACACTTGACGTTAACCCTTGTAAGTAGGCTGTTTAGGTTTTTATGTTGGTAACGCCATGTAGCGCTCTATATGAAAATCACTGACTGTGCTGTGTGGAGTCTGTGGCTGGTTTGCATTGTTGTAATTTGCTATTGTAGGGTTGGGCAGTTGGAGGTGAGCCGCCAGCAGTGGTGGATGTGGGGGAGAGATGGCAGAGTTTTGATAGCGGATAATATGGACAGAGACAGTAAATTTATAAGACTGGATATATATATATATATATATATATATATATATATATATATATATATATATATTATGACCTTTGAACATCATTAAGGTAAATACATTGTTTGTTCTCTATCAAAATCTTTCATTTGCTTACTATGCTTATCAGTAGTTAGTGCCTTCAGTAGTTTGAATCTTTTATTTAGCTGGCAGTAGTTGCGCTCGCTGTATTGCAGTAGTTCGAGTAACGAAGACTTTTGTGAGGTAAGTGATTTGTGAAAGGTATAGGTTATTGTTAGTCAGGGCCATTCATTTGTAGGGATTTTTGAAAGTCAGGTTGCGTTGCGCTAAAAATATTGTGTGTCAGTTTAGTGATGATCAGAATAAGTAAAGAGAGAAATGTCAGAGTAGGTTCAGTTTTTCCCAGCTGTTTGAAAATCAAATAACGTAAGAGGTTTTCCAGCACAGTAATTCATAAATTTCTCTAAGGGGACGTTACACCCTTTGAGCCCCTACGGTTTCTGCCTGAAACCATCATCTTGTTAATTTTTTTCCCGAAGTATCAGTGGCATGAAACCACCAATACTGTTCCAAGGAACAGACATCTAGTGGTACATTGAGGTTCAAATGGTTCTGAGCACTATGGGACTTAACTTCTGAGGTCATCAGCCCCCTAGAACTTAGAAGTAAACCTAACCAACCTAAGGACATCACACACATCCATGCCCGAGGCAGGATTCGAACCGGCGACCGTAGCAGTCCCTCGGTTCCAGACCGTAGCGCCTAGAACCGCACGGCCACACCGGCCGGCATTGAGGTTCAAAAATGGTTCAAATGGCTCTAAGGACTATGGAACTTAACATCTGAGGTCATTAGTCACCTAGAATTTAGAACTACTTAAACCTAACTAACCTAAGGATATCACACACGTCTTTGCCCGAGGCTGGATTCGAACCTGCGACCGTAGCAGCAGCGCGGTTCCAGACTGAAGCGCCTAGAACCGCTCCGTCACAGCGGCCGGCTACACTGAGGTACTTCAACGAAAGTAGTGCATTCTAGCAGTCAATAGTGACGTGATATTTTGTTAGTGGCCGTTCTGATGTGATCACTGATAGTCAAAAAGAATAGGCTACATATAAAGTTGTTGCAATTTAGATTTGAAGTTGTAACACTGCTGTTGTGAGAAATCAATGGTGCAGTATGTATTTTTCATATAAATTTCTTAAATTTTGAGCCCATTTCCTTATTGTTAGTGACGACGATCGATTGTTTTAGGCATTATGAATTCATGAGAGTACGAAATATGGAATTGTGTCTAGCAAGAATGCGAATTTGCTTTCAAATGAAATGATGGGTGGTTGAAAGCTGTGTCCTTATGGTTCCAAAATCAAACCATCTTCTTAAAACATCTGAACGTTTACTATTTACCGTTTTCTTGTTGTATTCGTTGCTTACTACGATACTTTGTGAAAAATTCCAATTATTCCGAAGAGAAACTACCTCCTTAAGAGAATTGAACTGTTACATTTTGCCAGTTTCTTCTTGTATTCGTCACTGACTACGATATTAGGGGTTAACTTGCGAAAAATTCTAAAATTATATTCCGAAGCGATACCATCTCCTTCAAACAACTGAATGTTTACTTTTCGCCAATTTATTCACTTATTCGTTGCTCACTACGATAATAAGGGTTAATTTGTGAAAAATCCAAGGATTATATTCCATAGATATATCATCTCGTTAAAACAACTGAATGTTTACTTTTTGCCAATTTCTTCTTGAATTCGTCACTGACTACGATATTAGGGATTAACTTGCGAAAAATTCTAAAATTATATTCCGAAGCGATACCATCTCCTTCAAACAACTGAATGTTTACTTTTCGCCAATTTCTTCTTTTATTCGTTGCTCACTACGATAATAAGGGTTAATATGTGAAAAAATCTAAAATTATGTTCCAAAGGGAAACTACTTCCTTAAAAGAACTGGATGTTTACTGTTTTCCAGTTTCTTCTTTTAGCCGCTGGTTAGTACCACAACAGCGTTAATTATGAAAAAAAATTAACGTTTTTTCATGTTGGTGGCACTCAAACGGTTAAGCATACAACAGAGAGTAAGGTTTAGAAAAGGTCTGAAATTTTTTTTCCAAGTCGCTTAGTGTTCTCATTGTGAAACTTTGGATCAATCTAGGCCAGCTTCTGCACAACCCACATTTAAGCAAAAGTTAGTTCATGCGACTCAGCGTTTATGAAATATCTCCTGAACAGTGTGTTGCACAGTGATATAATTTTGCGAGTACATTCAGTTATATGTATGGATACTGCCTGTAAACAGAGTAGCAGAGAAGTGATACATTAAAAAGTCATCCTTAATACTGAAGTATTACTGTATGAAAAATGAAAATCGAAAATATAGTAAGCAATGAGCTGTTGTCCTTTCATCATTTTTTTTGTGGGGGGGAGGGGGGAGGGGGAGGGGGGAGCCAGCGACCAAATACAAGGGGAAGTAAAAAAGTAAAGGGACTTTTGAGGAAGAGAATATTTATTGTAACGATAGGAAACTGAAACATACATAATTTTTCTACGTAACCTCCCTGCACTTCTGTGCAAGATATAAAATGCAGACTGGCGATGGCAAGGAAAGCGTTTTTGAAGAAGAGAAATTTGTTAACATCGAATATTGATTTAAGTGTAAGGAAGTATTTTCTGAAAGTATTTATACGGAGTGTAGCGAGACAAGAAGAGAATAGAAACTTTTGAAATGTGTTGCTGAATGCCGAAGATTAGATGGGTAGATCACATAACTAATGAGGAGGTATTGAATAGAATTGGGGAGAAGAGAAATTTGTGGCGCAACTTGACCAGAAGAAGGGATCGGTTGGTAGGACGTGTTCTGGGGTATCAAGGGATCACCAATTTAGTATTGGAGGGCAGCGTGGAGGGTAAAAATCATAGAGGGAGACCAAGAGATGAATACACTAAGCAGATTCAGAAGGATGTAGGCTGCAGTAGGTACCGGGAGATGAAGGAGCTTGCACAGGATAGAGTAGCATGGAGAGCTGCATCAAAGCAGTCTCAGGACTGAAGACCACAACGACAACAATATGCGGAAGTCGCAAGTTTTCTCTCTACTTCCGAGCTACGTTGTAATTTCCATATTCCGAAGCGATATGGACTTGCATTTTTAAACGGACACGAAGAGAGAATCGCCGACGCAGCCACACCGGCGTTGTTGTACATTGTTGGGGAGGCGAGGTAAATATCAAGCCGCACACCAAAGCTCAAAGGAATTAATCTTCAAACAATGTTCCAGAACTGCGAGATCGTATCCAACCCGCAAGCGTCCATATCTGCGTGCGTTTCTGGACTGAACAATTTCTGGTGCCGCTAAATGGGCTTTAGCATAGCTACGTCAGCTCTGAACAATTCGTATTATCTCTCTCCCTAACCACTACATAACGCTGACTTGTCGTGGTCTTACCTTGAGTGTTGTTGTTGTGGTCTTTAGTCCAAAGACGGGTTTGATGCAGCTCTCCATGCTACTCTATCCAGTGCAAGCTTCTTCATCTCCCAGTACCTACTGCAACCTACATCCTTCTGAATCTGCTTAGTGTATTCATCTCTTGGTCTCCCTCTACCATTTTTACCCTCCACGCTGCCCTCCAATACTAAACTGGTGATCCCTTGATGCCTCAGAACATGTCCTACCAACCGATCCCTTCGTCTAGTCAAGTTGTGCCATAAACTCCTCTGCTCCCCAACTCCATTCAATACCACCTCATTAGTTATGTGATCTACCCATCTGATCTTCAGCATTCTTCTGTAGCACCACATTTCGAAATCTTCTATTCTCTTCTTGCCTAAACTGTTTAGCTACCATGTTTCACTTCCATACATGACCGCACTCCATACAAATACTTTCACGAAAGGCTACCTGACACTTAAGTCTACAGGGTGTTACTAAAAGGTACGGCCAAACTTTCAGGAAACATTCCTCACACACAATTAAAGAAAAGATGTTATGTGGACATGTGCCCAGAAACGCTTAATATCCATGTTAGAGCTCATTTTAGTTTCGTCTACCTAAGCTCAATGGAGCACGTTATCACGATTTCATACGGGATACTCTACCTGTGCTGCTAGAACATGTGCCTTTACAAGTACGACACAACATGTGGTTCATGCACGATGGGGCTCCTGCACATTTCAGTCGAAGTGTTCGTACGCTTCTCAACAACAGATTCGGTGACCGATGGATTGGTAGAGGCGGACCAATTCCGTGGCCTCCACGCTCTCCTGACCTCAACCCTCTCGACTTTCATTTATGGGGGCATTTGAAAGCTCTCGTCTACGCAACCCCTGTACCAAATGTAGATACTCTTCGTCCTCGTGTTGTGGACGGCTGTGATACAATACGCCATTCTCCAGGGCTGCATCAGCGCATCAGGGATTCCGTGCGACGGAGGGTGGATGCACGTATCCTCGCTAATGGAGGGCATTTTGAACATTTCCTGTAACAAAGTGTTTGAAGTCACGCTGGTACGTTCTGTTGCTGTGTGTTTCCATTCCATGAGTAATGTGATTTGAAGAGAAGTAATAAAATGAGCTCTAACATGGAAAGTAAGCGTTTCTCGGCACATGTCCACATAACATATTTTCTTTCTTTGTGTGTGAGGAATGTTTCCTGAAAGTTTGGCCGTACCTTTTTGTAACACCCTGTATACTCGATGTTAACAAATTTCTCTTATTTAGAGATGCTTTCCGTTGGCAGTCTACATTTTATATCTTCTCTACTTCGACCATCGCCAGTTATTTTGGTCCCGAATAGGAAAACTTATTTCCTCCTTTATGTGTCTCATTTCCTAATTCCCTCAGCGTCACCTGACTTAATTCGACTGCATGCCATTGTCCTCGCTTTACCCTTGTCGATGTTCTTCTTCCAAGTCCTTTGCTGTCTCTGGTAAAATTATAGTGTCGTCGGCACATCTCAAAGTTTTTATTTCTTCTCCATGGATTTTAATTCCCACTACAAATTTTCCTTTTGTCTCCATTACTGCTTGGTCAATATACAGATTGAATGACGTCGAAGACAGACTACAACCCTGTCTCACTCCCTTCCCAATCACTGCTTCCCTTTCATGTCCCTCGACTCTTATAACTGCCATCTGGTTTCTGTACAAATTGTAAATATCCATTCGCTTACCTGTACTTTATCCCTGCCAGCTTCAGAATTTGAAAGAGAGTATTCCAGTCAACAGTGTCAAAAGCTTTCTCTAGGTCTGCAAGGGCTATAAACGTAGGTTTGGCTTTCGTCGCCGGCCGGAGTGGCCGAGCGGTTCTAGGGGCTGCAGTCTGGAACCGCGCGACCGCTACGGTCGGAGGTTCGAATCCTGCCTCGGGCATGGATGTGTGTGTATGATGTCCTTAGATTAGTTAGGTTTAAGTAGTTCTAAATTCTAGGGGACTGATGACGTCAGAAGTTAAGTTCCATAGTTCTCACAGCCATTTGAACCATTTTTTGGCTTTCGTTGACATATCTTCTATGAGAAGTCGTGGGGTCAGAACTGACTGGCGTGTTTCGATTTCTCCAGAGTACAAACCGATCTTCCCCGAGGTCGGCCTCTACCACTTTTTCCATTCTCGTGTAAAGAAATCGTGTTAGTGTTTTTCAACCGTGACTTATTAAATTTTCACGCCTCTCAGAATATTATAACTTTTAATTTGACACAATATTGGGAGAGTCCAATTACATACGTCTTTATCGCACCAACTCAAAACACCGACAGGCGCCGATATCAACTGGAAAAAACAATTGAGGTACGCAAAAAAATTGATAGTATAGCTTTCAGTTTCCTGTCAGATTACTCAGATATAATCATACTTCCCTACGATATCTTTGCCGCACGGGGACGGCGTGAGCAACAGTCATTACAAATATTTATTTATATATGTAGGCCATTTAAAGAACCAACACAGCCTGCTTCAGTGAGTATCAATTGTCGCATTTTACACAGATTGTCACGACATTGGTAGTCTCGTGATCGTTTGTTTACATTGTTCCACCTTAAATCTGCGGCATCAGAACTGTCTTAAGTCTGCTACACATTCACTCATCCCCTCTGATAGGCATACTTTTTATGTTACAAATAAGTAGAAAGTTTTGATCAGCAAACTTAATAAAGTTAACTTAATTACAAACGTAGCGTTTTATTTCTCGCAGTTAAACCAAACGGCCGACCGCTAAAGTTTCGATAGGTGAGAAAAGGATCAAGCGTCACATTTAAATCGCATTATGTCGTTTTGGAGATCGGCAACAGAGTTCCGGCTTGCAGCCGATAAGATCTCATTCACATAACGTGGTAAAACGGAAAAGTTTCCTTCGTGTCCTAAATACGGTGGCGTGGTCAGGAATTGTATTTTTGGAACCATTCCGTACGTCGTCTTAAAAATCTCGTACCGCACAATATACCAAAAATGAGAACATAGTACAGCTCTTGAAGAAGACAAGTACGCGGAATAGTTTGCGGCTCTGGGCGCCTTGAGAGAAATGCGCGATGACGCGGCTGCACCTAAAATTTGCACCACAAATATTGCGGAAATAGAAGCTGCTATTGATGTGCGGTTTTCACGGAGAGGTTTGGTAGTCAGGGGCTCGTGTTTTTTAGCCAATAAACATCTATAAAGAGTATTTTTTGTGCAATATATATATATATATAACAAAAAGTTAAATATATAACAAAAAGTTAAATATATATAACAAAAAAGTTAAATATTGCTAGTGAAAGAATAATTTTTTTTCTTCAAAACGGTAAGATGTATTACGTTCATTAAACTTGTAAATTGAGGCATATATGTTATATACTTGCAGCAAAAATTTTATTGTTTTACCACTTCTAGTCCTTTTGAAAAGTGTACCTATTCAAAGGGTAAGACAGCATTGGCAGGATATATATATATATATATATATATATATATATATATATATATATATATATATATATATATATATATATATATTAAGGGGAGATGGAAGGCAATTTTTATCCCTATCCTGCCAATGCTGTGTTACCCTCTGAATAGGTACACTTTTCAAAAGGACTAGAAGTGGTAAAACAATAAAATTTTTGCTGCATATATATATAGCATATATGCCTCAATTTACAAGTACAATGAACATAATACCTCTCACGGTTTTGAAGAAAAAAAAAATTATTCTTTCACTAGCAAAATTTAACTTTTTTTGTTCAGTAATTATTGTAAAGCAGTTTCTGATTGTTTGGTGGTTCTCAATTTACTTGTAATAACTTATTCCCATCTGCAGTACAAATTCACCAAATTTCATGTTTCTAACCCCATTACTTTATCAAATAATGGTACCTGAAAGTAAAAAAATGTAGTTTTGATAAAAATCCATTTAAACTTTAATATTGCAATTCCAGTATAGTTATTGATGAGAATTACTTACCACTAATATCTTCCTGCACCGTACTGAGCGTCATCTGAATAATACTGATCTTCTTTTCTTCTCTTGGTCGCTCTTCGGTCTGACTTCTTTCGTGCATTTTAAATTAGCAATACCTGCTTTGCGGATTCTCTCAGGAGTGCTAGTTCTGCAAGGTTCGCAGGAGAGCTTCTGTAAAGTTTGGAAGGTAGGAGACGAGGTACTGGCAGAAGTAAAGCTGTGAGTACCGGGCGTGAGTCGTGCTTCGGTAGCTCAGTTGGTAGAGCACTTGCCCGCGAAAGGCAAAGGTCCCGAGTTCGAGTCTCGGTCGGGCACACAGTTTCAATCTGCCAGGAAGTTTCATATCAGCGCACACTCCGCTGCAGAGTGAAAATCTCATTCTCTCTCTTTATCTATTTGCACCAAGGATTTTGCAGTATTTCTACAAGATTTTATGCCCAACAATGCCAAAACATCCAGTTTTCTAATTACACCATCACTGAAGCATAAAATAGCATCATAAACACCAAATTTGAGGCTTGTTCCAAGTGACGGAATTCACACATTCATTTAAATTTTGGGTTTTCCCATGAAGACATTTCTTCAACGCCGGCCGCGGTGGCCGAGCGATTCTAGGCGCTGCAGTCTGGAGCTGCGTGACAGCTACGGTCGCAGGTTCGAAACCCGCCTCGGGCATGGATGTGTGTGATCTCCTTAGGTTAGTTAGGTTTTAAGTAGCTCTAAGTTCTAGGGGACTGATGACCTCAGATGTTAAGTCCCATAGTGCTCAGAACCATTTGACCCAATTCTTCAACAAGGTATCTTTACAAAGGTCCCTAAATATTGGTTCAATTTCATTCATTACTGATGCAGGTAAAGAATGGCCTTGGCATTTACATGCCAGAGCGTCAGGAAAACCATGATATTTCACAAAAATATTGTCGTATTTATATAAAAGAAAAACTGTTTCACGCAGAAAAGACCAGGCATTTCAAATATGCTAAAATCTAAAAAATCTAATTTTTGAAGCCCGCTTGCCTTCCGTCTCCCGTTAAATGGAACAATGTGTATTGACATTAATAGACTAAAAGTAGGGTAAATTATGTCAGTGCGCCGGCCGGAGTGGCCGTGCGGTTCTAGCCGCCTCACTCTGGAGTTGCGCGACAGCTACGGTCGCAGGTTCGAATTCTGCCTCGGGCATGGATGTGTGTGATGTCCTTAGGTTAGTTAGGTTTGAGTAGTTCTAAATTCTAGGGGACTGATGACCTCAGAAGTTAAGTGCCATAGTGCTCAGAGCCATTTGAACCAATTTTTTATGCCAGTGCTGTTTGTTGCAAGATTCTAGTGCGAGTCGTCCACGGGATTCCGTATTTTGAAAAGTTGCCACACCGACCCTTGTTTGTGCCATTCAACCTGCGTAGTTGATGAGTACGGTCTTGTTACGTTCGCTTTCAATGTGCTTGTGTCTTCCTTGAGTGCAGTGCGGCTTACTAGCCAGTTAGTGTGTGTCCGTCCAAGTGAGAGGACGATGGGTTCTAGCAAAGCAGAAAAAGCCGACACGCTCATGGTGTATGGAGAGGGTAGGAAGAATGCACTTCGCTCTTCTATGGTGTATGCGGCAAGACATCCCAATAGACGTCAACCATCTCGTCAATTATACGTTTGTTCGCGTGGCCATCTTCCCCAGCAGCTGTTAAAATCAGTCGATCAGTTGTTACAGATCTCGGTAATTATTTGTAAACCAGTTACGTGAAAGTGGTATTGTAACACCTAGACAACGTAACAGAAGGAAACAAGTGACGACAGAACAGTGGGAAATTAATGTTGTTGTTGCTGTTGCAGTTGGCCATTAGTCAGACAAGTGTCTTACGCATTCTCTTTTGACATAGGTTCCATCCCTGTTCACATCTCTTTCCGCCAAGAGCTGCATGGAAAGGGTTGTGAGAACTGCGTTAACTTGCGTACATGGACATTACGACATTACAGTCAATGTATTACGACGACGTATCATGTGTTGGTATTGGCTCTGAGCACTATGCGACTTAACTTCTGAGGTCATCAGTCCCCTAGAACTTAGAACTGCTTAAACCTAACTAACCTAAGGACATCACACACATCCGTGCCCGAGGCAGGATTCGAACCTGCGACCGTAGCAGTCACGCGGTTACAGACTGAAGCGCCTAGAACCGCACGGCCACACCGGCCGGCACGTATCATGTACTCGTGTGTTGACTGAAATACACTCACTGAAATTCTGAAGATAGTGGGAGTAAAAATACAGGGGGCGAATGGTTCTATGCAACTTATACAGAAACCAGATGGTAATTATAAGCAGTGGTTGTTGTTATTCGATCTGTACATTGAGCAAACAGTAAAGGATACCAAATTTTCAATATGAATTAAAGTTCGTGGACTGTGTTGACCACAAAATATTACTGCAGAACTTGGACCATTATGGAGTAACCCCGGCCGCGGTGGTCTCGCGGTCCTAGGCGCTCAGTCCGGAACCGCGCCACTGCTACGGTCGCAGGTTCGAATCCTGCCTCGGGCATGGATGTGTGTGATGTCATCAGGTTATTTAGGTTTAAGTAGTTCTAGGTTCTAGGGGACTGATGACCTCAGAAGTTAAGTCCCATAGTGCTCAGAGCCATTTGAACCATTTGAACCATGGAGTAACGGGAGTAGCTTACAATTGGCTCGCCTGTTACTTTAAGAACAGAAAGCAGAAGGTAATTCTCCACAATATTGAGAGTGGTAGTGATGTTCACCTCCCCCCATGAACCATGGACCTTGCCGTTGGTGGGGAGGCTTGCGTGCCTCAGCGATACAGATGGCCGTACCGTAGGTGCAACCACAACGGAGGGGTATCTGTTGAGAGGCCAGACAAACGTGTGGTTCCTGAAGAGCGGCAGCAGCCTTTTCAGTAGTTGCAGGGGCAACAGTCTGGATGATTGACTGACCTGGCCTTGTAACAATAACCAAAACGGCCTTGCTGTGCTGGTACTGCGAACGGCTGAAAGCAAGGGGAAACTACAGCCGTAGTTTTTCCCGAGGCCATGCAGCTTTACTGTACGATTAAATGATGATGGCGTCCTCTTGGGTAAAATATTCCGGAGGTAAAATAGTCCCCCATTCGTATCTCCGGTCGGGGACTACTGAGGAGGACGTCGTTATCAGGAGAAAGAAAACTGGCGTTCTGCGGATCGGAGCGTGGAATGTCAGGTCCCTTAATCGGGCAGGTAGGTTAGAAAATTTAAAAAGGGAAATGGATAGGTTAAAGTTATATATATAGTGGGAATTAGTGAAGTTCGGTGGCAGGAGGAACAAGACTTCTGGTCGGGTGACTACAGGGTTATAAACACAAAATGAAATAGCCGTAATGCAGGAGTAGGTTTAATAATGAATAGGAAAATAGGAATGCGGGTAAGCTACTACAAACAGTATAGAGAACGCATTATTGTGGCCAAGATAGATACGAAGCCCACACCTACTACAGTAGTACAAGTTTATATGCCAACTAGCTCTGCAGATGACGAAGAAATTGAAGAAATGTATGATGAAATAAAAGAAATTATTCAGATAGTGAAGGGTGACAAAAATTTAATAGTCATGGGTGACTGGAATTCGGTAGTAGGAAAAGGGAGAGAAGGAAACATAGTAGGTGAATATGGATTGGGGGTAACAAATGAAAGAGGAAGCTGCCTGGTAGAATTTTGCACAGAGCACAACTTAATCATAGCTAACACTTGGTTTAAGAATCATGATAGAAGGTTGTATACATGGAAGAACCCTAGAGATACTAAAAGGTATCAGATAGATTATATAATGGTAAGACAGAGATTTAGGAACCAGGTTTTAATTGTAAGACATTTCCAGGGGCAGATGTGGACTCTGACCACAATCTATTGGTTATGACCTGTAGATGAAAACTGAAGAAACTCCAAAAAGGTGGGAACTTAAGGAGATGGGACCTGGATAAACCGAAAGAACCAGAGGTTGTACAGAGTTTCAGGGAGAGCATAAGGGAACAATTGACAGGAATGGGGGAAAGAAATACAGTAGAAGAAGAATGGGTAGCTCTGAGGGGTGAAGTAGTGAAGGCAGCAGAGGATCAAGTAGGTAAAAAGACGAGGGCTAATAGAAATCCTTGGGTAACAGAAGAAAGATTGAATTTCATTGATGAAAGGAGAAAATATAAAAATGCAGCAAATGAAGCAGGCAAAAAGGAATACAAACGTCTCAAAAATGAGATCGACAGGAAGTCCAAAATGGCTAAGCAGGGATGGCTAGAGGACAAATGTAAGGATATAGAGGCCTATCTCACTAGGCGTAAGATAGATACTGCCTACAGGAAAATTAAAGAGACCTTTGGAGATAAGAGAACCGCTTGTATGAACATCAAGAGCTCAGATGGAAACCCAGTTCTAAGCAGAGAAGGGAAAGCAGAACGGTGGAAGGAGTATATAGAGGGTCTATACAGAGGCGATGTACTTGAGGACAATATTATAGAAATGGAAGAGGATGTAGATGAAAATGAAATGGGAGATACGATACTGCGTGAAGAGTTTGACAAAGCACCGAAAGACCTGAGCCGAAACAAGGCCCCTGGAGTAGACAACATTCCATTGGAACTGCTGACGGCCTTGGGAGAGCCAGTCCTTACAAAACTCTACCGTCTGGTGAGCAAGATGTATGAAACAGGCGAAATACGCTCAGACTTCAAGAAGAATATAATAATTCCAATCCCAAAGAAAGCAGATGTTGACAGATGTGAAAATTACCGAACTATCAATTTAATAAGCCACAGCTGCAAAATACTAACATGAATTTTTTACAGACGAATGGAAAAACTGGTAGAAGCCGACCTCAGGGAAGATCAGTTTGGATTCCGTAGAAATACTGGAACACGTGAGGCAATACTGACCTTACGACTTATCTCAGAAGAAAGATTAAGTAAAGGGAAACCTACGTTTCTAGCATTTGTAGACTTAGAGAAAGCTTTTGACAATGTTGACTGGAATACTCTCTTTCAAATTCTAAAGGTGGCAGTGGTAAAATACAGGGCTATTTACAATTTGTACAGAAACCAGATGGGAGTTATAATAGTCGAGGGACATGAAAGCGAAGCAGTTGTTGGGAAGGGAGTAAGACAGGGTTGTAGCCTCTCCCCAATGTTATTCAATCTGTATATTGAGCAAGCAGTAAAGGAAACAAAAGAAAAATTCGGAGTAGGTATTAAAATCCATGGTGAATAAATAAAAACTTTGAGGTTCGCCGATGACATTGTAATTCTGTCATAGACATTAAAGGACTTGGAAGAGCAGTTGAATGGAATGGATAGCGTCTTGAAAGGACGATATAAGATGAACATCAACAAAAGCAAAACGAGGATAATGGAATGTAGTCGAATTAAATCGGGTGCTGCTGAGGGAATTAGGTTAGGAAATGAGACACTTAAAGTAGTAAAGGAGTTTTGCTATTTGGGGAGCAAAATAACTGATTATGGTCGAAGTAGAGAAGATATAACATGTAGACTGGGAAGGAAAGCGTTTCTCAAGAAGAGAAATTTGTTAACATCGAGTATAGATTTAAGTGTGAGGAAGTCATTTCTGAAAGTATTTGTATGGAGTGTAGCGATGTATGGAAGTGAAACATGGACGATAAATAGTTTGGACAAGAAGAGAATAGAAGATTTCGAAATGTGGTGTTACAGAAGAATGCTGAAGATTAGATGGGTAGATCACATAACTAATGAGGAGGTATTGAATACGATTGGTGAGAAGAGGAGTTTGTGGCACAACTTGACCAGAAGAAGGGATCGGTTGGCAGGACATGTTCTGATGCATCAAGGGATCACCAATTTAGTATTGTAGGGCAGCGTGGAGGGTAAAAATCGTAGAGGGAGACCAAGAGATGAATACACTAAGCAGATTCAGAAGGATGTAGGTTGCAGTAGGTACTGGGAGATGAAGAAGCTTGCACAGGATAGAGTAGCATGGAGAGCTGCATCAAACCAGTCTCATGACTGCAGACCACAACAAACAACAACAACAGTGATGTTCAGTCCCAATGGGGCACTGTTAAATGGGGCGTTCCCCAAGGGTCGGTGCTGGGGCCACTGCTGTTTCTTATTTATATAAATGATATGCCTTCTAGTATTACAGGTGATTCAAAAATAATTCTGTTTGCTGATGACACCAGCTTGGTAGTGAAGGATCTTGTGTGTAATATTGAAACATTATCAAATAATGTAGTTCATGAAATAAGTTGGTGGCTTGTGGAAAATAATTTGATGCTAAATCACAGTAAGACTCAGTTTTTACAGTTTCTAACTCACAATTCAACAAGAACCGATATTTTGATCAGACAGAATGGGCATATTATAAGCGAGACGGAACATTTCAAGTTCCTAGGCGTTCGGATAGATAGTAAGCTGTTGTGGAAAGCCCATGTTCAGGATCTTGTTCAGAAATTAAATGCTGCTTTATTTACCATTGGAACAGTATCTGAAATAAGTGACAGTTCCACACGAAAAGTAGTCTACTTCGCATATTTTCATACGCTTATGCCATATGGTATTATTTTTTGGGGTAATTCTTCTGATTCAAAAAGGGTATTTTCGGCTCGAAAACGGGCTGTTCGAGCTATATGTGGTGTAAGTCAAAGAACCTCTTGTCGACCCCTGTTCAATAGTCTGGGAATTCTGACATTGCCCTCAAAGTATATATTTTTTTTAATGTCGTTTGTTGTTAGCAATATTAGCTTATTCCCAAGAGTTAGGAGTTTTCACTCATTTAAACTAGGCAGAAATCAAATCTGCATGTGGAATGCACTTCCTTGACTCTTTTGCAGAAAGGAGTGCAGTATTCTGCTGCATCCATTTTCAATAAGCTACCACAATAACTCAAAAATCTTAGCAGTAGTTCAAACACTTTCAAGTCTAAACTGAAGAGTTTCCTCATGGCTCACTTCTTCTATTCTGTCGAGGAGCTCCTGAAAGAGCTGAAAAATTAAGCAAATTCCAGTGTTACATTGTCGATTTTCTTTATTTAAACTTACGAATTGTCGCCTGAATACGTTTCTTGTATTTCATTTTATCTGTTTCTACTATCGTGTTATAATTTCATGTATTGACTCGTCCCATGACTTCTCCTTAATTTGGTCCCACGGAACAATAAATAAATAAATAAAATAAATTTAAAAAAAAGCTTTGACGTTTGGCGATGACACTGTAATTCTGTTGGAGATAGCGAAGGACTCGGAAGTGCGCCTGAACGGAATGGACAGTGTCTTGAAAGGCGGGTATTAGAGGGACATTAACAAAATAAAAACAAGCATAATGAAATGTAGTGGAATCACACCAGGCAATATGCTGAGGGAATTAGGCTGGGAAATGAGGTACTAAAAGTAGTACGTAAGTTTTGCTATTTAGGCAGGAAATCAACTGATGATGGACGAAGTAGAGAGGATATAAAATGTAGACTGGCGATGGCGAGAAAAGCATCTGTGAAGAAGAGAACTTGTTAACATCGAGTATAGATAAAAGTGTCAGGAAGTCGTTTCTGGAGTGTAGCCATGTATGGAAGTGAAACATGGACGATAACTAGTTTGGACAAGAAGAGAATAGAAGCTTTCGAAATGTGGTGCTACAGAAGAATGCTGAAGATAAGGTGGGTAGATCACATAACTAATGAGGAGGTATTGAATAGGATTGGGGAGAAGAGAAGTTTGTGGCACAACTTGACTAGATGAAGGGATCGGTTGATAGGACAAATTCTGAGGACTCAACGGATCACCAATTGAGTACTGGAGAGACGTGTGGAAGGTAAAAATCGTAGAGGGAGACCAAGAGATGAATATACTAAGCAGATTCAGAAGGATGTGGGTGGCAATATTTACTCGGAGATGAAGAAGAGGTTTGTGGAGGATAGAGTAGCATGGAGACCTTGCATCAAACAAGCTTTTCGAAGACCATTACTACAAAGACATGTGAGTTACTGCAGCTGTTAAGTCCTCATTTAAGCGAGATTTGTAATCACCATCAAGGTTCCACGTGTGACATGACGTAATGTAATGTCTCTTCGGGGTCAGAGGTGAATGCGGGGGAAGGACACTGGGACAGCGGGAAATCGCCAGAGATCTTCTGGAAGGATCTGTACTCCGCCAAGGTCGGAAGAGTTCGCGCCAATCGCCCACCACTATCCACAGCACATATGACCTTCGTTGCATACGCAGGCGTCTATACACGAAGTACACTGAAGAGCCAAAGAAACTGGTACACCTGTGTGATATCGTTTAGGGCCCCAGAAGTGCCGCAGCACGACGTGGCGTGGACTCGACTAATGTGTGAAGTAGTGCTGGAGGGAGCTGACTCCATGAACCCTGCAGGGCTGACCATAAATCCGTAAGGGTACGAGGGGGTGGAGATCTCTTATGAACAGCAAGTTGCATGGCGTCCCAGAAATGCTCAATTATGGTTTTATCTGGGGACAAGGCACAAATGCAAGGAAGAAGAAATGTGCCAGCAAATTTAATACCTATGTTCACAGAGGAGAAACAAGGAAGACACCACACACAGAAAAAGTGTCAACACAAGCAATGATAACGAACATCAGAAATATCGATAGTTACTATTAATCGACAGGTGAGGTAGCACTAATTCTGTCCCTCTGTTTTTTGACGAGAGACAGGGCCGGATTCCAAGCAGCATTTAAACAAAATCCACCATCTCTGTCAATAAGGTTGCTTGATAGTCTGATTTCAACAGCTTCCTTAATAACACTACCCCAATAGCTGGACGTGCAAGCCAGAATCTCCGTGTTGTATTCCATAGGATGACCGGTGTCAAGGCAATGTTCTGCAATAGTGGATTTGCTCGGCTGTTGTAAGCGTGTGTGACGCTTATGTTCAAATACACCGGTCTTCCACACTCCTGATTGTCTGACCAATATATGACGTAGTGAAATGTGTTTTTCGACCACGTTCTAAGATTAAGGCCCTGTTGGCGTCCGTAAAAGATGATCTCGGTTTGCGTAAGGCTAGGGTCTATCGTATTCCTTACAGCTGTGGCATGTCATATATATTGGTCAGACAACGGCAACATAATATTTTGCATAAACATTTGGACATGAGAAAGCTGTTCGCAAGATGGGTTCCGCGATTGCTCACGCTTGACCAAAAACGGAATCGTGTGACATGTCGGAAGGACAGTTTGCAGCTGTTCAGGAAGAATCCGCAGGACTTTAAGCGTCGTTTCGTCACTGTGGATGAAACATGAACACATTACTGTACTCCTGAGACCAAACAACAATCTAAACAATGGGTTACCAAGGGAGAATCTGCACCGGAAAAGGCGAAGACCATTCATTCGGCCGGCTTATGGCGACTGTCTTTTAGGTTTCGCAAGGGATAATTCTTATCGACTACCTGGAAAAGGGCAAAGCTATTACAGGTGCATATTATTCACCGTTATTGGACCGTTTGAAAACCGAGCTGCGAGAAAAACGTCGGCGATTGGACCGCAAGAAAAGTCCTTTTCCATCACGACAATGCGCGAGCACACACCTCAGCAGTTGTAGTCACAAAATAAATGGAAATAGGATTCGAACCCGTTCCCCCCCCCCCCCCCCCCCCTATTCTCCAGACTTGGGTCCCTCCCACTACTGCTTGTTCCCCGATGATTTGAAGAAATGGCTGGTGGGACAAAAATTTTGTTCAAACGAGGAGGTAATTCCTATTTTGCAGACTTGGACAATTCTTATTGTTCGGAAGGGATCAATAAATTAGAACAGCATTGGACGAAGTGTATAATTCTAAAAGGAGACTATGTCGAAAAATAAAAACGGTTTACTCCAAAGACGTAAGTAGTTTTTATTTTTGCATGGACTTTTCAAACGTCCCTAGTATTTCAGTATGTGGGTCTGAGGATGGTCAAAAACTGTCTGATACCCGTTACCATCAAACTAATTGTTTTTGCAGTCGAGATTGTTCAAAAATGTTTGTGAATTCCTAAGGGACCAGACTGCTGAGGTCATCGGTCCCTAGCCTTCCACACTACTTAAACTAACTTAAGGCTAAGGACACCACGCACACCGACGCCCGAGGGAGGACTCGAATCTCCGGCTGGAGGGGCCTCGCAATCCGTGACATGGCGTCTCAAACCGCGCGGCCATTCCGCGCTGCATCGACACTGTTAGCGTCCATTTTTTAAAGTAGTATTTGTCGCTCCTCTGATCTCCATCAGAAATGTTTTCAAAAATTACTGTCCTGATTTACAACTTACGAGATTTCCGCAAATGGCTCCAGGTGAATGCCGGGCTGGTTCCTTAGGAAAGAACGCGGCCGATTTGCTTCCCCAAACATTTTTAGTCAGAGCTTGTGCTCTGCCATTAACGAGCACGCTGTCGACGGGACGTCGGTCCCTAATGGTGCTTCCTTTTCATAGTGGATGACACGTGAAAGAATACGAAATAAATAAAAACCAGGAGCTGTCACGCAGATAGCGTTTCTCGTCCAAGAAGACGCGTGCGTGTTCCACATCGAGACGCCGCCATAATGAAGCAGGCACTGCTGATAGATTCCCAACTGCTGCAATTGGTCCGCTTTTAGGAATAGCCCCGCACATTCTCTGTGTTATGAAGAATGTGTTACCATTACACCGACGTCCCTTTCGGAGGCCTCAATCTTTTCTGAGATTATTTAGTTTGTAGCCTCTGATCAAGAAGTTTCCCATAAATTTTATATCGTGCGTTTAGTAAACTTATTCATCTACAATACCCTGCTTCTTTCATATTGCCTTTCTAAAATATGGAAATTACTTAAGCTGTGTTCCATTCTTCAGGCACAGAACACTTGTTCCAGCACGTACTAAAAAAACCACGAGGAACAAAATTACTGAAAAGCTTCGGAAATTTGGCTTAGAAACGCGTTTAGCAAAAATGGCCCTGAGCACTACGGGACTCAACTGCTGTGGTCATTAGTCCGCTAGAACTTAGAACTACTTAAACCTAACTAACCTAAGGACATCACACACATCCATGCCCGAGGCAGGATTCGAACCTGCGACCGTAGCAGTCGCACGGTTCTTGACTGCGCGCCTAGAACCGCGAGACCACCGCGGCCGGCGCGTTTAGCATTTACTGAATTTGAGGAAGTCTTTGATAAGGTAAAAATTTTATTTTGTGGAAAATATGGGGAAAAAAATGTTTTCCTAACATGTTATTGATACCATTAAGTGCTATACTGAAGCGCCAAAGAAACTGCTACAAGCATGCGTATTCAAATACAGAGAGATGTAAACAGGCAGAATACTGCGCTGCGGTCGGCAACGCCTGTATAAGACAACAAGTGTCTGGTGCAGTTGTTAGATCGGTTACTGCTGCTACAATGGCAGGTTATCAGGGTTTAAGTCGATCTGAAGGTGATGTTAAAGCCGGTGCGCGAGCGATGGGACACGGCATCTCCGAGGTAGCGATGTAGTGGGGATTTTCCCGTAGGACCATTTCATGAGTGTACCGTGCATATCAGGAACCGGGTTAAGGATCAAACATCCGACATCGCTGCGGCAGGAAAAAGATACTGCAAGAATGGGACCAACGACGACTGGAGAGAATCGTTCGACGTGACAGAAGTGCAACCCTTCCGCAAACTGCTGCTGATTTCCATGCTGGGCCATCAACAAGTGTGAGCGTGCGAACCATTCGACGAAACATCATCGATATGAGCTTTCAGAGCTCAAGGCCGTCCCGTGTTCCCTCGATGACTGCACGACACGAAGCTTTACGCCTCGCATGGGCCCGTCAACACCGACATTGGACTGTCGATGACTGGAAACATGTTGCCTGGTCGGGCGAGACCCGTTTCAAATTGTATCGAGCGGATGGACGTGTACGGCTATGGAGACAACCTCATGGATTCTTGGACCCTGAATGTCAGCAGGGGACTGTTCAGGGTGCAGTTCGAGTGATATTGGACCCCTGATACGTCTAGATACGACTCTGACAGGTGACACGTACGTTAGCGTCCTGTCTGATCACCTGCATCCGTTCATGTTCATTGTGCGTTCCGATGGCCTTGGGCCATTCCAGCAGGACAATGCGACACCCCACACGCCCAGAATTGCTACAGTGTGCGTCCAGGAGCACTCTTCTGAGTTTAAAAACTTCCGCTGGCCACCAAATTCCCCACACATGAACATAATTGAACACATCTGGGATGCCTTGCAACGTGCTGTTGACAAGAGATCTACACCCGCCTCGTAGTCTTACGGATATATGGACAGCCCTGCAAGATTCATTCCCTCCAGCACTTCATACAATAGTCGAGTCCATGCCACGTCGTGTTGCGGCGTATGACCATAAACATCGAACTGTAACAGAAATAAAAGGGGCGTGGCGGCATACATAACCTTAACTTTAAAATTTGGTACGTGTAGGTCATTGTTCATTTGAAACCCTATAATGTATATATCAATGTAATCCGGATAAACTATAGAATTTAATACAGTACTAAAAACATTTAGATTTTTCCACCATTTATAAGTACCCTGTATCCTTAAATGCTTTGTCAGCGGCAGCAGTTACGTCAATGTTAGAGGGTGACATTGCCGCGTGGTCCACTGATACGAAGTCTACAGCGCTTCAAAGCGACCAGTGTGTTGATTTTGTAAGTAGGCTGTTTAGGTTTTTATGTTGGTAACGCCACGTATGAAAATCACTGCCTGTGCTGTGTGCAGTCTGTGGCTGATTTGCATTGTTGGAATATTTGCTGTTGTAGTGTTGGGCAGTTGGATGTAAACAGCGCGTAGCGTTGCGTAGTTGGAGGTGAGCCGCCAGTAGTGGTGGATGTGGGGAGAGAGATGGCGGAGTTTTGAGAGCGGATGATATGGACAGAGACAGTAAATTTATAAGACTGGATGTCATGAACTGATACATGTATTATGACCTTTGAACATAATTAAGGTAAATACATTGTTTGTTCTCTATCAAAATCTTTCATTTGCTTACTATGCCTATCAGTAGTTAGTGCCTTCAAGCTTTTATTTAGCTCGCAGTATTGGCGCTCGCTGTATTGCAGTAGTCCGAGTAACGAAGATTTTTGTGAGGTAAGTGATTCGTGAAAGGTATAGGTTATTGTTAGTCAGGGCCATTCTTTTGTAGGGATTTTTGAAAGTCAGATTCCGTTGCGCTAAAAATATTGTGTGTCAGTTTAGTGATGATCAGAATAAGTAAAGAGAGAAATGTCTGAGTACGTTCAGTGTTGCTCAGCTGTTTGAAAATCAAATAACGCAAGAGGTTTATCAGCACAGTCATTCATAAATTTTTCTAAGGTGACGTTTCAATTTAAGAAGGGGTTGAGTAATATTTCGCCTGGTGAATTTTACGCCCGTGCAGTTGGTACTGCGTGAAGGCAATACTGTCATTTACAAGAATAGTTTCGTACTTTAGTGAGAGAAGAAATCATTAGGTGCTTCATCAGAACTGTGTGGAATGTTACAAATTAAGGCTACTCGCGTTATATTGTAACAAATTTTCTACTGCGGTCGGTAATGTACGTGTTACGAAGGTCCCACAACGTTGGTAGGTAGCTTTCGAGACGCATTGTGTTGATAATCCACCTGCGGAAAAGCTGTCGACATTGACCGTACCGGGAATGGCTGAAAGGTCGCTGCGACCACCAGGTACTCGTATTGTTCCCGTGACGGCCGTCGGTTTGCCAGCCTTTCCCCGAGGTACTCAGCGACGTCATCATAGAAGACTGGCTTACGACCCCCACCCAACAGCACTCTGCATCGGTTTATTATTTAAACCATCAAACAAGCTACGAATGAAGAACTGGAAGCCTTTGGAAACGGCGCAACGTCTATAATGATCAGCCAAGTCGTGGGATACTTCCTAATGTCATGTCGGACCTACTTTTACCCGGGTAATGTGTGGCAGAGACTCAACGACTCCCCTCCAGAAATATCGCACCAAGCAGCCTCTATGGCCGTCCAAAACCGCGAAAGTGTCGTTGGTGCAGGATTTTGTGCACCTCTCAATTACACTACTGGCCATTAAAATTGCTGCACCAAGAAGAAATGCATACGATAAACGGGTTTTCGTTAGACAGATACATTATACTAGAACTGACATGTGATTACATTTTCACGCATTTTGGGTGCATAGATCCTGAGAAATCAGTACTCGTGAAACATCCCCTTTGAACAATTGTACAGGACTGTGCTTAAACTGACACACAATATTTTTAGCGCAACGCAATATGACTTTCAAAATTCCCTGCAAAAGAATGGCCCTGACTAACATTAAACTATACCTTTCACAAATCACTTACCTCACAAAAATCTTCGCTGCTCAAGCTACTGCAATACAGCGAGCGCCACTACTGCCAGCTAAATAAAAGATTCAAACTATGGAAGGCACTAACTACTGATAGGGATAGTTAGCAAATGAAAGATATTAACAGAGAACAAACAATGTGTTTACCTTGACATCATCAAATATAAATATAGCAGTTCATGACAAATTTCAAAACTCCGCCATCTCTCTCCCCACATCCACCACTGCTGGCGGCTCACCTCCAACTGCGCAACGCTACGCGCTGTTCACAGCCAGCTGCCTAACACTACAATGGCGAGTATTACAACAATGCAAAGCAGACACAGACTGCCCACAGCACAGCCAGTGATTTTCATACAGAGGTGGCGTTACCAATAAAAAAACCTAAACAGCCTACTTACACTCGTAACAACCACCTATAACCGTAATAACAGCCTCGATACGCCTGGGCATTGAGTCAAACAGAGCTCGGATGGCGTGTACAGGTACAGCTGCCCATGCAGCTTCAACACGATACCACAGTTCATCAAGAATAGTGACTGGCGTATTGTGACGACTCAGTTGCTCGGCCGACATTGACCAGACGTTTTCAGTTGGTGAGAGATCTGGAGAATGTGCTGGCCAGGGCAGCAGTCGAACATTTTCTGTATGCAGAAAGGCCCGTACAGGACCTGCAACATGCGGTCGTGCATTATCCTGCTGAAATGTAGGGTTTCGCAGGGATCGAATGAAGGGTTGAACCACGGGTCGTAACACATCTGAAATGTAACGTCCACTGTTCAAAGTGCCGTCAATGCGAACAAGAGGTGACCGAGACGTGTAGCCGATGGCACCCGATACCATCACGCCGGCTGATACGCCAGTATGGCGATGACGAATACACGCTTCCAATGTGCGTTCACCGCGATGTCGCCAAACACGGATGCGACAATCACGATGCTGTAAACAGAACCTGGATTCATCAAAATGACATTTTGCCATTCGTGCACCCAGGTTCGTCGTCGAGTACACCGTCGCAGGCGCTCCTGTCTGTGATGCAGCGTCAAGGGTAACCGCAGCCACGGTCTCCGAGCTGATAGTCCGTGCTGCTGCAAACGTCGTCGAACTGTTCGTGCAGATGCTTGTTGTCTTGCAAACGTCCCCATCTGTTGACTCAGGGATCGAGACGCGGCTGCACGATCCGTTACAGCCGTGCGGGTAAGATGCCTGTCATCTCGACTGCTAGTGATGCGAGGTCTTTGGGATTCAGCACGGCGTTCCGTATTACCCTCCTGAACCCACCGATTCCATATTCTGCTAACAGTCATTGGATCTCAACCGACGCGAGCAGCAATGTCGCGATACGATAAACCGCAATCGCGACATGCTACAATCCAACCTTTATCAGAGTCGGAAACGTGATGGTAGGCATTTCTCCCCCATACACGAGGCATCACAACAACGCTTCACCAGGTAACGCCGGTCAACTGCTGTTTGTGTATAAGAAATCGGTTGGAAACTTTCCTCGCGTCAGCACGTTGTAGGTGTCGCCACCGGCGCCAACCTTGTGTGAATGCTCTGAAAAGCTGATCATTTCCATATCACAGCATCTTCTTCCAGTCGGTTAAATTTCGCGTCTGTAGCACGCGGTCTTCGTGGTGTAGCAATTTTAATGGCCAGTAGTGTAAATTTTTGAGTGAAATTAATTAAAATGATGCACACTGCGTTGCAACTCTCTTAATTGGTGCGCGCTGAGCAAAAAATACCTCTTCTTTACGCTAAGGGTTTTAATACCATGATGCTCTTCCATAGTATACTGTACATACTCATCTATAATGACATTTTTGGTTGTAGTTGCAAAATATGCGAATGGCCGATAATCGAAGTGTATATAGTTTGTTTCACCATAGAAACGCCAGTCTACCTGAACTACTTCTTCAAGTGCGGTAGCAGTTTTTATAGTCCTAGTAATCGTTGCGAGCATTTGGGACTGGTCTCGGCAGATTAGGGTGTGTGCCAAAGTGTCGACAATATGGCAATGATCGTAGTACGGACTCTGCTTCAGTTTAATCAGCTTAGTATAAATAAACACTTGTTCTATTTTTTTTAGTGTTGTTATACTTGTATGTTGTGGCTTCTGCCGAAATTAGGGTTCTGCTGAGGTACCACGACTAGTGAAAAAACACAATTTTTTTTGTGTCAAATATATTAAACTGATGCAAACTTCCTAGCAACTGTCTTAATTGAATTAGGACAACCAAAAATTATCTCTTCTTTACGGTAAGGTGTCAAGTGAAAAATTTTCAACCAAAGCTGTGTACTCGAACTCCTTTTACAACCATGGCGTTACTGCATTACATAGTGTGTATACTCACGTATACTCGCATTTTTGCTCGGAGTTGAAAAAGACGCAAATATGCAAAACGTGCAGTTTTTGTACTATGGAAAACTTCTCGTTTACTATGTCGTACCATGTGGACACTATTTTTGACTGGATGATGGGGATGACAATATCTTTCCAGTAGTTGTATATTTCTCTTCCACAGGGTTTGGCTTTTGGTGTCTCGTGAGTTGGCTACGGGTCCTTCTGATGTTAAGTGGCCGTGGAGTATCTCCAATATGCCCGTCTCCGGTAGTTGAGCGCGACAGAATGTCAATCCTAAGGGTCCGGGTTCGATTCCCGGCTGGATCGTAGATTTTCTCCGCTCAGGGACTGGGTGTTGTGTTGTCCTAATCATCATCATTTCATCCCCATCGACGCGGAAGTCGCCGAAGTGGCGTCAAATCGAAAGACCTGCACCAGGCGAGCGGTCTACCCGACTGGAGGCCCTAGTCACACGCCATCACGTATATAGCTCGTTTCCATGCAGTAAGTGCGGACGTAATAGAGTTGATCATTGTTGATGCGGCTAGTGTCAGCTAGGTGTCGTAGGTCAGCTGTTGTTTTCTATCTACATAAATGATCTTTTGGATACGGTGGATAGCAATGTGCGTCTGTTTGCTGATGATGCTGTGGTGTACAGGAAGGTGTCGTCTTTGAGTGACTGTAGGACGATACGAGATGACTTGGACAGGATTTGTGATTGGTGTAAACACTGGCAGCTAACTCTAAATATAGACAAATGTAAATTAATGCAGATGAACAGGATAAAGAATCCCATAATGTTTGAATACTCCATTAGTAGTGTAGCGCTTGACACAGTAACATTGCAGAGCAATATGAAGTGGGACAAGCATGTAATGGCAGTTGTGGGGAAGGCGGATAGTCGTCTTCGGTTCATTGGTAGAATTTTGGGAAGATGTGGTTCATCTGTAAAGGAGACCACTTATAAAACACTAATACGACCTATTCTTGAGTACTGCTCGAGCGTTTGGGATCCCTATCAGGTCGGATTGAGGGAGGACGTAGAAGCAATTCAGAGGCGGGCTGCTAGATTTGTTACTGGTAGGTTTGATCGTCACGCGAGTGTTACGGAAATGCTTCAGGAACTCCGGTGGGAGTCTCTAGAGGAAAGGAGGCGTTCTTTTCGTGAATCGCTACTGAGGAAATTTAGAGAACCAGCAACAAAGATAAGATAAGAGAGATTAGGGCTCGTACAGAGGCATATAGGCAGTCATTTTTCCCTCGTTCTGTTTGGGAGTGGAACAGGGAGAGAAGATGCTAGTTTTGGTACGAGGTACCCTCCGCCACGCACCGTATGGTGGATTGCGGAGTGTGTATGTAGATGTAGATGTAGAACCCTGTGCTCGTTGTGGCTAAGCTGGAGAACAAAGTTTTTTCTAACTGTCGGATGGGGTGTCTGCAGTATTTTGCGGATACGGTTCGTATATATTGCGGCGCATTGTTTCCGAATGTCTCTGACGGCCAAACCACCAGCAATGCGGGTTAGTACCGCCGTTGTCATGGTGACTTTAAAGATATTTCCGTTCCAGATGAATCAATAGACAGCAGCTGGAACCTTGGGTTCTGGTAACACCATTGTGATGTGATACATTTTGCATAGGTAATAGCTGTTAATCAGTGTAGCTTTTTGTATCCGGTTTAAAGTTCTTTAAATTAGATTAGATTAATTATTCATTCCATAGATCCAAAAAAGAGGGAATCCTCCTGGGTGTGGAACATGTCAGATAAACACATTACAAAAATGTAATTACAAAAACTTAAGTTTAATTAATTTTAATGATCCTCAGTCAATAAACAGTAAAATTATGTACACGAATTAAATTTAAACTTCTAATATTTACAGGTTTAATACCAAGTATTGTCAGTAATTAAATTATTCATTTCAGTGACCCTCAGTTAAGAACAGTCAGGTCATGAACAATATTTAAAATTAAACTTCCACTATTTACAGGCTTAAGACTTCCATCTGCTTTCCATACATCCATCATTCACACAGTAGGTAGTTACTTGGCTGTTAAAACCAAGTATTTTCAAATGTTAAAGTATAATAAATTTTCATTAAAATGGTCTACTGCAATTGTTGAGAAACTCATGGATGGAATAGAAGGAACTGGCCACCAAAAAGTCTTTTAAATTATGTTTAAATTGTGCCTTGTCTGAAACTAAACTCTTAATGGTTGCTGCTAACTTATTGAAAATATACGTTGCTGAATACTGGACTCCTTTCTGGGCAAGAGTAAGTGATTTTAAATCTTTATGTACATTGTTCTTATTCCTAGTATTGATACTGTGTACTAAGCAGTTAGTTGGGAAAAGAGATGTTTTCTTTACAACAAACTTCATTACTGAGAAGCTGTGGTTAATACGCCCAATTCTTTGAATAGGTTTCGACATGATGTTCTTGGATTTTCTGTTGATGGAGGGTGGCCCTGAAATTGTTTATTGTTAAGTTGGCAACTGTCATCACCAGTGAATTTGAAGCTGAAATCATACCCAAATGGTTGGTCTTTCTTCCTCGCTAGGTAGGGAACAAATAAGACAGGGAGACCAGAACTAAGTGCTCGGATTAAAAAAAGTGTAAGACAGTGATATAGTGTTTCGCCACTGCTGTCCAACCTGAACATCGAAGAAGCAATGATGGAAATAAAAGGAAGGTACTACAGTGGAAGTAAACTGTTGGGTGTAGGGATATCAATGAAAAAATTCATTGATGAATTTAGTATCGTCAGTGAAACTGCAGGAAAATTACAGGACGTGTTGAATGAAATGACAGTCTAACGAGCACAGAATACGAGTCGAGAGTAAATCGAAAAAAGACGAAAGTAATGAGGAGTAGTAGAAAAAAGGTTAGCAATAAACTTAACACGAAAACTGGAGACGACGAAGTAGAGGAAATTCTGCTACCTTGGAAACTAAATAACGTATGGCGAACAAAGGAAGGAGGACATTAGCAGATTAGGGCAGGCGTTAGCGGCCAAGGTAAGTCTGCTAGTATCAAACATCGGCCTTAATCTGAGGAAGAAACATCTGACACTGTATGACTGTATGTTTGGACCACCGCATTGTATGGTAGGAAAACCGGGAAAGAAGAGATTCGAAGCAATCGAGGTGTGGTGCTAGAGCAGAATGATGAAAATTAGGTGGACTGGTAAGGTAAGGAATGACAATGTTCTTCACAGAATCGGAGACGAAAGGAATATGTGGAAAAAAATTCGAAGAAGGGACAGAATGATAGAACATCTGTCAAGAGATGAGGGAATACCTTCCATGGTACTAGATGGAGCGGTAGAGGGCAAAAACTGTAGAGGAAGACAGAGAATGGGATACATGTAGCAAATAATTATGGACATTGTAACGTTCTCTATATTACCTATGAGAAGTACTTCAGTATCACGTATGACATTACAAAGACATATAAAGAAGAATCGACGTTTGCTTATGTCAGTGCACAATTAATGAAACGCTACGTAAATTCTCTTTGCATTTATATATGAAATACTTCAAGCCATTTAGTCAAAGTTTTATGGTCAGAGACTCTTGCTATCAGGGAGAAACTTCTAGAAGCGAGTACTCCAAATGGTTCAAATGGCTCTAAGCACTATGGGACTTAACTTCTAAGGTCATCAGTCCCTAGAACTTAGAACTACTTAAACCTAACTAACCTAAGGACATCACACACATCCATGCCCGAGGCAGGATTCGAACCTGCGACCGTAGCGGTCGCGCGGTTCCAGACTGTAGCGCCTTTAACCGCTTGGCCACCCCAGCCGGCTCTAAGTTCTAGGGGACTGATGACCTCAGAAGTTAAGTCCCATAGTACTCAGAGCCATTTGTTTTACCTCGACCTGCTCTTATGTTGATAGTGGGCTTAAATAGAGCATATTGTAATACCGAAGTCTACTTCATTTATTTCGTACTACTTGACCTCTTTGAGTCCCATAATGATGATGATAATTTTTCGTGTGCTTCTATAGTTTCTCCCACAGGTCGTAAAGGAAATATTGACGGCGAACTGTTCGTTGGTATAACGACCGGACACGTTACGTGTTCTTCCGTTATTTGTTCAACATCACTGAGCCAGAACTGCCCTGAGATCGGCTTACCGACCATTTCTTTCGTTTTCTGCGTATAGTTTTTTGTCTAAGAATTTTGTTACGTTGGTCGATCAATCACCACTGTATAATGACGTCATCAATGGCATCATTGACTTCACGTCTCCAGTTCCACGAGTTAATACACACACTGAACACAGGAGATACTTTGATGTGAATTACAAGGAATTTCATCAGCGTACACTATTTTCTTTTACCTAAAAATGTGAATACTGTCATCGTCATTGGGGGTTTCTCTTTCTCGTCGCGTTGCTCTGGTTACGAGAAAGATCTTAGGAGTTATATCCTCTTCCAGGGGCTTTGTTAGATGTTTGACAGCCCCAGGCGAGAATTGAAGTAACGCCCCTCCGCCGCCAACATCCAATAGCACAACAATGCAAATCTTTTCATCGTTAAACTAACGTGAGCAGACGACCTCATTTTCTAGGGGCAGCCGTCAATTCACGCGCTTCGTGCACATCTCCTTTACATCTACATCTACATACACACTCCGCAATCCACCATGCGGTGCGTGGCGGAGGGTACCTCGTACCACAACTAGTATCTTCTCTCCCTGTTCCACTCCCGAACAGAACGAGGGAAAAATGACTGCCTATATGCCTCTGTACGAGCCCTAATCTCTCTTAGCTTATATTTGTGGTCTTTCCGCGAAATGTAAATTGGCGGCAGTAAAATTGTACCGCAGTCAGCCTCAAATGCTGGTTCTCTAAATTTCCTCAGTAGCGATTCACGAAAAGAACGCCTCCTTTCCTCTAGAGACTCCCACCGGAGTTCCTGAAGCATTTCCGTAACACTCGCGTGATTATGAAACCTACCAGTAACAAATGCAGCAGCCCGCCTCTGAATTGCTTCTATGTCCTCCCCCAATCCGACCTGATAGGGATCCCAAACGCTCGAGCAGTACTCGAGAACAGGTCGTATTAGTGTTTTATAAGCGGTCTCCTTTACAGATGAACCACATCTTCCCAAAATTCTACCAATGAACCGAAGGCGACTATCCGCCTTCCCCACAACTGCCATTACATGCTTGTCCCACTTCATATCGCTCTGCAATGTTACGCCCAAATATTTAATCGACGTGACTGTGTCAAGCGCTACACTACTAATGGAGTATTCAAACATTACGGGATTCTTTTTGCTATTCATCTGCATCAAATGGCATAACTTGGCTAGAAGAAGGGATCGGTTGGTAGGGCATGTTCTGAGGCATCACGGGATCACCAATTTAGTACTGGAGGGCAGCGTGGAGGGTAAAAATCGTAGAGGGAGACCAAGAGATGAATGCACTAAGCAGATTCAGAGGGATGTAGGCTGCAGTAGGTACTGGGAGATGAAGAAGCTTGCACAGGATAGAGTAACATGGAGAGCTGCATCAAACCAGTCTCAGGACTGAAGACCACAACAACAACAATTGAAACAACAATAAAATAAATCAGTGATGGCTTGTTTGCATTTTCTGTTAAGAGTTGTACAACTTTTATTAGCTGACCTCTCAGCACAGAAGTCTAACCGACCGGTTTCTGATCATTCGTCCGAAATAGATTAGGGTTGGAATCCCAGTGAGTCTTGGAGTCTGTGGACCTAAATCAGGGACGGACGACTGCTAACAACCCATTGAGTTACTCATCGCGGTAATTAAATCCTAATGTACGAGGGTTGGAACTTAAATAGTGGCAACTATTTATTCACAACCGATACAAAAGAGTTACATGTTTGCACCTGTTACTGTCCTTCAAAGTAGTCAGCAGCATTGTGTAGAATCCGTTGCCAGCGATTTGGAAGGCGTAGTATACCGTTAGCAGAGCCTGTTCTGTTGATGGTGCGAATGGAGCCGTCTACTGCCTGTCGAATCTCTGAAACGGTTCTGAAGCGAATGCCACGAAGCTGTTGCTTCGTCTTCGGAATCAAATCAAAGTCACAAGGACTCAAGTCCGGGGAGTACGGTGGATGGTACAGTACTTCCCAGTCACATCGAGCGCGCGGGATTAGCCGAGCGGTCTGAGCCGCTGCAGTCATGGACTGTGCGGCTGGTCCTGGCGGAGGTTCGAGTCCTCCCTCGGGCATGGGTGTGTGTGTGTTTGTCCTTAGGATAATTTAGGTTAAGTAGTGTGTAAGCTTAGCGACTGATGACCTTTGCAGTCAAGTGCCGTAAGGTTTCACACACATTTTTTGAGTCCCATCGACCGAACAGAGCATTGTCGTGCAAAATGACGGGAGGAGTGAGCAGAAAGTGCCGCCGCTTCTTTGGCAAAGCTGATCGCAGGTGATGCTGCAAAAACGAACAGTAATACTGTGAAACTTCCTGGCAGATTAAAACTGTGTGCCGGACCGAGACCCGAACTCGGGACCTTTGCCTTTCGCGGGCAAGTGCTCTACCAACTGAGCTACCCAAGCACTACTCACGCCTTGTCCTCACAGCTTCACTTCTGCCAGTACCTCGTCTCCTTTGCGAAAAGCAAAGGTCCCGAGTTCTAGTCTCGATCCGGCACAGAGTTTTAATCCGCCAGGGAGTTTCGTATCAGCGCACACTCCGCTGCAGAGTGAAAATCTCGTTCCAGTAATACTGTGCATTGACGATCTGCCGTAATGCGTCAGCATTAAGACCATCGCAGCCGTACACGAGAATCACCATAACTTTCACCATATGCGACTCTGACGCACTTTCGGCTTTCGCGGCGACCCATAACGACGCCATTCGTTGAACTGGCGCTTCAGTTATGACTCGTACGGTGTGGCCCATGTCTCTTCCAGTGTTACGATACGGCGTAAGAAAGCCTCTCCTTCGCGCTCATACGTGTAGCTATCCAAGTGCGTCTGAGCATCGTCGTAACGGATCCATTTCTCCATTTTCGTCATGCTGAACCCATCGTGATCCAATTTTTTCGCATTCCCAGGCGTTCCTTCAGGATGCGAAGCCCAGTCGTATGCGCTAATCCGGTTTCGTGAGCGAGCTCACGAATCGTATGGCGTCCATCGCTTCCCACTAACCCTAGCACAACAACGTGCCCGATGCATGTCTGCCACAGT